>NC_044015.1:31886508-32193396 GCF_900496995.4 Aquila chrysaetos chrysaetos | reverse complement strand
TTTAGAGAGCAGCAACTCAGAGGGCAGCTTTAGTTTCTCAATTTGTTTTTGAGGGCGGACTAATATTCTTCATAGTCTGGAGCTGCTACCAAAGGGATCTTGGTTTAAGGGCTATCTAGGAGAGACTGCATTCAAAGTACGCTGGCTCTCCCACTCCCTCTGGATTCTGTAGCAGTGTTAGCACTCGATACAAGACCTCTGTAAGAATCTGCACTTAACATGTACATGTTGACTGCACGTTGGGTGTGTTTCCAATTAGTCATACCAACACATTTAAAAAATAAAATAAAAATTAAAACCAAAACCAACATAACACACACAGTGCAACACCACCACACTGGTAAAGGGCTACGACTGGTCTCGATGAGCAGTCTGTGCTTGAAGGGGTGCCAGCAATCCCACTGGGAGAGCGCTGCTTCATAACCACTGCAGGACTCTGCTAGCTCAGATCTCAGAGACAGACTTATATGGCTCTAGCTAAGCAGTGAACAGTGTGAGAAATGGCAGCAGCTGGGGACAAGGGGAGATGGGTCTTTTTCATGTCATTGATAGATCTAGAACCAAAAAAAAAAAAAAAAAAAAATCAGAAAACCCTATGAGCTCCCAACTTAGAAAAGCAGCCTCATATGTCAAGAGTAATATATTGAGAGATTAATTTTCAATACCTAGAGGCACTGTGATTTTCATCCAGTCTATTTTAATTTCTGTGTAACATTCTTCTGCTTAGCTTCCCAATACAATAGGCATTATAGATAGCCACACATTAAAACAGTTGAAGTAGAGCTAATAGAATACTGTAGAGTGAACGGTTTCAAATGAGAAACTGCTTTATTAGAATGTCAGTTTTGTCAACAGTTTCCGCAACATCAAATACATTTAAATATTAGTAACATCTAAATATACATCATTATTTGTGTTGTGTTATTATCAAAGCAATGTTTAATTTTTTTTTTTTTCTCCAATCAACGGGAAAAGAAACCTGTTTCACAACAGGGGGAATTTTTAATAGTTCTTCCTTCAAACCAGCTCTAGTTGAAAACACTTCCTCATTCTGTTATGCTGAGAAGTATATTTATACTTTGAGCATCTTTCCTCTTACCATTAGTGTTGTATGCTTTGTAAAATTCAGTTCATATGACTAGAAAGGGAAAAAAACATTCTCAAATTTGCAGAACAGACAGAAGCCCTTTAAACTGACAGGGTTTCCCCTGTTGAGTAAAGTCTCCATACAAACATCTAGTAAGGAGATTTATCCCTCCCCCCTGCCCCTTGCTTTTTACTGATTGGGGCAGGGTGGGTTGGTGGGACTGCATCCACATCTGCAAGAAAATAAAGCAAGGAACTCTGCTTCTGATGGGGTTGTAGGATAAGTGCATTGAACACTTAACTGGAAAACTTTCTCATCTCATATTTCCTCAAATTGTAGAATTACTGCAACTAGAGTGTCGAAAGAAGTCACTTTTGTTTCCTGGTCATACAGATACCACCATGATACTGCATGTGCTTGGCAACTCCAGTACAGTTAATAACTATTAGTGAAAAGTCTTGTCTTTACAAAGCACTTAATTCTCATTTTACAGATAGATAAAACTAAGGCACAAAGCAGTTTTGGTATTTCCTCAAGGTTACCATGTAGGTCAATAGCAGAACCAAGAACAGCTGCCACACTTACCCAATACATAGATGACAGACACTAGACTATTTTAAACTTCTAATATATTTTAAACTCAAAGATTTTACCTCATAGCAAGGCAAATTTTCAGCTAGCATAAGATGGCAAACTTCAGCATAGAAACCTGTCCCATAAAGCTTTATTACTTTTTCCCAGTTAGACTACTTTCAGTTACCTAACTTTGGCACCCATGCCAAACTGTCAGAAGTTTAGTCATCTTAATTTCATTACCTAGTTGTTCCCACTATTAAAAGTTTTAAGTAATTGCTTAAAAATTTTAAATGAATACTTAATACTCATTTTTCCAGCCTCATCATTGCTAAATAATGAGAACAATTATCCTTTTTCTATTTACAATACTTCTACACAAAAACAGAAGTTTTGTCTCCTCTACTGTATGTTTACACACATGCTACAAATCTAAAAGTAAACAAATTCCCACCCAACTGAAATTCAAAGAAAAATGACATTTGAAAAATTGTTCCTGTGAATGATGAACCAAATATGAGTAAGTGTACAGGTTGTGGGTAGAAAGGAGTGTCTATGATGGTCTGTAGGACTACACTATTAGCCACACTGAAAAACATCTTGCAGGCAGTATACACAGGAGGAAATTCACAGCTCAGAAAGAAGGTCCTCAAGTTATAAAACCAGCAACTTATGCAAAACTGGGGTTTCTGCATTCTGTGCCCTTTCCAGGTAGAACTTACTCAAAGGCATGAGGCCAGTGCATGAGGTACAGGTCCAGGTAATCCAGTTTCAAATCTCCAAGTGTTTTCCTTAGCGCTGGCTCTACATCTTCTGGGTGGTGCTTGGTATTCCAGAGCTTTGATGTTACAAACAGGTCCTCCCTTTTAATAACCTTTAAGAAAGGGAGGAGATCATAATTTACTGGAACAAGTTCAGAAAGAGAATTGCACCAATTCCCCAACTAGCTTTAAAACAAAGAGAACAATTTAAGTTTTGGTTTTGTGGTGGTTTTTTTTTTTTAAAAGGTAACACGTGAAACCTACAGATTAAACCTTTCAAAAATATACTGGATGGAATGAAATACACACATTGGCAAGTCCTAAAATATACCAAATACTTAGCAATTTATTAGAAGATCTGAAAAACAAAACAATCCTCTCCACACACACACTCTTCTCCAAACTTTCCAATTCAAGGGTTAAAGCCACTACTAAATGTGATGTAGCCAAAAGAAAGATAACAAAATTTACATATGAATAAACTGAGTAATTTCTGTTTAACAATTCACATATTCTAGGCACAACCAGCTAACTTACTCTACTCATCACATGTTATAAACCAAGAATGCTTCTCATGGAAAGAGCGTGGGAAAATAAACAGAATAAGTTTCCCCAAACCTCTGCACTTGAGTTTCCAGGTTCTGGAAGAAATGCACTAAGAACTGAGCACCCTGTACCCTGTGTCGGAAGGGTAAGACCCAGAAATTAAACAAATAGACAATTGGTTAACTAGGAAGTATAAAATGCAAAGGGGAGATCATATTTGGCAAGCTGAAGCACAGAACACCATCAGAGGTCACTTCTCACTGTCTTATGTATAACCAAATACCACTTAAGTCTATACTTTGTAGAAGCTGGAACGATTAATTCCTTAGTTTCTCTCCTCCAACCATTCAGTTATTTCTGTGTTTCACATATGGCTGTTGTGTTCAAAGAGAAAGATGTTTTAGAAATTCTAGTTTTAAGTTAGCTAGCTAGTATGAACTGAGTAAGAGAGTCCTATGCTTCCCTATATTAGTTACCATATCTGATAGGAAGGAATCCCTGGAGCAAGCAGAAAACAGCCTCTCTCCAGCTAATCACATAACAAAGAGATTGCCCTAAAGCCAAGGCAAGAGCAGCAGGAAAACAGGAACATAAGAACCTTCTTTCCATGGGCTCTGAGGCTGTACAGGTAATCATTCTGGCCCTTCAAGCCAACAAGAGCAAGGGAATGAATTTAATATTCCACCTCAGGTCATCCACAGGAATGCCTGTCGTATTACATTATATTTAGGCCATGGACTCTCAGGTGCAGGTCCTAGAATCACAGTTACCAAACCTTCAAAAGCAACCACTGTTTAAAAAGAAAAAAGTACATATTTACTCACTCATATTTTATCTATAACCAAAAAACCCAGTCACCGAATTTCCTGTGGCTACCCACCATTGCATGCTATTCTAGACTGGCAAACTAGAGTAACTTTTCGTATAAATCATGGCAAATATTTTACATTATAACTACTGATTCTGGGAACCTGCGATTTTTGAACACCCAAACTGGGATACTTTGCAAGGGAGAAAGGGACATGCAGGGAAATTTAAAAGGCATTTTCTGTAGCTTCCATGCAAATATTCCTGGCAATCTTTTCTCCTCCTGACAGCCAGGATGGTTATTAGAGGACAGAAAGCCCTCTTTCATGACTGCTCCTGATCAATAACAAACAGCTGGGATAGTCTAGGAGGAAAAGCCACAAATGTTAACTTTACAGTCTACTTTCAGGTCACAGTCGTAAATTTAGATACAACACACAGTCAGCATGGTGGTTCTTGTGTTTTTACCTTGTTGGGCCCAAGGCATTCCTGGAAGGCCTCACCGATCTCCACTTCATTGCTGTAAGCTGCTGCACAATCGATGTGTCGGTAACCCACACTTAGGGCGTATTTCACTGCTTCTTTCACCTATAATCAGAAACAGATTATTGAACACAATCAGTGAAAAGGGTCACATGACTGGAAGGAAAAAAAAACCACCACATTAGGGCCTTAGTGAGGAATACCCCCAAAACACAGATCTATATAAGGTCACGAGACTCAAACAGAGTAGGCTACGGTCCTCTGTGGCACAGTCTTTAGTAGTGAAGAGCTAAGTGCTAGCAGACACTTCAAGAGTAACAAGAAAACAGACCATGCATGCAAGAACTCACAAAATAGAATAGGGATTCATTCTTAACTATAGCTGTCACACTTTTCTTAAATATAAAACGAGCTTTAAGAAGCAGTTTTCAAATACATCATGGCTTAGGAAGACAAACTTTCTGGAACTAACAGACCAATCGATCAATGTCAGTCAAGAGCCTGGTTGCTAATTCCAGAATTGCCAGAGTTTGGGTTTGGTTCAACTGCTAACACTTAATTTCTAAGATAATGCTATTCTATGGCACATTTTTCCTTCATGTCTCATTCTCTCTGATTGCACAACAATGGAAGTCACTATACTGCTGAATATTAACCCATGGCCTGCAGGGGATCTCCTGATGCTTGCAACTTTACATTTTGCTTTCCCCATTGCTGACAATGAAGGTGTTGCCAACAGCAACAGGTCCCTTGCGAGAACCAAGAATTACTACAGATTTCAGCATCATCATTATTTCCCGTTCAGCTGACAAGCACTAAGTAAAATCTATTTCATTTAACTTCCAGTGGACAGTAAGCACACATTCTCTTTTACGTCTATCCAAAGCACTACAGTAAAAGTACATCTTATCTGTACAGGGATTTCTACACACTGCTCTTCACTGACTTGCCTCTTAAGATTGTGAAAGATTGTAAATTACTCTGTGTATAAGGCTTGATGCAATAGGGCCCTAATGTATTTATAGGGATTATGTCTCTCTTCAAGAGATTAAAAAATGTGTCCACAAAGGCTAGAGAGAGATTAATTTCTTTCAACTTAAAGTACCAGCATTTTCAATTTTAAAGCTGACAAAATTATTAACACCAATTAAAGACATGTGCAGTCCTGCTTTCAGATGCTACAGAAACAGAAGGGGGAATCAAATCTGAAAAATATCTCTCTTCTACTGATGGATTTAATTTGTTTTTCTTGTCAAGAACTGCAGTAGACAGAGGATATTCTGACTGCATTCTTTGGCATTTTGAGAGGAAAACTGGAATGCAGACCAGTCTCCCTTAGCCAGAATGACAAAGCACTTCTATTACAGCAGTGAAGTAAGCTCTTCCTTTCTCTAGCAGGATGGTATTTACAGTCCTTGTTTCACTTTGACAAAGACATTCCTCAGAAGGTCACTACAAAGTCAAGGTCGTGGTAATTCTGAAATCAGTTCAGACATATTAAAGACTTTTAAGACTCAATATTCACCCTCCAAAAAGGTGAGAGTTGTAGAGTTGAAGCAGAAAGGAAAGGAAAAACAGCAGCGTTCTTTGTATTAATGCCCCATTTCCTCTACCAGGATAATAATTTTTTTTAAATCCAAACAGGCACAAAATTTGCCATAAAATTAAAGTAGGCACCACTCACAGAGAACTAAGGATAAGAGAACTCCAAACATGTCTCTGCAAAGCGATAAACAGGAGGCTGTATTTCTATATCAGCATATTTTGATAAATTTATAGCACTGAAAACCTGGGATTTGTCATTTAAATAAGGTTTGGATTTGGACAAAATCTGTATTTCAGTAAACTACTCTCAGCCTGCTAAGGCATTCCAGTGTGAACTGAGAGTTCCTGTTCCATGCAAAAGGCAAACAATCAAGAGAAAATGTGCAAAGAAAAAAAGCATTTCTGAAGGGGAAAAAAACCGACCAACTAATAACAGATAGATATAAGTTTAAGAAGAGTACTTTGTTTCAACAGAAAGTTTTGTATTTTTGAGCTTATGTTCAGACAGGTTCATGCATTTCCTGGGGGGCAGATTAAAAAAAAAAAAAAAAAAAGACAACAGAAGCAATTCGATATTCACATGCCTCTGGATGTTTGGTGTTGTGAAGTAACAAGAGCCAAAGGATCATTCAAACTTCTCACATATTCTTTAGTTTAGCCTGTCAATAGCGCTATGGAAGAAGCAATTACTGAGTTCATTTTGCATTTTGAGCCACACAGCTTAAGTGTGACTCACCAACCTAGCATCATATAACTACAGAAAGTAGGTCTGAAAGGAGTCTATCCTCATGCCCCACAGCAGGGCCAACTAAGTCTAAACAACTCTTACACACAATTGTCAAAACCCTTCTTGTAAGTGACAGGCAGTCTATTCCAATGATCAGACATCTTTAGGTTCAAAGCCTTTTAGATGTCTAACCAAGATGGCCCTGATATCCCATCCTAGTCGTCAGACATGAAATCCATAGCTCCCCCTTTGTGAGGGCTTTTTGTGCATTTGGAAAGCACCGGCATGCCTCCTCTCAAACCTCTCTTGACCATGTAACTGTAGATGCTTCCATCTTTCATCAAAACTCACCTTTCCCAAACCTTGCATGACTGTTGCTGCTGTCCCATCAGCTGGTTCATGCTTTTCTTGAAGTGGTTTGCCCCAAAACAGACAGTATTGCAACTGCAGCTTTACTCTCCTTCATTGTATAGTGAAGTCCTAGGAACTACACCCCCATTTATTACATCCTAGCTAGGTACTTGGCCTTCCCACCCACCCTCTTTTGTTTTTGAAAATGGAGGAACACAATATTGCTAACAATCAGTGGCAGAAACAGAATCTGTAAGACCCAATTCATTGTAATATCCATTACTAGATTTTCAGTTCTTCAGTTTGCGTGTCACAAGGTGAAAAACTAACAAGCCAACTTTATACTTCCAAGCAACACAGAGTTCAAGTGACTAGAGAGCCTCTTCTCCACAGCCCCAAGCCATTATGACAAAGCTTTCACTCTAACAGTTCCAGTCAATAATACTTGGAAAGAAAAGGCTCTGACAGCCTCCCCTGCTTCCTGCAAAGTTGTCATGTTTTAGCAGTCCAAGTACATTTACTGACAGGAAATAGGAAAACACCAGATCAGTCCACATGATATTCAGATGCAATATGACCAGAACGTAAGTATTGCTACATCACAGTTTGTACATACTGTACTAAAATTCGCTAAAAAGGAACTCAGACCACCACATAAGTAATGCCAACTTAAAGAGTTGATGTTCCCTAAAATAAAGAGTTTTCCCTCCTATCCTTCAGATGTTGAATTCAAGTCCCTCCCTTAATATATACCAGCAGTAATGAATTCTTGTGCATGTAACCAGGACTCTCTATGTTGTCTAACAAACTTTTCCAAGAACTAAACAGTCTCCTCCATAGCTGCAATATTGTCACAAGACATCCAGTCTGACTGGTTTTCTGAGGTACACATTTCCTCTTCAGCTTTCCTGAAGTTTCACACAGAAACAGGACTTCCCTAAGCCCCCGTCTCGCTTCCCCACAGAGCCAGCCTCTGCCACAGCAGGTTAGACTGTTCATCAGATGGGGATCAATCCTCCAGGTTGAAAGCATGGCCCACTTGAAAGAAGAGAACAAAGCATTAAAGGATTACAGATAATCAAGATCCAATATTAAAAGAACCTTGCTACTGATATTTTGATGCTCCTGTCTGAATGGACTTCTCTTTGAACTCATTCATGATGCCAGTTCATAAGCTTCTGTACTGTGTTCCCTTCCATTCAGTAGCCCTTCATCATGTTCCTATGGTAACATGTAAAACAAATTTCTAGCATTTGATCTTGTAAGACAGAAAACATCCTATTATTTTATAGGATCTATATCCTATAAAATCCTATAGTTTTCCAACGTGGATTGAGATTCACTAATTCTCCCCCTCTATTCTTACTGTCTAGGAAAATAGGGCTGCAATGACACCTTTGTACTGGACTGCTAAGATCTGGCTACAAGGTCAAGGCTTGTTTAGGATCAGGAACAGTAACAGCAATAATAAAGAAATTACTCAAGAGAGTAAGGTCAAGACTGAATAGCAGCTTGGCAAGGAAAATAATTACAATCTGCAAAATATTTACCTGAAATAATTTAAAAGCCATCCACTTCCACTCTTGCTTCTAATGTATGCCTTGCACAAAAGAGCTTTTGACAAATAGCCTCTACTTGGGAAACAGCTAGATTAAATATAATAAATTATAATTCTCCTGCTTCTCTAGGTTTTTGGCACTTAGTCTTTAATTCATAATTACAATAATTCTCCCTGAACTACATCATGTCCTTTTAAGGGTAAATCATTTGGACACTCTGCCAAATTGCTGCTATGCTTCTGAATTTTCAAGAGTGACAAACAGGAATTTATTTATTCCATAGGAATAGCAGCAACTTCTGTGACTGGCCATTTTCACCGCACTTTCTAGATTTTGCCTTCAATATATTCTAGGAATAACCCTTTGAAGATAGTAGATATTCCAAAGAAGTGACTCACAATGATTTCCATGGGACCCCAGAGAAGATGGCTGGATCCCATGTGGGGTTCAGCTGCTAGAAGCACTGCTTACTACAGCAAAATCCATCTGAATTAGGTTTAAATTATAAGAGAACCGGTAAGGATCCTGCCTGTGCATAAGACCACACTTTCCTCAGAACAGTAAGTGCGCAAAACAAACACCACATTCATATTTTGTTTGTTTAGTTTCAGGCATTTGTTTCAGACAATGCACATTTAACTGCTCTGGGTGCACAGAAATTCATCCATTAAGTTCCTGCATGTTAATAAACTTAGTTCAGCTGTCAGTTAATGTTTTAAGTGACAGAGATGAACATTCACACTTGTCCTCATTTAAGAGGTTGACTGAGCTCTCACTCCAACTCATCTTCCACATTAGGACAGCTTCTATTCCCGACAATCCACTGTCCTGACAGTTGTTTGGACAGGAAGACCAACAATAAAATGGCCCTGAATAGATTTAATTTTTATAGCTTGTTTCCCACCTTTTCCTCTAGCTGGCATGAAAAAATAGCACAACATCTTGAGAAGGGTTTTAACTTTCCTTCTCAGTCACGAGCACAATGTCATCCCACATACTCCAAAAGCTATCATAAAGCTAAAGCAAGAGCAGCAGCAAGATATACAATGTTTACTTCACAGACATACAGCAGTACACATAATCCAAAAGGCATTATAAACAACAATACCAGCTATGAATTCCACCAAGCAATGGACATTGCCTTTCACAGCAAGTAGGTGCAATCTCTTCCCCCAAGAATTTATCTTTTAGCTAAATGAAACAGAAAGGAAAAAACACACAAGGGGGAGAAGTATCACAATAGGAGGCACAGTTCATAGCATGCAAACATTCCCACAGTTAGTTTATAGTAACACACAGAATTGTTGCCAAGTGTGGTGTTTGCCAATTCATTGCATTTAGAAGCAGAATGAATGTCTAATGACACAGTAGTCGTCTTAGTCTAAAAGCAGGGTGACCCAAGCACGTTGTTTTTTCTGCTAAACATAGGCTGACCACTGGAACAGGACTTGTTACAAGAACAACAGAGTTCTTGCCTCCTAAAATAATGCTTTCAGCTGAGTCACCAGCCCAAGCCAGAGGGATGTCTGGTCAAACAGGCAGCCCGAGGATTTACCAGTGGAAGAGTCAAGCACCATATTATAGCTACAGCATTTTCTCTGTCTCACCCCACTCAGTGGATTCATCTCCCACAGCACCACTGCCTGAGGCCTAGGTTAACAAGTCTTAAGGAATCTTCTGCTGCTGCTTTTGTGCCTTAAGGCCTTAGTCATGCAAATACATACATTCCACTGACTGCAGAGTACCTGAGACTAAAACCATTGAAGCAAAAGATCGAGGCCTCAGATCTAGGATCTTCAAAAAAGGTGCACAAAACACAAATACTAGTCGAGAGCACATTTTGTAGTGTTCTCTGCTTACTTGGCCACGTTCACTTTTCCAAGTTCCCAGTCCTATGAGAGGCATCTTCTGCCCAGTGTGGAGCGCAACAAAGTCGCATGCTGCAGACATTTTTGCCTAAAGAAGAACAAGAACAAACTGAGTTTGAGCAATTCAGTAAGTTGCAACAATTTACCTTTGCTATACAAAAATAAATAAATAAATAAAAATCATAAAGGTCCTCATTACGCTAGAATAAAGAGATGAAGTAGGTTCTTTACAGTTTTTACTGGTATAAAGGAGATGAATAGCTACGCAGGAGAGATTAGAAAATGAGCCCTTTTTCTCCTCTCCCTTCTTATTCTCTTTTCTCCTTTACAATGCACAGGTACTTCTCAGCTCTGAGAAATCTTAAACAAGAAGAAACATCCTGCAATAACATACAATTAATAGAGAAGCTCAGGTGAAAACATGCTTTTTTTTTTTTTTTTTAAATCAGCAGTAAGCATTGATGAGACAGAAGGGAGAAAGAGATGTTTGTCTGTCCTCCTTAGTGTACAGTAATTCCATAGGTCTTCTGCACTAAGTCTTTCCCTTTCACCAACTCACTACCAGCTGGCTCAGGAACAAAGCTCTAATTACCACTGCAGATGGGGACAAACACATTTTGTAAGAAACAGCTGGTACAGGTTAAGTTTTGAAGACCTGATACCGGTAGGGTTTTGATTAGGAGTGAATGGTAAAGGCATTGCCCAGAAAAACAAAAAATAAAAAAATAATGCTCCGAAGAACATCACTGCTGGAGGATCAGTCCCATCTTTTTATGCCAGATATGTGCTTTGTCACCCTTGAGTACCAATTTTCACCAACTCAGAGCTGAACTACAGCTCATCATCAAGGCTCTCTAGCATTGTGAAGAAAACCAGAAACATTCTGGCTTCCTTTGAAACAAGAATAATTGTTTATGAACTGTTATATACCTGCAACAGGCAAATGCTACCAAGTGAGATGACTATTTTTTTTTTTTTAAAAAAAAAAACCACTAAAACACCCTCTCTGATGTGAAGTCAGGGCTAGCAGAGAGAACAAAATGGAGGCACTTTCAAAGGTGGACACTAGGAAATAACACCTCAGTACACATATCATGTAAAAGTGGTGCATATATAATTTTTTTTAATCATTCTGACATAGAATTAGAAATAGGCGTGTGCAAAGTGAGCTAAAATGCAGTAGGTCCTTACATATTTATGTGTTTTGAATCCTAAAATAACTTTGTCTTCCTGCTCTTTTCCATCTCCTTGCTTATTCAGAAAAGGACACTATCTTGTAAAGAGCTGAAAGATTCCTTGTTCCCATACTGCCAAAATCTACATGTGGACTCTGAAGGAAATTCAAGACTAAGAGCTCAACTCTTGCATAAGATGCATTTCAAGTACAAACAGAATGCAATAGCTAGCGTTGCTATTATAGAAAGTGTCACACAACTGATTTAGCACAAATTCACAAAGCAGTAGTGTTCTTCTGTTACTAAAGGGAGAATGAAAAAAGATTATGCAAAGTCAGTTGTCACGTTGAGCCTGGGCTGCTTCTCTCATGCTTAGCACTGCGATATGCAAGCATTTTCCCTGTGAAATTCAACAGAACAAAGGCCCAGCAGGATCTTCCATTACCTGTTGCTGGCTTTATAGCTGTGCAACAGCAATCTGCTCACAGTCGCACAGCTTTTTATGAAAAAGGAAGGTTTTACAGTGTCTCCCAACATCCTTACAGTCTACATTTCTGGTCAAACTTAAAAAGAAACCACATTCAGGATGAGCTCCAAAGCTGGCTAGCTGATTTCAGCACAAGCTGAGGAAGTTACTTCCAAAGTTCAGCTGTGTCCAACCTCATTAATGTTATTTGTTTAAAAAAACTCAAACAAAACCAAGACTAGAAGAATGCAATGTTGGTTGAATGGCTGACTACATAGGAGGAGGAATAGATGTTTTCAAAGCAGAGCATTCACACAGCGTACTACCCCAAAATAGCTCTGCCTTCTCCCTATTGTTATCATTTTCCTTAGATAATTAAGTCCCAGCTGATGGATGTATTCACACAGAAAGTTTATACTTTCAATTTCTTGCTTCAAGCCATATTTTTGTAGATTTACAGCAGACACCAAACAGCACACTTGTTTTAGAGACATATTAGAGTAGTTGGAGTGATCCTGACCTAAAGGCCATTGTACACCAAGTAGCTGGTGATCCACATAACAGTTAACCTGAGTGGATCCGGGCTTGTCTTGTGCTGTGCTTCTCGTACAGCGAGGCCTTCAGGCCTGTGCTGTGGGACACACAGCCCATGGCTGCAGGATAGGCTCAGCAGCTAGTTGTAACAGGGGAGCCAGCAGGCAGCTCCCACTTGGTACCTGCAATTACACCACCTACGTGTCCTTGCCTTTATCTAAAAAAACAGGCAGTTCTCATGCAAGCATCCTTTCTGTTTGACAGTAGAAATGATGAATAGAGTTGTTTTCTTGTAAAAGAATCCCTAACAGCTCAAGTGACTGAAACAGGGTAACCCCTTCTATGGACAGGGCCTGCACAACATGCTGTGCGTCAATCAGAGGAGGTCTGTTGAACACTGCACAACCCTGGGTTCCCAGAACCTGAAAGGATGTAAGATTATCAACACTATCCTCTTTCTTTATAGGGTTAGCTCTAACAAATAGCATTTGAGATGATACTTTACAGAGTCTGAGTGCCTTTCTTATCAGGATTGTAACAGACCAGCACCTCCTGGTGCAAAACAGCAGTTAAACACAAACTAATGCTCTGAAGTTGCACTGAGATGTATTAAGTCCAGGTGTTAGCACTGAAGGCAATCATCAGTGAACCAAACTGTGGGTGTACATCTATTTTTTTGGGGGGTAGGGAGTCAGTGAAGGAAGAATGACAACAGCATTCTCTTCTATTCTGAATTTGCGTAGCAATTTTGTAGTCAACTACATGCAAGTAGGTTCTTTTTACCTGAATTTAGTTGCCTAAATAAAAGTATCTTCTTACACTATGCAATACAACTAAAGACTTAAGGTTTTTTGATTCAAATTGGTCTGTAACACAAATGTGACAGAACCATATGCTTTACACAACCATGTTACACAATCATCTTGAATGCAACACTTCAGCCCAGAAGACAAGGTACACATTTAATCAATAACTAGCATCAGCACATTTTCTAAGAACCATCTTGCTTCATGTAACACTGTTGCATATTAACACTGCAGACAGAGCAGAACTACAGCCTCTGGCAGAATGGAAACATGCCGGAATTGGACATACTGGAAGAAAACACACTAATTAATATTTTCCACTCAGATTCTTCCCCTAACAAGGAGATGTAAGAGAACTACAGTGTCTGCTAGCCATCATTATTTGGTTCATTAAAAAGCTGGAAGCCTCTTTTTAGAAGAGCAAAGACAAAAATAAACATAGAAGCAAACTAATTCTGGACAAGTAAGATGTGGTTTTGGCCGAACAATACTCACCTATTGCCACATTCACATAAACGAGTTAAAGCTCAGAGTAACTCAACGGCAATATAAGCAGCCTGGCTAGGAGGATGCATTAATAACCAGGGAAGTGCAAGCTACACCTGTGCATCAACCCACAGCCACAACTCGTTTTTAATCGAAAGTAAGGAGTCTTCCATCAGTAAAACACACGTAAAGACGTATTAAATTAACACGCATAGACATGCGAAGAAGTATACATCGAGAACACCGAAGTCCCCGCTACCGAATCGCTTCTGCCCCACAAACGGGGGCTATCCCTCCGTATTTGGGCGGCGCCAGACGTGCCCCGGCAGGGCAGCGCGCCCACCTCCCCCTTATCGGGGCGGCCCAGGGAGGGTCCGCCCCGCGGCGGGAGGCGATAAGGACACCCCACCAGCCCGGCGCAGCCCCCCGCCGCACTCACCCGCAGGCCGCCGAGCATCAGCCGCCCCCCGCACAGCGCCGCCGCCCGCTTATAGCGCCAGCGCCGCCGCCGCCGCCTGGGCCGACGCTTCCGCTTCCGGCTGGAACCGCCGCCGGGCGCGGGAAGGCGCTCTGCCCTGCTCTGCCCTGCTTTTGGCAGCGGTTCGCAGCCCGCCGTGCGGGACCTGCGCTGGCCGCCGCGGCGCCTCTGCTGCGCGAAGCGTCCGTGACCCAGCTGGAACAGCACTGGGTGGTCCCTTCCGAGAAAAATAAAAATAAAAAATCCAGCAATGAGCGTTTCTGCAGGGGCTGGAGGAGCCGGGCTCTTTGTGGCCCTTCACCGTGGCCGGGCCTCTGCAGGTTTTCCCTCCTGGCACGTTGCTTGAACTTCGGGGGCGCAGGGTGTCCCGCCGGCCCGGCTGCCGTAGCGCCGGGGGGGGCTGCAGGGCTGGTGCGCCCTCCGCACCGACCTGCTGCCGGGTTTGCGCCGGTTCATCTTCCTTTTCCTCTGGGTTCTGTTCCCAGCAGGAAATTCAGACGGCCCAGACTCCCCCATTACAGCCGAGTGCTTAAGTGATAAATCTGATGGGCCGCACCACAGAGAGGGAAACTACAAAATGCAAACCGAACAGATAATGACTACACGAAGCGTGTGCATTTACATAAAAGTCTCCTCGTCTGCTATTTGTCTTGGCCTCTTGAAGCTCTTTTTACTGGTAGGAAGAAAGACAGAATTTCCCCGGTTTTATTTGCAGCCCTAAATAATAGGAACCCAGGGAAAGTCCACAGCCCGTCCCACTCGCTTTGCTTCAGCCTTTGTGCTAAAAGGTGCATAAAGAGAAAGAAATGGCACTTCCTGAGAGGACTAAGGCTCCTTTTGTTGTAGGTGCACAAGAATGCATTTCCTTGTTTGTGCAAGAAGATTGAAAGTGAGATTAAAGCAGCCTGATTTAAGCAGAGTGCTACTTGTGGGTGGGTACAGTCTTGCTGTTGTAGTCACAGATAGAACCTTCAACAGCAGCAGACTTTGGCCTGTAACAGAGAGAAGACTGTACACCTAATCTTAAACACAACTAAAAAAAAAAAAAAGTTTTGACTTTTACTCCGGGTTTCCATTTTTGTAAGTAATTTATAAACATTCAGAATTTGAAAATAGTAAGATTAGATCAGAAATAAGGCAAAATATCTATCCAACAGGGCTTTGAAGAGGCTGTTATTTATTTCCAGAAAGGTAATTCTGCTGCAAATTCTGTCTTTGTTGTTCTGACCTGAACTGCTCAGGAGGCTTAAAGGCACAAAGGTTAATTAATCTCTTGGGCATTCACATGACCAGATTTTTCTCTTGCGCAGCCTTTTTCAACAAAATACAGGAAAAGTGGAAAGAGAGTGCAAGGACAAGAGGAGACAATAAAAAATAACAGGAAATAGAAAATGGAGAAGAGGAAAGAATAAAGGGGGAGGAATCACTGCTGGGTTTGATCTATTTTTATGGAGACCATGCCAATCACAAATCCATTTGAAAATGCAGTCTTAATGCAATAGAAGATGCTTGAATTATATTAATATCACACATGAAAACTTTAACAAACCTCAGCCTCCAATAATGTAATAGGGAGTAAAAGAGAAAAGGTAAAGAAGACTAAAACATTTTGTCATCAAAAGGGAGTAATAATCCACACACAGTAATGAAGTTCGTTAAGTAAAAAAAATACATATATGTAGAGAAGAAGAGGTAATGCAAGACATTTTGACCTAGAAATACAGTCTTCACTTGAGCAAAACAAGGAAAGCAAATATGTGCATTGTATATTTAATGATATATAATTGTTTTCATTCAAACTATTGTGCACTAGCTGCTTGTGCATAAATGCCCCATGGCTTGGGAACATGCCAGCTGTTGACTTTCAGTTGACTTTTTGCATATATTGTATTAAAATGTCCCCACATGGCCAGCATTTTACTCTTATTGTGCCCCTGATGGTACCACGTATATACAGTAAGTTCGGTATGTTCAGGATTCAGTGGGCTTTCTGCATGTGCAGAGATCAGCTCTACAGAACACATGTGATGATGGATCATCTCTGCTGTAGAACAGATACATGTATGCACTCAAGGTGCACGCCCAGCATTGCCCAAGCCCAGTTCACACTACTGTTCCAACTGAGTTCATCTTACTCTAGAAGTCCTGAATATACTTACATAAAATCCTCAAATTGTCTTCTGACAAAATGTGTAGAAACCCAAATGTGCAGTAGTGTTCTGAAATAGGGCCCATTTCTTTGCCATTGTTCTTACACACAGTGGGGGTTTTGTTTTTCACATCAGGGACCCATTCCCAGCCAAGATATATGGGAGATACTGTAATCAAGATGATACATGCAAAATCTGGCATGGCTACCAGTTTGGAAATCTTTGGGTAGTTTCAGTGCTCTGGCACTGCAGGGCCAGCCAGCTCCTCTTTCTTAATACATAAACTACTTACTGTGGCTATATCTGTATGGATGGGTGCAAAGAGGCCTACACTAGGACTCCTGATGCTCCATGCTAGTCAGGTACAAGCTGATCCCGTCTGGCAGCTATTTTAGCAGAACACTACGCCATGGTTAATCCATTGTGCGAAGAACAGAGTGTGGAGAAGCAAGGTATAGAAAGAACCCTGTCCTTCCAGCACCTGCTTGGGTAGGCATGCCCTTTCTTTCTTGGAGAACTTAATTTTTTTAAATCTTTGTAGCATCTTACATCTAAAGATCGAAAAAGGCTACAAAACCCATCTGCTCACTAAACAAGGAGCAGCCCTAACAATTTATCACTCCAAAACTTCCAGAAACTGATGTTTGGAAAGACTAGCTCGGAAACAAATCAGAAATAATGAGGCTGACATATGAATGGAAATGCAATGCTTAAGGCACAAACCTGGAACAAGCTGCATGCAAAATGGGTATATTATGCACCTGAAAGTGTGAGAAATGAGCATAACAAGCATTAAAGGAGTCTGAAACCATGAGAAAGTTTACTGCTTTGTCCATTGGTAAACATGCCAGAGTTGCAGTAAGACTACATTGTTCTAGAGGTTTTAATTAGGGCTGCCTGACCTTTCAGGCGTTAATCTGTGCACAGGTTTATGGCCTGAGTTGATAGGTAGGTATGTACATGTCTCAATTTATAGCCCTCAATTGTCATCACAACACTGATGTTAAGAAAGTTAACAAACGTCTTTCTGTAAAAGATTAAGCATGCTATAACAATAGAAACAGCAGTAGATAAATTGTTTGCATTAAGGTGAGTGCGGATTTCTTCCTGAGCACATATATACATGTTATTTTGCTGTTATTATTTGAAGAGTAATTTCTTCTGGGACTGAAACCAGTCATCTCTTGGGTGAATCACCACATGGGTATAGTCACCCAGCAACACTACACAGTCATGTAGATTATAAACATTAAAAGTTTGTTAATCCTTTGTGGTTTTCTCCTCATTACAATTTATAATCAAGTTTTAACAGGTATAAGAAATGCAACTGAAACTGCAAAACAGACAGTAAAAATCAGTTGGTAAACATGTTTATCACTTTTGACTAAAGCAAGCAGTTTTGTCATTGATATGTCCTTAATGGCCTTTAGTGTTCATTATCTAATAAAGCTTTTATGTTTAAATTCAGGGTTTGGTCCTCAAAAAGTACCACACCGCTTCAATTCAGTCTTGGATCCAAACACAATGCTTATAAGGATTCACTGAGGCTAAACATCCTTCAGAGCAGCTTCACTCTGGGAATGGTGCAAAACTCCCTGAAGTGAGTAACTCTGTCTTCCAAGAGTTTCCATCCTACCCCCAAAGCTCAGAGGTTAGACTTAAATTTATTTTTCAGCTCTTTTTGCTGACTTGTATGACTTAGATCAGTCTTCCCATTGACGGAGAAGAATCAATTAAAGCCTTGGGAATTAGTATCAGGTTGAAGAGCCAGTTGCTAAAGCAGAGCATGAAGATTTGACCCCACGCCTCTGTAATACTGTGCATGCATATTGCTTTGTTAATAGAAGGTCTGATTTTATTGAAGTCAATGGCCGACTCCCATTCACCTAGACGTCTTACTCTCCCTCAAAATCCTGTGTATCCTCTGCCTCTTTGATGACTTCTAATAATTATAGCTTGGTTATATTAAGGCATTAAAAAGTAATTTCTTCTAGCAGTACGCCATCTGAATCATCCTCCCGTTAATTGTTTGCAACCATTACACTGGGTATTTCCATGGCACCTCCAGGACACTACCCAGAGAATTAGCTCCATTTATTCAAATTCTTTTGCTTCTTCCAGCAGCCCGGGGCAGTGTCCTCGGTTAGATAAGCCACCGAAAGCCCGCCATCGACCAAGCCGCCGGGGATCGGCGCAAATCTGCCAAGTCATGCTGCCCTTGCGAGCGAGCGGCCGCCCCGCCCGCGGCGGGCAGGGAGGGGAAGGGAGAGGAGGGGAGGGGAGGGGCGGCGGCGGCTCCCGTCTCCTCGCGAGACCGCGGCGGGTATAAAGCGGGCGGTGCGGCGGGGGCTGCCGCAGTTCGGGGCGTCCTCGTTTCCTTGCTGTCGCTGGGTGCGAGCTGCTCGGCTCTTTGTGTAAGTGCGGGGATGGGGTGGGGGCGGTGTCCGAGGTGTCGTTCATTTGGGGTTTTGCACAGTGCGGTTTTTTCTCCCCTTTTTTTCTTGTGTTTTTGGGTTTGGTTTGTTTTGTTTCCCCTCCCCCTCTGCGCGGATGGGTTCTTGAGCGAAGCGTGCGGGGCGAGCTCTTGCTCTCTGCATCCCGCCTCCTAAGGAGCGCTCTGCGGGGGCTACCGCTTTCTTCCCTTGTTGAGTTTTCCCCCTTTTTGGGGGGGGGGGGGGCAGATAACTCTTTCCTACGCGCCGGCCTTTATCAGATCTCCCCGTTGTGCTGCACGGGGAGGAGCCGCGGGGGGTGATCTCCGAGTGGGGGGGGCCCGCAGGCAGGCTGCAGCGCGCCTGCCGACAGCGGAGCGACTTCGCAGCGCGGCGGCGCCCCCCCCCCGCCCGGCTGCCGGGCTGGATGCTTCGGCTCAACGGTGGGCGTCTGGTGAGCGTGTCGGCATCTCGTTTCTCAGTCTTTAAAAAAACAAAAGTGCTGGATTCAACTTGGGGGTGGTGGTGCAAGGGGGCAGGTGTCCCCTATCACAGAGCGATGTAGTGGCTTTTTGCGCAGGTGAAGGCTGCGATCTCGCTTCAGAGGTCTTTCAGCAAAACGACTGTCGTGGTCTGCGTGTAGCTGGCTGCGGTATGCTCGAACCGAGGAGATTTGTGGCAATATCGCTCTTTTCTGACCACAGCTCAGTAGCTTAACCGCATTTTTGTGACAGTCTGAAAGCAGCAAAGTGGAAGGCTGATGGTATGTTTTTAAATGGCCTTTCGCTTTTGTTCAAGATATCCTAAAGGTACGAATTGCTAGTTAAGAGTGCAGGCTTGACTTGTTATAATTGCAGTTTGAAGATAATTGAAGTCGTGTGTGGCTATGAGCAACAGAAAGATATTCCAACCTGATTCAAATGTACTTGATTTGCAGTGTCCCTTCTTTCCTTTAGACTGAAAGGGAATAACATTGAGTCTGGGTTAGGAAATGCTGAGGCTAAAAATCCAAGCAGAACATGTGAGAACATATGTGAACCCCGTACGGAAAAGCAGAAGTGTTGGCAGGTCTCTGAGGAAAGCAGATGGTTCTTTTGCAGTACAAGGCAACTGAAATTGCCTGCCAATATTAAAGATTTTCATGTTACCTAAAAAGGGGGCAATAACTTGTAGTTTATAAAGGGGAAGTATCAAAGAGTAGTCTGACAGCTTTTATTTGACATTGAATTCCTAATAAAACACTCCAGGGGATTGCCGATGGAATATAGGAGGACTGGCATAGTCCTGAGCAAGGATGACCTTGAGATTGAGTAATGGAAAAGAATGTAATTCAGTGACAAAAATGTGGGGTCATGCACTCCAGACAAAACAGCTCTTGCTTTTATAAGGTGAAACTCACTAGTTAGAGGCATCTCAAATAAATACTGTGCAATGGCTGTCCCCCCATCCCTCTTACAGAACTGCAGTTTCAGAATTGCACCTACATTCATGGCTACAGGTCATGCTTGGCAGAGGGATTATTGATGTCTAGACTGCTTCAATACAATCCTAGCATACTCTGTAGTTCTGGCCACCATCATCCATAAGACTTGCTCCCAGTCTGCTGCTGTTGAAGACTAAACCCTTGGATGAACATGGGGATATTGGCCTTTGTTGCAAAAGGCAGTTAGAAATGCTCCACATGTTGGCAGTTCTCAAAATGAGAACTGAGATGTAGATGATTACTGTCTATATACTGTCAGGGTACGTAAGAGAAACTTCGAAAGCTAAAGCCATTACTAAAAAGACTAAACTTGGGTTGAAAGCTAAATGCTTATGACTTGTGGGCTAGTTCTCCAGGAAGAAAGTGGCTGGCAAGGGGGAAGGAGCCAAGAAATGAGATGCTCTCAACCTTTTTTAGAATGGACTTGGTGCCTTGCAGGCAGGACTTGGAAGAATTCTTGTATCTCGGCTTTCCTTGGCAACATGAAACTCATGCTAACCTTTCAGAGGTTTTTTTATCTCCAAGGCAGCTAGTGCTTGTAGCAGTGTATAGAATGACTTAAGTGAAATTACTTTTAACAAGATTTTGAGTTGAAGAAACAAAGTTCATAAAGTTACCTATTTGAAAGATTATGCTCTGGAAGTAACTGGAGTTCTAAAGTCAATATACTGCATTCCCAGACTGAGCAGAAATACTGTACAGGGTGTATTACAAATGACTAGCTTTTAGGGCAGGCAGCCAGATGTAGAGTTCTCTTGTCCTTGTGTACCCTCTTACTCTTTCCCAGTAGACTTGGAGGGGAAACAACCTGGCTGTACTGATTTAAGACTTGGTGAAATGTTAATTGTTAACATAGAATGTGATTTTCATGTATACTGTGAGTCTTTCTAGTTGCAAATAATACAAGGTTTAATTGTTTAGAAGGCTGAAGTGTAGTTCTGCAGAGCACTGTCCTCTGGGGATTAACAAAAGTTCTTTTCTTCTGGAATCAACAGGAACATAAAGTTTGAGGTCTTAAATTCCATTGTAAAATTGAACAAGGGTCTCCTCATCAGAAGTTCTAAAACCTAGACTTTCTAACTCATCCACCAAGTGGAACAGGAAGACTTAGAGGGCCGCTAAAATTCTAGGCTAGCCTTCTCCCACACCCTGAGCTGTTACTGGTTGAAGATAACTGTTACAGTATCATTAGGAGGTTAATAAGCCATAGATCTTGAAGTGCTAGTAATCCATGTAGTGGCTTGGTCTGGATATCTAGGCTGTGGTTATTGAACTACATCTTACTGTGCTGCTGCTTTAGGAAAAAATGTTAGTGTTTTGACTGGACTACCCAGGTGACAAAGTTAAAACTAATTTCACTATTAAGCCTTGTGTTGCAAGACCCAACTGCTGGTAAACTGTCTTTGGTGTTCAATCTAAATTGAGAAGATGCTTTGAATAAATGCTTGCTTCCAGGTGCAAATGTACCATTTAAACTGTATTGTTATTAACTCCTATCTAGATTAAATCAAGATGTCTTCAGGAAAGGCTTTCATTGGAAAACCAGCCCCTGACTTTACTGCCACGGCTGTAATGCCAGATGGACAATTCAAAGACATCAAACTCTCTGACTATAAAGGTAAGCTTATGTGCTTCTCTAATTACACAGATATAATCTGGCCATATGCAGGAGTGCAGTGCATCTAAGGATGCATCTTGATTTTTGTTTCAAAGTAATAGTGACCACTTGGCAGTAGACTGAAGTACACAACTTGTGCAGTGGTTCTCAGTGATGGCTGGAGTATGCTTGGGAAGCTGTCAGCAGCATGGCTGAATGTCCCAGCTATGATAATTGTTGCTAATTAGCATAAAATGCCTCTAAACTAGTCTTGGATCAGGCTTATTTGTCCTGTTTATTGTACTATGAGACTGATGTAATGTCTCCAAACTGTGGTACAGCAAAGTCTTGTATTGTAGGCTTTCTGTCAATGGAAACTAGATTCTTTCTCTAACCAATGAAGTTCCTTTCTCTAGAATACTGGCAAAATGTTTGCCTTACCAGAAAAAGCTTACTAAAATCAAAGGGAAAGCCTAAAGTATTCAAGTACTAATGTGGATGGCTTTAGAAAGACATTTCTAACTAAGCTGTGGCCCTCAGGCTGTGTGAGGGCAGTGAGTAGGTATAGACTAGTCACCTCAAATAAAATGTCTCCTTGGCTTGTAGCCTTTCAGACCTGTGGCATTTCTGCACTCTGTTAGTATTCAAGCATAGGGTCTTCTAGCGTGGGTACTAGGTGTACTCTGGGGAGGCCAGTGGGACTAAACCCAGGAGACAGGCATTCCCTGTCAAATTTGACAGTCCTAGTTACTAGCTGTAGGGTGGCCTCGAAGAGTTTTGTAAATGGTATTTGGCTGAAGTGTAAATCCCCTAGGTGCTTTATGGGCTTGCCACCTATACAGCAAGTCTTAAAATAGAGGCATTTGTAGTTTGCAATTTAATCTTTAAACGTTGTGTTGTATCAAGCACTTTCTCATCTATCAGTATTTGAATGGTTGATACTGATTATGAGAACTCTTACAAAGGTAAGAGATTAACTGGTTATACTGTTCTTCTAGGAAAATATGTTGTGTTCTTCTTCTACCCCCTGGACTTCACTTTTGTCTGTCCTACTGAGATTATTGCATACAGTGACAGAGCTGATGACTTCAAGAAAATTAACTGTGAAGTAATTGGAGCTTCCGTTGACTCTCACTTCTGTCACCTTGCCTGGTAAGAATCAGTCCTTTAACAGAATATTCTGCCTGGTCTCAGTTCTTGCAGGAACTGAATCCAGAGTGTATTTAAACTTTCTTACTGAAGTATCAAATAAAGGCATTTGGGCGGTATTGGTAGCATCAGGTACTTCTGAACAGAACTGAGCATACTGTTCAGTTCTTCTGTTGCCTCCTGGCAGACCAAGTATGATATTGCAGAAAGGATCAGCTTTTGTTGTACCTTATACTTTGGTCTGTATTTTTAACATTTAAACTTTGTTCTTTTAGGATCAACACTCCTAAGAAACAGGGTGGTTTGGGTACTATGAAAATCCCATTGATTTCTGACACAAAACGTGCCATTGCCAAAGAATATGGAGTACTTAAGGAGGATGAAGGTATTGCATACAGGTAATATGCAAGAAGGTAAACTTGCTGTTGAAGTCTTATGTTGCAATACATGGAGCATGTCAGATGAACATGGAGCTTGCATATACTTGAACACCTGCAGCAAGCTGAAGCTGTTGGCTCTTCTAGAGGTAAACTGCTTCAAGCTATCAAACACTCTTATAAGGGGAAATGCTATGTGGTTCTCAGTGTTTAGACTTTTCATGGCTTTGGTAAGCTAGATAAATGCCTGCTGCTTCCCTTTGGTTACCTATCTGCACAGGCAGGAGTCTCCTCCAGGTGAGCTTCTGCAAACATTGGTAATGCAAGACCTACGTATTCATGAAAGTGATTACAGGTATTTAGTGATTAAAGTACAGTTTAAAACCCAAGCCTTAGCTTTTAGTTGACTGTTCAGTTGAAGTTGCCGAGGGAGCTGAACTTCTGCTAACTCTTAACATGACTTTGGAGGACTAACTGATGAACCATTGCTTGGTTGGGCTTTTTGAGAACAGTGTGTGTAGTTATTCTTTGAATGTAAGAATGCCTCTCCTTCAATTCACCTTTTCCTTGGGTTTCTCTTCCATTTTGTTTTTCCGCTAGCATCTTCCTTAAAGAAATGTTGCTTTCCTGCATTAGACTTGCCTCCTGTCCCTCCTAGCTCCTGCTGAATGTTAAGCTTTCAACTGCTAATGTTTCAGTGCTATGCATACACCAAAGGTATTAGTTTTTAGGAAGAGGTAATACTAGGTGACACAACATACTGCCATAATGGAATACTGAACTTGAGTTTTTGAAACTCACTTCAGTCTAATCAGTCTCTTAAAAGCTGTGTTTAACTTTAGGGCTGCTTTTTTTTTTTTTGTAGGGGTCTGTTCATAATTGATGAGAAGGGGATCTTGAGGCAGATAACAATCAATGATCTTCCTGTTGGCCGTTCTGTTGATGAAACCCTCAGACTTGTGCAGGCCTTCCAGTTTACAGATAAACATGGAGAAGGTAAGAGTTCTTCCTCTTTCTAATCTCAAATGTTTTTTCTAGAGAACAGTATTAAATAGGCAGGTTAAATCAAGGTTTATTGAAAGGTACTAAGTACATGTATTGATCTGTGCACAGCAATAATTGTGCTGTCTCTTGAAATGCAACTGGTTCTGTAAAGCTACTTGTTGAAGGACATCTTAGTGCTACATTTATCCTATTCCAGTTAATTGTCCATTGAGTACTTGCTAATGTTGAAACATCATGTAAATCAACTTGGTGCTGGATGTCTTGCCAAGCACATAGCAGTTCTCTCAATTAGACACAGAAAATACTTGAGACAGCAATGAAGAACATATAATAACTTAGCCTGCAAGGGTAAGCATAATTTAGACTCTGCTCTCAGATTTGGTAGGTCGAGACCATCAGTACTAATGCGGTGTTTTACACAGTCTGTTAAACAATGTATTTAAATTCCCAGAAAGCCTGCTGATCTCTGTGTCCATGTGTAGTAAGGGGAAAATGGATGAGAGTCTTTGTGTCCATAGTTCAAGAATAAGGTGCTTGAGGCTGGTAGCTTTTCTACAGGAATTTAAAAAAAAAAACAACACTGCAGATGAAAGATTTGAACCAGGTTATTGAAACTCAAAATTACTATGTAGGTATTAGTAGTCTTCAACTGTCATTAGTTGATGACGTGTTGCTGCTGGTCATACTTAACTTGCTTCAGAATTGGTAAATCAAGGGCAGATTTTATTAAAACAAGCTGCTATTGTGGCTATGCTATAGCCTGAAGAGAGTCAGTGTTTCTGAACTTGTATGCCATCTTCTGTCAGCTGAGGAGACATCCCTAATACTTGGTGATGTAGCAGTCACATGTCATGCAAATGAAGCCTTCTGGGGTTTACTATGCCCTGAAGTAGTCAAAAGCTGGCAAAAGCTTTTCCTCCAGAACTAGGACTGCATCTAAACCAGGATAGACCACAATAAGGTGTGTAGCAACACTCAGAAGCTGAGAATACTATAGCTAAAATTGCCAGTCTTCTGTGGAGCAAGCATCAAGTTTTGCATGGCTGTACACAAGGAAGACTGTGTCCAAAAAATGCTGCTCAGGAGTTGCTGAGATTTTGAGGCCATGGAACCTCTGCATCTTGGGGGCCTTTTGGTAGCCATACAGGGGAACTAGAGATGGTTTAACTCTTCTTCCCCCTCCCTATTCAACTGGAGAATGGGACTAGGGTTCATTAAAGATAAGGAGACTATAGACTTAACAGGATCCAAGGAGAGAAGTGTACTGTAAAGTTGTAAAGCCTTTCTGACTCAGGCTGCTGGAGTTGGTGTTACCTTGCTGTCAAGCTTTTGTGAAGCTTTTAAGCGGGGTGGGTAGGGGTGCATGTGTAAAGGGCCCACTGTTCCATGGGCAAACACCTGGTTCCTTGGGTGCTACTAGCTAGTGAATAAATGGAAATAAGTAAAATAAATTGAACATAATGCCACACTGAATAATGCACCTCCTGTATGTTGCAAAGATGTAAATATGTTTTGAGTTGCTAGTTTGCTTTAATGTTGTGTAAAACATGTTATGCAGGAGCAGCTGGTAAGACTTAAACATTCTTATCATTTCAGTGTGCCCAGCTGGCTGGAAGCCTGGCAGTGACACAATCAAGCCTGATGTTCAGAAAAGTAAAGAGTATTTCTCCAAGCAGAAATAAACTTGTTCTGAGTGGAAACTAGTATGCCTTATGTAAAGAGCAAGCATCAGTTATGAACTTTGACTAAGTCATTGCATCTGAGTCAAGGGATCATGTTGTAGGTATAAAAAGTAACTTTTTTTACTTGAAGGCAAGTTTGTCCTGTTGACAGTACCTTCATAGAAAATCTTAAATGATCAATATCTGTACATCAAGCCCTGTTGACTTTAGTGACAATGCAGTGTATGTGGTTAGCCATGTGTTGCATATAGAGCAGTGGTATCCTTTTGTAACTCTATTAAACTTGTGGAAAGAGCATACTGTCTACTGTTCTTATGTATAATCATCAGGAGACCTAAAGCAATGCAGGCTGCATTTCTGAAAGCTCTGTCTACTGAGCTGTCTGTAGACATCTCAATTCCTAGAGACCTTTTACAGCTCCATTAGAATGGAGATACTAACACTTAATTTTCATGTTGCAGTAGTAAAGTACTCTGTACACTCTTCATGACTTTGCTACTATGTAGAGGAACATGGTTTGATAGTAGTCTGTCAGACTTAAGCAATTCTACAGTGCCCAGAGCATGAAGCATAGAGGTGACTGACAAAGACTGGGCATATTTTCCTGCACTGTTTCAGCTTACTCATTTCTGCATCCACTTTGGTCAAAATTATGACTGTTCATGCTAAATTTCTGGGAATCTAACATTCAGTTTGAACCCTGTTTGTACAGAAGTGGAAGACTGGGCTTTCTGGAAAGCAAACTTAAATACACAACATTCATCCCTAGTCTCTCCCACTGCATGGAATGGGAGTGAGAATATGCCAGTTATCCATTAGCTTGTAGTCATATGACTAAGATCAAAAGAAGGGTGGCACTACAAAATGTGGTACTCAGATGTGCTCAGCCTTGTCTTTAATTGTTGTATTCCAAATGATTATGTGCATGCTGTAAAACTCAAAGCACGTGACTGTGGCCTTAAGTTACACTGAAGCTGTGTCTGCTGTGTAGCTTCATGGTTAAAGGTGGCTTGTGATGAAGTCCTGAACTTCAGAGCTGAGGATTTGGGTAAGGAGATACTGCCTAGCAATATAAGTCAGAACCCTGTGATCTTTATGTACCTGTAAAGATTAAACTCTTAAAGCTCAAGACCTTGCATCTAACTTCAGCTCCTCAAGTAGTGAACAAGTTCTGTCCTGCCCTGCTTAAAGTGAGCAATAACAAAGTTGAGGCCCTGGGCTACTTACATGAGTCAGAAGTGAAAGTTGCATGCCTTGAGTAGTAAACTTGTCTTGTGCAGTTGGAAAAAAATACTTAGTGCAGAAGCCTTTCTACCAAATAACTGCAATAAATACTAAAATAGCTAATCCCCTGGGTCTTGCTTAAGTGCCACAAATCCTCCTGAAGCTAAGGTGAAAGTGATGCTTAGTTGGATCATTTTTGCTTAGTATTAAAATGCAAATTATTCTCCTCAAGATAACAAATGAGGCTAACATCCTAGGGTGGCACTGTGAAGTAAGAGGAGCAAGTATTTTTTATGTGTGTGTATACATATATATATATATATAGGATTATGGTTCAAGGTAAGTGAATGGATACTAACCTGTATGGCTGAGCATGAAGTTATCTTTGTCAATCAAACTTCCTTTCCCAGCAAATGAAAAGGAGTAAAGTCAGGGCTAATCTAATGTAAAACTTACCTTAGTTGTATCTAGCTATATTAGCCTTGCAATGTTATAAAATTGATGACAGCAGTTCTTTGGAGGGTACAGTATTAGTGTGGTCTAGCCCTGTGGAATGGAGATCTTTACCCTGATGTGACTAAAGTGACTTCTGCTCTTATTCAGAAGTAAAATTGCACCTATGTTGACTGGGCCGTTACATCATATAATGCTACATGAGGTCCTGTGAACTCCTGATAGCATGGTAGATAAGCTTGTTCTGTGCCCAGTGTGAAGGCCTTTACATTAACAGCCAAGTTCAGCCCCTCACCGTGATACAAACGGCCTTTCTCCTATCCTTCCAGTGTAGTCACTGTTAAAATGTGAAAAATGCATTTAAAATGAACAGACTTACTAGCTGCTCTCTCGCCTACCCCTTGTTGTAGGGGATAAAGGGGTTCTCTCATGGTCTGGTCTCGAGCTCCCTCCCAAAAGGCAGAGGGAGTCTTCATGTGCCCATCCCAGGCGCTCGGAGGAAGAAGAGGGTCTGACGGCGGCGGAGCCCCCAGCTCCTCACGGCAGTTCCTCCTGGCTCAGGCGGAAGCCCTGACCCCAGCAGCCCCCCCTCTCCTCGGCGGAGCGGTCTGGCCTCGCCCGCCCCTCAGCAGAGGCGCCGCGCCGCCCGCGCTTTTCCAACGGCCGCCGCTGCTCCCGCCCCCGCTGGCGCGCGCGGAGGCCGGGGATTGGCTTGCGGTCGGGGGCGCGCCAGCGGTGCCCCGCCTCCCTGCGGGGAGACCTGCGGCGGGAAGCGGAGGCGTCCTTCGGCGTGCGGCCTTCGCCTGGCGGCTGCTGCGGGGAAAATAGGTTGGAGTGGCCCTGATGGGAGATCTGGGTGTAGGAATGTCCCGTAAAAATACCTATTGTCTTCGCTTATTTAACCCGCTCCTCTCATGTAACGTGTTTCGTTCGATACTTTACTTCCTTTGCGTACTGGTCATGTGGAGACTTGAGTTCTGGCAGGAATATTTTATTAGTTGTTGATATTCACCCTTGCTCCTAACACAGTTATGTTCACTTCTGCCTTGAGTGATATCTCCAACATGTTTTTAATACCTCCCACCTTTTAAATGTCGTAATAGTTGTGTTCATGTGTTAATTTTCCTATTTTGAAAAGTGGTTAATCTTGATAGCTACTTAAGTAGCTATACATTTAGAAAATATTCTGTGACTGAGAAAAACATTTCAGTTATAATTGCTGCTGTCCACTTGGTACTCAGAGACAGTACTAACAGTATCTAAACATCATAGTCACTGATGAATGATGACAATGTGGAAATTCAAAACAGCCAAGAAACAAAATACCTGTGGGTTAGGAACTGTATTATATGTTTGCACCAAATGATTGACTGTGGGAATTAATGCAATTAAACAATTTTTCTTTTTTTTTTTTTAATTCTTTCAGCCATGTGAGGCATTCATGGCAACGTTTGCCATGCTGTCATTTTAATGTTTCCGAGAGTATAACACAAAATGGCTAACACATAAAGCTTCTTCAAATCAAGAGTCTGGGTTTATTTCTTTGCTTAAACTCAGTATTGATTCAGATGTAGCTTGGAATTTCCATTAAGTGTTCTGGGGCTTACTCCCTGCTCCTAGTATCGTGACATCTTAGACTGGTGTAATTTTCATGACATTCAAATAACTATAATCCTCACTTATTGCGAAACATTTTTTCATGTACCAAGATGCATATTGTATTTTCATTACTGTTATGAACTGGTTTTGCTTTCATGATGAATGGGTGCCACATTTCCCAGTGAGGTAAAAAAAATCAGCAGTTCTTCGTTTTGGTGGCAAGACTGATAGCTGTTACAGTATCGTGTACTACTTAGTGAGTTTTTTCCTGAAGATGCACACAGCAGATGCTATTTAGAAAGGACAGGATCTTCAGCGTGGTGGGGTGGTTTTGGCTGGGTTTTTTTTTTGTTTGTTTTGGGTTTGGTTTTTTAATGTGTGAGTGATTGCACATCTTTTTCTAGTTTGGGTGCTTATTGTAAAAATAATCTTGTATTCATTAATTTCTTTAGAATATATTACTCAGATGAAGGGAAACTGAAATACATCTTATTGTGTCTCTTTCCTATTTCTCTTTATTTGTAGCTCATTGCTGTGATCACTGGGGGTTTATATAACTGGCTTGCTGCTTTGCAAAAGAACATTTTACAAGCATATGATGTTTCAGTCTTAAGATAATCCTTGAAAAATTACTTGGATCAATTTAAATACCTGTATTTATCTTTTACAAATTTTTACAGAAACTTGTGATACTGTATTCCTCTCAAAAGCAGTGTGCCAATGGACACAAATGTACTAGCAGTCATCTACTGACAATATGATACTGAAATTGGCTATATTTTAATATATTTATCTTGGTTTTGAGGGTTGAACTACACAGCACCAGGTGCTTACACTGGTAAGCAGCTATAGTAGATGTAATTATATAAATATATATGGGATTTTATCTGTTTGAGATCTGTAAAACTGTTAAAACTCTATTTAATTAAATATTATTTCAAAATTGTATGCAACAGTAGCTAACGAGCAGACTCTTGTCAGTCTTTGAAACTGAACTTTAACAGCTGTGGTGAAGTAGCCCTGACATCACCTCTCAGGTGACGTGATCTTGCTGTCAAAATAAATGGCAAAGGTCCTGTTCACTGCAGTTTTACAGACAATGGCATTAGGTACTGATTTGTCTGATCTTAGTGAAGACTGAGTAAAAGTCGAAGGAAATTAACCTTCTACGCTGTGGTGGGTTGACCCCAGCTGGACACTGGGTGCCCACCAAAGCTGCTCTATCACTCCCCCTCCTCAACTGGACAGGGGAGAGAAAATAGAACAAAAGATTCGTGGGTTGAGATAGGACAGGGCGAGATCACTCACCAATTACAGTCATGGGCAAAACAGAGTCAACTTGGGGAAATTAGTTTAATTTATTACCAATCAAATCGGAGTAGGATAATGAGAAATAAAACCAAATCTTAAAAACACCTTCCCCCCACCCCTCTCTTCTTCCCAGGCTCAACTCCACTCCTGATTTTCTCTACCTCCTCCTCCCCCAGCAGCACTGGGGAATGGGGGTTACTATCAGTTCATTACACCTTGTCTCTGTGGCTCCTTTCTCCTCAGGGGCAGGACTCACACCCTTCCCTTGCTCATGCTCCACAAACTTCTCCAATGTGAGTTCCTCCCACAGGCTACAGTTCTTCATGAACTACTCCAGTGTGGGTCCCTTCCACAGGATGCAGTCCTTCAGGCACAGACTGTGCCAGCATGGGTCCCCCACAGGGTCACAAGTTCTGCCAGCAAATGTGCTCCAGTGTGGGCTCCTCTCTCCCTGGGTCCACAGGTCCTGCCAGGAGCCTGCTCCAGCGCCGGCTTCCCACAGGGTCACAGCCTCCTTTGGGCACCCACCTGCTCCGGCGTGGGGTCCTCCCTGGGCTGCAGGTGGAGATCTGCTCCACCATGGACCATCATGGGCTGCAGGGGGACAGCCTGCCTCACCACGGTCTTCCCCATGGGGTGCAGGGGAATCTCTGCTCTGGTGCCTGGAGCACCTCCTCCCCCTCCTTCTTCACTGACCTTAGGGTCTCCAGGGTTGTTTCTCCTGCATGTTCTTATTCCTCTCTCCGGCTGCAGTTTCTGTGCCACAGCAACTTTTTTTTTTCCCTTCTTAAATATGTTATCACAGAGGTGCTAGCACTGTTGCTGATGGACTCGGCCTTGGCCAGCAGCAGACAGTCCGTCTTACAGCCAGCTGGCATTGGCTCTATTGGATATAGGGGAAGCTTCCAGCAGCTTCTCACAGAAGCCACCCCTGTAGCCTCCCCACTACCAAAATCTTGCCACGCAAACCCAATACATACACATTATGTTCTTCATATATTATCTAAAATTAAGAATATTTAGTACCTTATTTTTGTGGATAGATGTCTGTAATTAGTTTTCAGAGAATAGCCTTTGTATAAGAGCAACAGGATTTTTTTGGTATGTGTAATACAAAACAGTGCATCAGACTTAAATTCTACACGTATATTTATCATAGAACACAGCATGTGACTTTTGGTATGTGACATGCAGAACCTAACCTTTATTAGATTTTGTACACCTTTCATGAGTATGTTATTTCAAAATTAACAATTGTGTATTTATTTTTAGATGTTTATAAGAAAAATATCTCTTAGTAATGTTTAAAGAATTAGCACTTTGTTAAAAAATGAGTTTCTCACTGGTTTTGAAAAATACTCTAAAAAGTTACTAAAGTTAGAGTACTATTTTCTCAACAAGTGCTCCAGCCTTTTTATCAGGCCTTTGATGAATAGGTTATTGGATTGTTCAACAAATCAATACAGTTCAAAGAACAAAAGCAAGTAGTTTACATCTTGCAGGTATTGCAAAATTATGCACTTTGGTTAGGAAAGTATGTTTACAAAAGCCCCATGACTTTACTTTTTAGTAACATTATACATCAAAACAACAGTTGTGTAAAGATTATGTTAAAATAATGGGGTTTGTCATATTAATAGTTTGAAAAATGTGATATATATCCTCTGAAATTTTCAGTGGGCCTGATGTTCAGTATTAAATGACAGTCTGTGTAAATATACTGTCGTGGTTTAACCCCAGTCAGCAACTAAGCACCACGCAGCCATTCACTCACTCCCCCCCCGCCCCAGTGGGATGGGGGAAAAAATCAGGAAAAGAAGTAAAACTCGTGGGTTGAGATAAGAATGGTTTAATAGAACAGAAAAGAAGAAACTAATAATGATAATTATAACAATAATAAAGTGACAATAGTAATAATAAAAGGATTAGAATATAAAAGTGATGCACAATGCAATTGCTTACCACCCGCCGATTGACGCCAAGCAGCAATCCCCCCCTGCCCCCACTCCCCCAGCTTATATACTGGGCATGACGTCACATGGTATGGAATACCCCTTTGGCCAGTTTGGGTCAGCTGTCCTGGCTGTGTCCCCTCCCAGCTTCTTGTGCCCCTCCAGCCTTCTTGCTGGCTGGGCATCAGAAGCTGAAGAATCCTTGACTTTTGGCTAAACGTTACTTAGCAACAACTGAAAACATCAGTGTGTTATCAACATTCTTCTCGCACCTAACTCAAAAACATAGCACTATACCAGCTACTAGGAAGACAATTAACTCTATCCCAGCTGAAACCAGGACATACACATTCTGAAGTATCTTGGTAGACAGATAAAGCATAGAGGACTTCTTAAAACAGAAATGTCATGGTTCTATTTTGCAAAGGGTGAAATGAGGCAAGTGCAGAGGGGTGGTGTGAAGCCATAGGGTAGTTAGCTCTGTCCGGTGTGAACTAGTAGGAATGCAGCACACTTGGACATCAATTCAGGTGGTGTGTTAAAGCTATCACTGTCTTTTTTTTGATACAAATTAATGGTACATACAAGAAGAACACTGAACTAGGAAATCAAAGAAATAGCAGGTATGTTTTTGACCATGAATATATTAGCTTCTATTTTTAATGCTAGAAAAAAAAGATTAATTTGCCTTTAATGTACTGTCAGAACTGATTTTACTTTGAACGTCCACGTTTGCGTTTCTATCAGGTTACTAGTCAGTGTCTTCACCTTTAATATTGGTATAATTTAAGCGCCTCACAGAATATAGGAGTATGATATTACAGAATGGCTTTACAGGCCAAAGCCTGTGCAAATCAAACAACTCTGCAAAATCAATTAATCTGTGCTGCACACACTTATGTGGCTGGCAGGAGAGCAGGTTGCCATCGTGCTGTGAATTGTTTGCAGTGTTCCTGAACAAAAGATGTGCCGGCAGTAAGCTCTTCTCACCACACCTAGCGATGATAAGTTTGGACTTTAATGTGAAACTTGGCTCTTTCACCTGAAACTTAAATCATTGTACATATTATGGGACGCGTGTCTGAATTTAGAATGTTCCTGTGCAAGATAAAATTTGACCATACATATATGAATATATATATGAATATATGTGAAGTCATTAAGATTGCACCGTCCTCTGAAACTGTGAGCCTAGTAGGTTTATGTTCCATATTCTACAGCAACATATTTTTGAAGTATCTGCACTGACAAATGAGGTTAGTATCCTTTGTCAAGAGAGAAAAAAGTCTTTACATGTAATAAAACTTCATGTAATTTAAAATTAATGTATTTCTTCAAATTCACTTTTCACAAAAATAAGGTGAATTTCTTTTTTGTTTATGTTGCTGTAGTTTTTAATATTTTGGAAGAAGAGCCTGTTAAAAAAAGATTGAAGCAACAGTGAATGATTCAGGAAGACTAGTCAGAACAATGCTGGAAAAAGGGTTATGACATGAAATTAAACCCTAAAACTAGCTAATTCCTTTAAAAGGAATAAGAGGTTTTATGCATTCATAGAAAAATTATTCTGCATAAATTTAAGATTCTGTAGGATATTTTTCAACCCAGAAAATCTCCCTACCCCTTCCTCTATTTAATTTACTTACAGGAATTCTCCTATCCCATACTTGGTTTTACATGAGGAAAAAAAAACAGAGCAACTTAGTGTAATGGTGTGTGATTTCCAGAAACTTTGAAGACAGAAGACAATCAAATTCTCTTTCAGAATTTCCTTTAGGAAGTGTTTTGGGGAAATAAAACATACCCAGTTATTAAAAATAAAATTGCTCACTGAATTATGTACAAACATATAAACAAAAATAACATAAAATGAGAAATGTATTATAGATGTAATATTAATGAATGACAGTTATGTAATTTTTTTTCCAGGAAGTAGCCATTTCAAATATTTTTATTACATATATAATCACATTTTGCAGATTGTGGTACAATATTGGAGAGATTTTTAAAATTCCAGTAAAATATCTTATTGCTCATTCTATGATAAAATATTTCATTTTTTAAAGTTTCCCACCATATTTCCCATTATTGTGTTTCAGTTATTGGAATAAAAACCCACCACCCCATTTTTTCATCTAAAGTACTGTTTTTCTAAGGAATGTGAACATCTATCTGTTTTTTCAGTCACAGAGAGAAAAGCATGTTTGTGTTCTTGTTTCTTTCTGTTTCCTTCTTGAAAACCTAGAAGTTTCTGAAGTTCCCTTCAGAACACACTAGAAGGGAAGTGTTCTGTTCACTTTCTGAAGCAAACGTGATGGATGATCTGTCACAGGATATATGATATGACAGGAAGCCAGCTTAACAGCAGAAAAGTCTCATGAATACATTTGTCCATTTTGGTAGATGAATTTGTGAAAGTTAAGGTTGCAGAGGTACAGCTGGCTCTCCACTGCAGTAAATGGCAAAACCCACTTCCCCTTCGAGGGAGAGCTTTGTAACTGTTGCTGCTTAAATCAGTATTCAAAGCTAATTTTTTAAAAGTACTTTTTGCATGGGCCCGAACAAAGAGTGTTGATAACCACACTGGTGCTGACCGGTAGCTGCCACTTCTTGTTTTTAGAAATATGGAAGTCTTTACTCAGATTCTTTTTTTTTTAGTCAAATTCAAGTCACCATGCATTTTCAGTAATTTAACCCATGTTAAATAGTAGCTACACCACCAATAATTTTGGTCACAAGTGAATAAAGGACCATGTATACTATACTGAATGAGTAAAATCATGCTTCTGACCCAGAGGAGGGCAATCTAGCCCTAAAAAAAAAAAAAAAAGCTTAAAAAACCCCAATAAAACAAAATCAGAAGAGTGCACTGCTCTCATAAGGTTGGCTACTTGTGTTTGACACACCAGCACTGACTTACACAGCAAACCATCTTTAGTCTTTCATAGTTTAGAGGAAGACAGGATCGTTACAAGCCACCCCTTTTATAGAAGGAAATAAGACAATATCAGAAATTAAATTTTCCAAACTCCACTTCATACCCCACAGAAACTAGAGTTTATTCTTGCACCACTAAGATGTAAACAATTGAACTGGTACAAAAAAACCCCAAACCAACGGTGTGTACTCAAGTGTTTCTCCTTCTCACCAATAGCCCTGGTGGCTGCTTGTCACCAGATTAGATTGTGCTTTGCATTTAACTGGTGTTTTCTGTCACATCTTTAATCTTAATAAAAAATCTCAGTTATTTTAAGGTTAATGAAGTCAAAAGAAGGAAATTTTAACTGAAGGAGAAGATGAATGATAAATGTTATGTGCATGAAAACATTACAAATTTGTTAATTCTCCATAGAATATTTTATTAGCTTGAAATAGACCAAATATCTTGTTGCTAAAACTGAATTAAAATTCAAGTAGCTTATAATTATTTTTTTTGTTACTGTTCAGCTCTTGAATACTCACCCTTCTGGTTATATTGAGGAAAAAAGAAACTTTAATAAATGCTTTAAAATTAGAATTTAGAGAAAAACTTACTTGACTGAAAATGTAAAATAAGATACTTGAACTAGTAAATCTATCCAAGTATTTGCAATTACTTGTTTGACATTTGCAAGTGCCGAAAATAAGAATGTCTTCACAATGTCTCAGGATCCAAGAATAATCCATTCCTCAGCATGTCTAGTCTTGTCCCAAGAGATAAGCCAAACAGGTTCTCAAACTTCAATTTCATAAGGCAAAGACCATTATACTCCAACCAGCAAGGAAAGAAAATTGCTAGCTGCAGCTGTGGATCTCAGTGGCCTGGCTAAGAGAAAACCAGTAAGAACCAATCCAATTCACTCCAAAATTACTGTAGTAGGAATGAATATGTTATTAAATATTTGTACTCTGTTTTGTCTGACATAACTATACTGCCAGAAGCACAAACAACACAGATTTGCCCTTACTGTGACTCAGTATTCACTAATATGTTTTAACAAAAAAGAATTCCAGTACTTGCAGGTATTACTTTTAAGTTACTGAGGGAAAATCCCTCAATTACCAGTTAGGTATCACTGGGCACCTTGAACTTCTGTTACTGCAAGAACAGAGGGAAAAAAATGAACGTGATGTGCTTGCTGTTAAATGATCTTGCTGAAATGACCTGGGAAAGAGAAACATTTTAGACTTATTAATAATGTGCTGTATAGTTGTTTTTTTTAATATCCCAGATAAGCCTGCCATAATAGCTTACTAACTTCTACTAAAATAACAAACTTTTTCTTTTGTTTTCAGATACTGGATTTTGTGTGTCTTAGGTAGCTCACTATTTTCAGTATGTTAAAAACACAGTGATCGATTTTCACTTTAACATCTTTAGCTCGCCACAGGTTAATCATTGCATTGTTTAAATCAAAACACTCAGTACTGAGGGTTACTTACAACTTTGTGTATTTTATTAACCAAAATACCACATGAAGAGAAATAAATTACAAAAATTGAAATGAAATGGCTATGGTAATCTATTTAATAAATTAACTAAGACAAAATATTAAATATTTGTAAGAAACCAACCCCCAAATAGCAAAATATTTGACTTTAACTAGTAATATAAAAAGATAAATCTGATTCCTTCTGTATTTATCCTTCTAAGAGAATCAGTATTTTGTATATACTACTAATATGAACCATTAACTCAAGTCCGTGTTAAATTACAGTTCAGCTGGAAAGTTCTGGAAGGTCAACCAACATTTCAACCAGAAGTAATTCTATAACAAAAGAACAGAATTTAAACAGATTTCATTATTTTGCTTAAATTAAAAATTACAATACCACTATCACACAGTAAGTCAGGTGTCTGCCTTAGTCAGATGTGGTGAACAAAGCATGGAAAGCAACAAAGACTTTTTTGTAACAGCAAATACACTGAACAAACCCAGCAATCACATGCTTGCTACTCCATTTACAGGAAAACAAACTTGTTATGCTGAATTTTGATTATGCTTAATTAGTATATAGACTATGAAAAACTATCAAGCAGTGACTTAGTGTGAGGGCAACCTTAGTGTTTTGAGTCTCCAAAAGGTATGAAGAATCACAACATAAAATAAAAACAAAGGGCTCAGTTCTGCAAAGTAAGTATTTTTGCATCATCATGTTGATATTATGGAAGGGCAAAAAGTGCTTAGTGATTTCCAGCATTGCACTGCAGTCAAGTAACAAAACTCACAAAATATTATTTTAATTTATTATATTATTTTAATGAGGCCTAAGCCTCAAAGTGCTTTAAAAGAAATTAATTCCTGATTCCCCAGTGCCATTGTAACCTCTGAACAAATCTAATGGGGCAAAGTCATCTTAAAGAAAATGTTATGTTTCTGTCTGAAGATGTTTTATCGAGCAATATAAGTAACATGAACGTCATGAATATTTTCTCTCTTCTTTTTTCTCTGCTGGTTTGCCTGTCTGTGCGACAATGCTTCATGCAATGGTTTTTATATGCATGCAGGTTTACGATCTCCCCCATATAGAAAGTACAACAGGAAACTACGGTAGTAAAACTGTGGTGTGTGTGGCGTATGCTGGCACGGCACTGAAAAATACTTTAAATGCAAACCTCATCTACCTCAGGAAAAGGTCATAACAACTGTCGTTTTCAGTCAGTTATCTTAACATGAGTAAAAACTCCACTCACATAGACATCATTCAGTATCTTTTCAAAGGTTTTAGTTGGCTGCTCTATACAATGAATAAATGCTTAAAATTGACATAAAGACATCACCTTGTGCTGAGAGGCTGACCCTGGGTGAAGAGGAAACAGCAGACTCGAGCTGTGACCTTTGTACTGTCCCTTTCCCTTTTGTAACTCCCCTGAAGGAAGTGGCTGCTGTTGGCTCTGTTTTCCTCACTCGTGCTCCATGTACAGGACCACAATACTCAGTGAAACAATCTCTGGAGAATTTTCTTTTGGATGTTAAGGAAAGGAGACATTAAAAGATTTCTTAATTAAATTAAGCCAGCTTCACTGCAAGTGAAGGAATACAGGGCAAACTTTCTTTCTGAGGAAGGCAAGACAAAAAAGACTGAACACTTAATCCCTAGGAAGAGTTATGACAGAGGGTAATAAATTGCTGGATACATGTAAAAAAGTATCTGCCCTGAGTTCAGACAAAAAAAAAAAAAAATTCAGAGTACAATGACTGAAAAGTAACTTTTTTTACTCTTACACAGAATAAAACCAAAACATTTGGAAAGACAACTCTTCAGAACAAAACGAACTTCTCTAGTGAGCAGCACAGGTTTTCCAGTGGCCAGGGTGCTTGAACTTTTCCCAACCAAAGGATAATCAGCATCTTACCAGACTCCCCAAAAGACACACCAAATCAGCAACAGCACAGAACAGACTGCTCCCACCTTCCTCCAGACCACGAGTGCTATGATGCAGTGCTCCCTCTTACTCTGAGAAGCTGATGTTTGGATTGAGATGCTGCACACGCTGATTGGATTTGCCATGTCTGTATCAGCACACCGTCCTCCTCAGCACAGTGGAAAAGAAGGTGCTGATGAGTTACACTTTGCTTTTGCTTGCCCTCTGCCCCTTCATGGAGTGATGTTACTCAGTGAAATGTGCCTCTCTGGGCTTCTTGTGTCAGCCCTAACAGTTGGAATCTCTCCGCTGGAGGAGTGGCAAAGTAGGCTTTTTGTTCCTCTGAATACCTCTCCTTCACTTCAATTATGTCCCTGTAGCGGCCATCCTGCCAGTGGAAATTGAATAGCTCCAGCAACTCAATTCTTTTCTCCTCTGTGCTCACACAGTCAACAGGGGCAGACTGTTCCAGGAACGGTACCTGAATATCTGGGAACAGGAGGAGACCCCGGATAGCAAACCAGCCACCATACTTGGGATGGATACATACGCCATAGATCTTCTGGAAGAAAAAGAAGAAGGATCTAGGATGTCTCACTTTGTCTCTAGTAACCGTTAGAGTTCAACGCATCAAGCTTCGATGCAACTTCTCATACTCCTAGCCCTCTGTTGGAGTGCTAAACAGAGAACAAAGGAAAGCTCGAAGCATTGCATTTCATTCCCATTTTCCTGTGCCCACACACACCACCCTGTAATGTGAGGAGAGGTCCCTTTTTGAAAATCTAACACAGAAATTAACCACAGTGCAATTTTTTTTTTTTATGTATAATGCTCCAAGCAACAGGTCTTCTTTTACACTGAAATTTATCCTCCTGTCTAAGTAGCTTTAATAGATCAAAATATTCTTCTCCACGTATGCATCTCTCTACCACCCTGAAGAATCTTGGAAGCTTCTGATTCCTGGCCGAAACACTTTATGTATCTATATGTGATGTGGACTTTGTATTCTCCTACAGGAAGAACTAGTGAGTAAACAATAGTTGTAGGATTCACTAATTGCAGTTTAGTGGTTCTTCCCAGACTGTGTTTTTGCCTCACCTTTTTCTCCCAAGGATCAAGTTTCACATCCTTCCTTTGGTAGTAATATGCAGCTCCAGCAACATGGGCAGCTGTCTGCGCCAAGAACTTGGGCTTTCGGCTTGGCAGAATCTCGTAATCAAAGATGACATCCACCTTTTGGTCAGGGAATTTCTGGGAAAATTAAAAAACATCAGACCAGGTTCATGGAAAAAGATTTGCTGCTACAGAAGTGCTGGATGCTAGCAAATCAGGCACATGTGAAGCCTGCAGATTTCCACATCCTGCTGAAATCCATCAGCACGCTTGTGGCCTTCGGTTTTCAAACTATGACTGTAAAGCACTCTACACAGCTGCAGGTTGTAATGGCAAAGAGACAGAATATGCAAGTAAAGCAAGTCGACAGCCTGTTGATGTTCTTGCCATCATGAATAATGCTTTACCTTTCTAAAGAGCAAAGGCAGGAACCTGGAAGGCTTTGTCTACTGCTCAACCCACCTGGTTATATGCCACAGTAGTAAAAGGAATTGGTATTTCAGGTTCTTACCTCCTTCACACGTGATAAATGATGAGAAACACACTGATCCACAGGATCCCTGATTATTTTTAACCGTTCTTTGTTCACAAAAGGTTTAAGGGCTTTGTCAAACATTGAAGGCGTGCTGAGGACCACGAAGGCCAGTGTGTCATCTGAGTAGGGGAGATGAAAGCCTGGCTGGAGAATAGCATTGTACCATCCAACCTTTGGCAAAGAAAAACAAATCTCCATTAGAACAGGGACACCACTCTTTTGCTAGTGGGCATGCAGGAATTTAAAAAAGCGGGAAGAAGTGTAGCCACCTTCATTTGCAACTCAGGCAGCCTGCCTAGTGCCTTCTGTTCACACCAAGTTGTTTTGCATACTGTGATTTACAGTTTCTGGGAGCTGTACTGTGAGCTGTATGTGAGAGATAAGAATCATCCACTGCATTCAGCTCCAGACTGCCCTTTATCCAGCTCTGCTCAGAAACTAGAGGGAAGTATGATGTTTACATTTAGATAAAGCTTTTACAGTTTTTTTTTTCCTCATCTTTATCCAGAAAGAAACTGGTACTTCTGTGTTGCTCATGTGACAAGTTGCATTGTTTATTTCTTCAGCAGGAAACTTATGTGTGGAAACGAAGGATGTGAAGCTCCTAGCAGTGCTAAAATCCCCCAGAACTTTCAGCTGTAGTGTGTGGATTGTGACACAGCCACATTTTGACATTTGTTTCCAGGGCTGGATATGCTAAAACACAGTCCAGAAATGAGGGATCAATCCAGGACAGCAGGAAGACGTGACCAGGGGGACAGGGCTCAGACCAGCAACTGCCAAGCAGGAGGAGGTAATGGCCGAAAACCCCTGCACTCCACTACTGATGTATTGCACAGTAACAACAGTCCTTTTATAGGTTATGACAACTCCCACTCTCCCGGGATGCTACAAAGACCAGGTCTAACATTCAGAGAGATGTCAAGTAATGTAACTTTAATATTTAGCCTGAAAATGCAAATACTGGTCACTTCTAAATACCAGTGAAATGAATCTGAAAGTGACTGCAGGCAGACCTGCCCATATGGAAACACAGAATGAAAACTAAGTTTACTATAAAGATACATTCTTTTATCAACCCCAAACTTTAATCAGTTTTGTGGCTCTTGTTTAAGATGCTGAATCAAGATGTTACAGGAAATTACAGAGGTGTGAAACCAAGGTTTGCCAGTTTCCCAGTATTCATCAGTCAATGCACCAGGGCTAGCTGTACAAGAATTAAATCTAGAAAGAGATACAGTGCTATAAGGTTTCCCTCTGGTAGCTATAGTATTTTTGATCTGGGTCCTGCCCCTAATTCTGCTGCTGTGTTTTGGGAAAGCAGCGTTAAATTCTTCTCCAAATTCTGGAGGTTTCACTTCGCTCAGCACCTCGTTCCCTTTTACTTTCTGTTGGATCAAGAACATAGCAGGAAATACACGTATTTCAGGTCACAAATACAACATTCCCCAAGGAAGGGAAGGTCATGCTTATTGGAGATTGATTTGTATTTGCTTGTAGATTTGTATTTGATGTTGCAAATGGATTTACTGCAGATTGTCCCTGGGGTGCGCAAAGAAGGAACCTCCAAGTTTTGGTGGAAACCCAGTGCATACAGTTCAAGACGGGACAGCGGAAGAGGCTGCCTCACCTGCAAGGGAGAGACCCCCTTCAGCGGGTGGAACGAGCTGGGTGCCAGCAGGCCATTTACAAACGGAGGAGGTAGTCTGCACTTTAACGTACAGGCGTCTCTACGTTTAGATTAAAACGTAAGCTTGCTTAGAGGACTGTGCTCCCTGCGCGTCCAGAGGTGCCTTTATGTAATTCTCCTGACCTTGCCGGACTGGGACCAACACAAAGGACGCGAGCAAACCTCTAGCCGGGCTGGTGCTCCGCCGGTGCCAAGGCACGTCGATAACCTTCACCCGCTGCACCGGGCGGGCTGACCAGACCTCTCACGCTTGCTCACCCACCCGCGCTAGCAGCCGCGCAACACGGCTCCTCAGGAGCGCTGCCAGCCCCCCAGCCCGCGAACTGCCGCGCCCGGGCCCCGGTGAGCAGAGGGGAGCTCCCCATTCCCCCGGGGCAACGGCCGCCCCGCTCGCCGGCCCCGCCGCGGGGGGGTGCCGTCTCCAGCCCGCAGCCGCTCGGAGACGGGTGGCTTCATCCCTGAGCTGGGCCTGCGGGGCGGAGCGGCCGCCGCCGCCGCCGCCGCTCGGGGAGGCAGTGCCGCCTGCCGTCGGCCGCGAGCGGAGCACGGGGGCTCGTCCTGTCTGAGGAGGCGGCCCGGGCGGGGCTGGAAGCGGGAGGCGGGAACCGGGCGGCGGCGCCGCCTCCCCCCCCCCCAACCCGACCCAGCCGGGGCCGCCGGGGGAAGCAAAGGGCCGGCCCTCCCCGGGAGCACTCGGTCCGGCACCGCTCCCCTCCGCCGCCGCGGGGGTCACCGCCGGTTCCGGGCACCGCCACCGTCCCGCGTTCCCTCCCACCTCGGGAACAGTGACGTCACTCCGCCTGACGTCACCGCGGGAGACGTCACGGCGCGCCCCGCGTGACGTCAGTACCTTGAAGGCGTGCACCTCGAAGCCCAAGGGGCCCAGGGCGCCGCGGAGCCGCTCCGCCACGCGCCCCTCCATGCCGCCCGCCGCGCGGGGCATCACGGGAAGGGTAGTCTTGACAGCCCCCGGGCCGCGCGCGGGGCGCCATGGGAGGAGGCACGGCTGGACACCCCCCTCCCCAACCACATCGCCGCGTCTCCGAGGAGACGGCCCGCCGCCCGCGCAAGGCACCCTGGGATTTGTAGTGCGCGCCTCCCCGCGCTCCGCGCCAGCCCGCCGGCGGGGACTCCATGTCCCAGCGGGCTCCGCGCGCAGGGCAGGGGGCGGTGCCTCCCGGGGCCTGTGCGGCGTGAGGGGCGGCCCCCGGCTCCCGTCCGGCGGCGGGGCCGGCTGGGCGGTCGTCCCGAGGGAGTCCGCGTTACTTTCCCCCGTCCCGGGGCGGCGGGGGAGGCTCCGGGGAGCGGGCTGCAGGAGCAAGGCGGCGGAGCGGTGGCGGTCCTGCCGGTCCTGCCGGCAGGGTGTTGCGGAGCGGTGGTTGCTCCGCTGGTTGTCGCCCGGTAGCTGCCGGTGAACTCCTGCTGTCCCCGTGTAGCGCACTGCTCCCGTGGCGGATCGGTGCTTGGGCTGATAATCTCGGCAGAGGGCTGCCGCTTCTAGCGGCTGCGTGTGGTTGTGTAGCTGGAGTGGGAAAGGGAAGGATTTCGGTACCTCGACACGCGCCCCGGCCGGTTCCCACGCTGCCGGCCGAGACAAGTTTAACGGTGCGGCAGGCCCGGGTGGGCTCCTTCCTTCACAGCCCCGGCTAACGTCTCTTGCTCTTGATGTGCGGTGGGTTTGCCGCTTGGCAGACTAGGCCCTGGGAACGCTGCGACGGCAGAGTGCCCGCCTGGCACCCAGCAGCCGTGTCGTACCTGCGTGCGTCTCCCATGCCGCGGCAAGGCAACAGCGGAGCTAGCAGCCGTCCCAAACCGAGGGGATTTGAGGGCTCTGGTGAGATCACCTCTCTGTTAAGAGCAAGTTTTCCTGGCATAGTTGCACAGTGTGCCCGTCTGTGCTATACCACTCTGTATTGCGCATATTTTTCTTTCATCACACACCGAAAGCCCCACCTTCCTGTGTGGGTGGACGTTGCTCACTAAAATAGTTTGCAAGGCCTCTGCTGATAATCCTTTATCCTTCCCCATCTGAAAGTATGTGTTATTTGCAGCTTCCCTATTCCCTACCAACACATTTGCCACATTGGAGACCAAGCCTCAGATTTGGATCTCCTTACCCTAATCTTTATAGCAGCTTAACATAATCTTTATAGTTCTTGTGCAACATTCTCCAGCCATTAGTCCTGAGTTTTATGAAGTGTCAGGACATCAGATCTGCGAGTTCTGGGGACAGAACTACTTCAGATATGCAAAATTTTTTGTGGAGTTCCCGTATATCTTCTAGAACCCTGAGAGTTGTTTCTTACTGTATCCATGCCCTCTGTAGGAGGAGGGCGGAAGGGTCCCATCGGTCTTGTTTAGAATTAAGGTTTGTTCTCTCCAGGTCTCTCTGCATTCTAGCTTCTGAAGTCAAACCAGCCTACTAACTATGTTCTTTCCTGGACTGAGTTATTCTCATACAAAATCTGTTTTTGCCCATCCGCTCAGATCATTGAATCGCTCGCTCAGTCTGTGAATTGACTAAAGCAGGGGAAAGAGCTCCAGCAGGAGCAGATCAATAAGCTAGAAGGTAGTGAAGGTAAAGGCACTGGAACTGAAGCACTGATGGTTACAGGAGCCTCTTACACAGATCACTTCTTGTCTATGTTGCTGAAGTTCTGTTGAAGAAACAACAGGCTGTGAGTGTAGCCTGGCACAATGTAGCTCCATCTCTGTGCTAAACAAGTGAGGACAGACAAAGTGTTGGATACAAGGCAGAAAGGGCTTTTTGAACCTTTCATTTCTTCCTTTGCCTTTTCTTTAGTGATCTAAAAACCTGAGAAGCACCTTTGCTTCCCAGGACAGAAAATGGACAGTGGAAAACAAAGTTGAAGTGATTTCCTAGACTAAGCTTGGTCTAGAGCCAGGTATCCTCACATGGAGTCTTTTGCTGAAACCCTTGTGATGCACAATGTTTAGTCAGCTGGCCAAGTTGCCTTTGAGGGTAGTTAGTTCAAATATTTGAATTCTTAATGTGCCTCTTGCCTGTTTTTCTGTCTGAATATAGTGGTCCAGGAAGACAGGGTTTCTGTGGTCTGCTGAGCATACAGCATAGTGGCAGAGGGGAATTCTTGGGCTACTGCTGTACTCTGCCTGTGTCAAAGATTGGTATGGGACTGAACCTTGAAACCATCTTACTGGGTGTTCCTTGATCCTATTCTTATCAATTCTGTCCCAGCAACTGAAGAGCTAGGCTGGGACCTTAACACCTCCTGCCTTTCCTGTTTGCTGTTACAGAGGATGCTCAGTGATTGTAGAACAGCACTTAGAGCAGCTTGGAGGCCTTGCCAAGGAGGACAGAGGAGTTGAGAGGCGAATGCCATAACTAGCAACAGCAAGTGCTTCACGAGGAGTATGAAGATTGTACAGCTTTTTTCTATCCCAGTGCCAACAGTCCACAAGAAATAAATGAGATCTCAGTGCTAAGACCTTTGTAGATTCAGGATTGGTGCAGGGGAGGTACTGGAGGAAAATGTAACTTTCCCCACTTCTTTAAGTGGTGAAAAACTGCTGTGACAAAATGATGAACGTGTGAGGAAAGAGTTGGAGCAACTGCAGCATAAAGTCAGTGAGTGGTGGTGTGTTCTGTTCCTCATGTGGTCTGAACTCTGATTCTGCACAGGACAACCTGTTGCTGCCCAAGTGGTCTAGCAGAAACAGCCCCCGGTGGGAAGCACTGTGATGTTCGTTATAGTTGAGGATCTCTGTTCAGGAAAATGAAACCAGGCAACACTGCTGAACAGGCAGCACTGGAGGAGAAGTAAAGAATACACAGGGCTGGCAAGCTGTGACTCTGTGCTGTGCTCTGGGAGAGCTGTGGGAGGAGAACATGCATGGGGCTTGCCTGCAGCCTCTGAATCCACCCTTTGCCTTGGGAGAGATGTGGGTGGATATAGTTCTGTAAGGTTTTGCTTGGCAATAGAGGGATGGAAAATCAGGTGCAGAACATAGTTTAGCCGTGGCCTTTTTCTTGGTCTGTGCGAGGTCAAGTTGCTTTACTGCACAGGTCAACAAGAGGAAAAAACTATTGAACGAAATGCCTGCAACTGGTTAAATTAAGAGAACTCAATGTTGACACTGCAAGGTGGGCTGCTTTATAGTCACACCTCTTCCATCCAAAATCTGGCACTGGATGATTTGATGGCCTGTGGCAGACCTACTGTTGGAATGATCAATCTTTGCTACTGGGATCTGTGGAGGAGAACTGAGTGTTGAAACTGATGTACGAAGAGTTTACTGTGAATAAACTCTGGGTTTCAGCCAGACTGAAAAATGCTGTTGCTGCCTGGAACAGAGGAATTATTTTTATTAAATATTGTAGCACCACTAGAAGGCTTTGATCGAGACAGCCAGTGTGCAAGGTGCTCTGCAGTCACCTTTCCTGCCTCACAGTCTTGCTGAAACAGCAAGAAGCAGCCTTCCTGTTCCAGTGTGGAATGATGGAGGGCAGTTAGAAAGGTATCTTCAAAATATGTATAAGTGGGGGAAAAGATAGTGTTTGTATGTATTCTGATGTAACAGGTCCTACTGCAGCCAGAATGAAATTGATAATTTTTTTAGTTGTTGCAGAAGTAGATGACCTTTGCAACAGGGAGAATCAGAAAAGACTTGATGGGAGAAGAATAGGGAATGGACCGAGCTGGGGGGTAAGGGTTGAAATGAGAGTAAGGCTAAAAACTGGCCTATATCTTTTGCACCAAGCAGCATGTTACCATTCTTCTGGAAACCTCCTGATGCAGGAGGATACTTGCACAGCCAGGGCTTGTAATCTGCTTCTTAAGGGGAGGTGGAAGCATGCTTTCAACTTCTCTGTAGAGTAAGGTGATCACTGTGGGCAAAACACTGCTGTTCTACCTGCACCAAAACTTTAATTCCTGCTGAGGAGGGCTAGCATGAAGAAGAGGTTACAGATGATGCCAGGTAGGGTGCCATCGTGATCTGAACTCAGAAGCATATAAAGAAACCGAGTGTTACTTTTGGTGCTGGAAACATGAAGTGTTCACCAATGGTGGCATGTTGTATGTCCAGCTCTTTTTTAATGCTGTTGCGGTGGATCAGAGGCTGCCTCTGGGAAATGCTTGGAAGTAATTGTCCCCTCTTTCTCAGGTGCTAGATCTGCTGAGCAGCCACAAAGCACGCTCTTACAGTTTAGACAAACTCAGGATGGAAGTGGGGAGCACCTAACAGAAGCTTGGCCACATCAGGATACACCTTCAGGGAGTTTGGGGGTTGCCCGGGTCTGTGCATGCTACATAAGAGCTGCTGCAGGGACAAGTGCAGCTCTTGGGGTTCAAGGGGAGTAACTGCCTGGGAGCTGCAGGAGCGTGTCACAGGAGGGTGCTGTTGGCCGGTGGCTGTTCAGAGCTCTGCAGGACAGCTCTTACTGTTGCAGCTTGCTTTCACAGGGGCTGGACTGGCAAGCTCAGAGATGCTGGGGACTGATCCCTCATCTTGCCGTTCTTGTTTGCCAGCTGTCCTTTGTACCTGCCTGGATAGAGCATTTGTCTTGCGGAGCACGGTTCATTTCCACGGCTAGTATGGTACTGGCTTTACTGATGCTGAAGGTAGTAGATTTGTCAGCTTTGTGAGGTGAGCTCTTCTGTTTAAATCCTGAACTGGTAAAGCTTGAAGTGCGTATGGCTTAAGTGTCTGCCCTCTCCTGGAGAGGACCTCTGGCTATGTGCAGGCAAGGCGTTCAGTCCTTCTGAGACAGCTAATGAAGGGGGTGAAATGGCAGCCTCTATTACTGAGACGTTTGTATCCTGAGGGTTAGCATCTTCACCTTATTCCGTGTGGGCGTTGAGAATGCTTCCCAGCTGTCCTTGGAGCTGAGCTGGCAGGATCTGAGTTAGCTCACGGCCTCCCTGAGCCATCTCATCTGCCTTGTTTAATCACGAGTGTTGCTGTCTCCTTCCCAAGCCTTCTGTCAGGGCAGTGGTGGACTCCACATGCTCTCCTGGTTGCTAGCTGGATAGCACCTTACTTGCTTTCTGCTGAAATGACTGGAAATAATACTTGGTGCCTCCAAGAAGAGGTGCTCATTTGAATTGCCTAAGCTCTAATTCTTTCCCAGTTTCCCTATCCTCCCTCACTTTCCTTTCTCACCATGCTCAGCTGGTGGGAACTAGCTTTGCTTGTGCCTCTAACCTCTGCTAGTTTGGCCCTTGCTTTCCCCGCACCCCTGCCCGAGGGCTCTGACCTGCTCCCTGGAGAGAAATGAATTACATTGGAGCTTCCTTGTTGAGGATGCTTAGATCTTTCTGGCTCTGCTTAATTGTATCCTCTGTCCAACCCTAGCTGCCCTCAGACAGCTGCCAAATGTCCAAACTGTTGCAGGTTTAGCTGAGGATTCATGTCACTGTTCCCAGTGTTAGCTTCCCCATACAGCTTTGTGCTACGGTAAAACAGCATCCAGAGAATATGCATCACTCCTCTGGGGGAAGGCAGTGATGTCTGTGAGGTGTCTGTGTCCCAGGTATGGTTTTGTTTCTTTGTTTGTTTGTTTTTTATTATTAGGAAAAACACAACACTCCCATTCATCTCCCTCAGGCTAATGCTGATGTCACATGGGCTACAGCGTGATTTGGTGTCATCATAAAGTATTCATACAGAAAGGAACTTCCATTCTCTGTGTTCTCCAGAACAGTAAATAAGTATCACCAAGACACAATGTTGTACTGCTTATAGCATAAGGGGCTTCCCTTCTGCTTTCCATCCACAGCTCTTGAAACCTTTTTCTGACCCTGTTAAAGAACTATTGCTCTGCATTAGGTAGGAACCCGAGACAGAGAGTCACACAAATTGTTTGAAGACTCATGGCAATTTGGTAACTGAAATGGAGTTAAAGGATGTCTTAATTCCTTGTCTGTTTTTCTGATCTTTCTCCCTCTTGACCATAAGCATATTAATGTCTATCTTTATTAGTGGAGAAGTATTGGTGGACACTGAGTGTGGAGGTCAATGTAGCTCTATTATTAGGTTTTCTTTGATAAAGGATATTGTATCAACTTGGTGAGATGTTTTCAATAATGGAACTTCATTGCAGTTCTCTTGTAATTAAATATCGATTCCCTATTTCTTTCTATAAAAGCCTAAGGCCTTCCCTTATTATGTCACTCTCCCACCTATTGTCAAGCTGTGATTTCATGAGATGTGTCTGTGCTGTTAACATCAGCTTAAAATGTGCCCACCTCTCTGCTTTTTCCTGCACTGGCCTCATAGCACATTGCCTCCTGAGTTTCTGCCACTGCAATTGTTGGCGTGCTGTAAATCCGATCAGGGAGCCGAGCTGGTTCTAACAAGTGCGTCATTGTTTTGTTTTGTTTTTTTTCCCCTAAAGTGGTGTGCTTCACAGTGCTGCTGCAGGAAAAAATTGTGCTGGCACAACTGAGATAACAATGTGAACAGGGCTAGGTGGGGAGACAGAGGTTCTGCTGCCAGACCGTTCATCTGCTGAAAACACAATTGAATTGCTCAGCAGAACTGCTTTCTGCTGCTGCGAGGCGTGATTTTGTCAGAAACCTCATCAAAGTGATTCTCACCCCATCGCCACCCCCCAATAATTGTTCCAGTAGGCATTCCTAAGCATAAGGGACTGTCAGTGTTATCCTTTTGCTTCAATCAGATCTACAGTCTCTGACCTGAAAGATGAAGTGAAAAGTCTGTTCTTAAAGGAGGTGCCATCCACTGAGCCTGCAGGGAAAGACAGAGATCATAGGAACTATTCCCCACTTACTCCAATGTTACTAATGCTCCGGGACATGGTATTCCAACCTCCCTTTGGTTTAGAGATCTCATGGTCAGGTCAGGTGTCCTGTTGTCCCTTTCCAACACAAACTGGGCCCTGTACTGGAAGGGTTTGACATTGTGACTGTGGCTTTGAGCAGAAATGAGCTGGCCAATTCTTTGTGTTTTAAACCTGCATGATTTGGAGTTGCTTGGAGCCATTGGTGTCAAAGACAGATGAAATCCAGTGCCTGAACTTTTTTGCCAATGTGTTTTCCTGCCTAGGTTTGTGTATCATGGAACCTGTTTTCTGCTGCCTTGTGCCACTGCTTGTACCCATGCAAGAATAAGTAAAATGCTATTAAATGAGAATAGCAGCAGTTTCTGCATGTGATAAGAGGTGTCACAAAAGGTAGACAGTGGAGGCTTAGGCTCAGCAAGTTCATCCTTGAACTTTTGACCTAATCTGCTGCTTCCTTCATTTCTTCTAGAGAGAAGCAAGAACTTGCTGAGAGAGGCAGAATGGTTTTCTCCATCTTTGGGTGAGGTTTTCGCCTCAGACTTCAGCTCTGATGAGCTTTCCAGTGCTGCAGAGATCAAGGTGCCTTAAGGTAATTGTGGCTGGTTCCTGCACCCTCAGGATCTGAAGAACCTAGCGGGATTTTCCACAGTAATGCAGATGACAGAGGTCTGCAGAACCTATTTATGTCTACTGTTCAGGGCCTTCCAGAGGTCATACTGATAATTTGACTAGAGATTTGCTGTGTCCAATTTTACTGGTAGGACTGAGTATTAGGCACCTAAAGGCAGGAAGGCAGTACAATTTGGAGTAGTGGCCTAGCACTTGGGCCACAGTTAAAACTTTGCTCTGAGAGCACTATTGCTATGCCAGGACAGAGGTAACATGTGTGTGCCTGTCTGTTCTTTCATCTTCCCTCCCCATCTAGTGTCAGGGTAATGTAAAGCTGCATGTGAGGGCCAATTATGATACTTATCACTTCCTCTGACAGTGCCAAGATACCACTTTTTAATGTGGCTCCATTTTTGTTTTGGTGCTGACACACAGCCAGTGAGATTAGGAAGGTGAAAATTGCTCACTTCAAGAAGGTTTGTCTCTCAGCCTCTTTATCCTTTTGGATTTATGCCTTGCTTTTAGGATATAAAACCCCCTTGTGTTTGCATTAACACTTAGCATTAAAGGAAATCAGGAACAAGAACAAAGGGCTAATGTTCCTTTAAAAGAAAAAAAATCATGCCCTACTTTAGTAAGATGCTTAAGACTCTTGTGAATGGAGGCTGTTAGGCATATTAAACTGCCCTGTGTTCTGTTTTTCCAATTTACTAATCCTGCTGATTCAGACTTTACTAGCAAACTTGCTACAATTAACTGCTTTGTAGATGCAGTCATAACATGTCAGGTTGCTGTTAGGACAATGCCTAAGGAGTCTTCATGTCCCATGAAAGGGTTAAGTTTTTCTCTTTAACATTTATTCTGAGACACATGCCAGGTAGGGACTCCTGTATAGAGCTTTACTGATCAAATGCTCAAGCAGTACCCCACATTTAAGAAGAAGCTAGTTACCTGTTGCTTAGTATTAGCAGTAAATATTTATATCATAGTAGCATCAGAAACCCTGTCCAATAGTACCGCAGGGGCTCCCAGTAGCTGTGTTGGCAGCTTGCTAGGACACTTGGAACTATGATTAACTTACATGGGCACCTATTTTTCTTTGAGTTTAGGTAGCTTGTGAGGATGCTTATTGGCATTTCTCTGTTTCAAAAGAAGATGAATGAGGATGTTTTTTACTAGAGTTTGACACAGATTGCAGTCCACACTGAACCAGCAGTGCTGGAGGGGCTGGAGGTAGGCTGCTGTTTGTTCTTGGGCCTGGCATATGGGGTAGGGAGTCTGGGGAAGGCTAATTCCTTGTTCTGTTGGTGTGGATTGTAAAGATATCTCCATGCTGGAGTGCTTTGAGCTGGGGGAAAGCAGTGCTGGAGAAGAGGCTAGAAATAGCTGGAGTGGATGACCTCAGCAGTGACCTGTCTGACAGCCTGCCTGAGCTAAAGCTGCATGACCTTTCACGTTAACTAAAAGATGCACTCTTTACTGTAGGAAACAAGTATAAGATGGAAAGGATATTGACTTCTGTAGGTGGGCAAACCCTTTTTCTTGACTTGTTTGTTACCTGGATTTACCAGAACTGGAAGCTATGAGGTGTGGGGCTGACCCAAGGGAGGCAACTCAAAAAAGGGAAACAGCCATTTTGATAAGTCATTCACAGACCCAATCAGTCCCACACTCTACCTGAGACCTGAACTGTCAGCTGTCATCTCATGCTCTGTTGCTTAGACCTACACCTTATACTTTTACAACACAGCACTGTGTATTCTCTTCTTTCACCCCAGGTGACAGACACTGATGGAGGGCCTGATTTGTGGTGCATCAATCAGCTTTTGCAGTTGCCAGCTGGCTTGCAGAGGGAGAGATGCTGTGGTGCTTGTCTGCAGCGCAGGGTCTCCTCCAAGGTCAGAGAATTCCTAGCTGCAGCCCTTTGCTTCAGCCCTCCCCTGTGGGATAGGATGTATGATCCTGTCTTCTGAGCTCTCACTTGGTGGACCAGAACAAATTGAGAGAATTTTGTGTGTTGTCTCTACTAATGCCTTCAAATGTTTTTTTCCCCAAATGTACTGCAAGTTTTGGGTTATGTTGGATATTGTTTAAGCTGTTGGCTAGCTAAAGCTCTGGGGTATATAGCTGGGCTTAGGTTGTGCTATTTGGGGAGACTGTACATAGCAAGAACAGAACAGATATAGACTGACCATATATTTACCCTGTCTGACAAGACCCAATATGGAGCAGCTGACTTGACAAGTGTTGGTAAACTGCTTCCTCTTCTGTGGCTCAAAACATGCTAAGAAATCTTGTTCTTTGAACAGAAACCTCGACGACAACCATAAAGGGGAGGTTGCTGGGTTTGTTTTATGAGAATTAAGTGCCATAGTGGCAAAAAAGGGCCTTGTGAAATTTCCTAATGTGGTTTGAATTTTTTTATTCCATTTTCCTCTGAGAGAACTTAATTTTAGAATTGCTAGCTGGTGAAGGAGAAGGGCAGAGGTCACTGAACAACACTGAGTTCAGAAAGCCTTAAGAGTATGGGGAAAGAGGACAACTGCCTATTTGATGGTGAAGGCTTTGTAGTCTAGCAGATGGGATAGTGCAGGAGATAGATCTGTGACATTCTCTTTGCTGCCTACTTCTCAGTCAATACAAAGGACCTTGGGATGTGGCACAGAGTCAGGGATGCTGTAAAGGAGGCCCAGCAGAGCTTGGTTAGGACTGGTTTGAAAAGCAGGCAGAGACTGGTGGTGCTGAGAGTAGCAGTAGGAGTCATCAAGTGGAGGCTTGAGCACAGATCAAGACAGGACACAGTGGCAGAGGCTGCTCCTATGACCTTCATCTCATTCAGTTGCATGAACTGTGGCTTTTGCTTTGAAGATCAGGCTGAGATCAGTTAGTTTTTCCTCTCCAGTGAACAGCTGCTTCCTAGAGTTCAACTCTGCTTCTTAGAGTGGACCTGAACGTGTGAACAGCCATTGGCAGATCACGGTCAGGATATGAAAGCCTGCTTGAGTGGCTTGGATTTGACTGAAGCTGAGCTGGAAAGTGACTTGATGCATCCAAGAAACAGACTGAGCAGGATGCAAGTGACCCATTTGCTATTCAGTGTGGGCCACCAGGTTAGACTCTGTAAAACAAAGGGAGCTGTTTTCCCAGTGCTTCTCTCAGCCCTTTTTGAAAACGGGTTCACTTTCTGCTAGCCAGCCACAAATAGTATTGTGCATGATTGCCTTCCACCTACGAATATTGACATCCTTTTAAAAAAGTAGGTGAAAATTCTCATCCTGCCCCCAAGGTTATCAGTAGGGAAATTGAAGGAATGATAATGATTATGTTAGTGGCTTGATCTGCCTGCGTGATCAGAAGGCATAGCCAGGATTAGCACAGAGGAAAACTTTGCTAATTTTGCAGATGTCCCTGGTAAAACCCTTCTCAGTCAGACTCAAATGAGTGCCTAAATCTGGCTGAAAGGCATGTTCCAGAACCCGTGAGCCTTGTCTTGTTCCAAGCAGAGCCTGTAATTTAGCACTGAAAGCTTCTGCAATTCAGACATAACAGCAAATTTTTAAGAAAATACTGAACAGGGCTGACTGCTCACCCCTCTTCCTACAGCTCCCAAGAAAGACCACTGTGAAAAGAAACACTCTAATGCTTGTGAGAGTCATTCTATGGCAACTGATGTGTCTAATTTCAGAGCAAAAGTACTTCTGAAGGAGAGAGGATTAAAAAGGGGAGGGGAGAAGCAACCCTGCGGGAGATTGTCAACAGATGTTCCATTATAGTTCAAAGAGTGCTAGCAAAAGGTTTCTGCTGCAGGGATATATTAATTCTGGGCAGTTCATCACAGGGAGACCTGTTTTATGACTGGGAGGATACTTCTGGTAACTTACTTAGCTCTTTATTTGAACTGTGGGTGGGGGATTGGGTCTACCTGTAAACAGAGAGGGAGCTGAACAGTAGGAACAAACACATACTTATTTTCTTGCAGCTGTGACCACTGTCCATCTTTTCAAGATCAAGCTGGCTTTGTGGTTCGGGGGGTTATTTGGCTGATGGGTCTTTCAAAAGAAGAAATATTACAGAGGAACTGAGGCTAACTATTGTTAAACTGCTGGCGCACGTGAAGCAGACCTGTGTTGAGTATGTCTTTCGTTTATTAGACAGGAAGTGGGACACAAGGAAGCACAAGGAAGGCTGTGCAGGCTGTCAAGCAGATGAATATATTGATCCCTTTGTCTTTAAAATGCACAAATCTATCACGTTTGACACTGTCTAGCACCCTATCTGTGCTTCCTTCATGTAATAGTTAATGATTTCTTATAAAAGCTTACTAACGTTGCAGAATCAGCTATGGTGGGGGATGTGGTTTGCAAGCTATGTATCATCAGCCACAATTAGAAGGTCCTCTTCTGGGCAGGTCTAAGTGCTTTATCTTCTGAGACTGTTTTGAAGTTGTGCTTTGGGTGAAGGCTGATTCTTCTCAGGTCTGTGAGGAAACATGTGCCCTGTAGCATTAGAGTGGGGAAGAGTCTTCATTCAGATGTGGTTGGATGGGGAAGTTTGAAGACCTTCATTATCTTACAAAGTTCTGGGGGATTAAAAAAAATAAAGCACAAACAGTTCTGGGGGCCTAATACTGATGGAGACTTTTTATATTAGCAGTCATGGTCTTCCAGCTTTGCTTATCTCTTACCTATGTATCAGTAGGACATAGATGTGGCTGTTTTATGGACAGGAATTGCATGATTTCTTTTTTCTTGGGGGGGGGGGGGATGGAAAGGGGGATTGGAGAGAAGATCCCTCTCTCACTTCTGCTAGCAGTGAAGCAGAGGTAGCAAGTAGATGGGAACATCCCTGGCAGAGGCTCAGGAGGTGCACTTATAAACTCTCCCCTTTCCCCCATGACAAATCCACATTTCTACTGAATTAAATGTAGTCATAGAAAATTGAGTATAAATAATGTGGTAGCCTCATTTCCTTCCTAGGTGTCTGGGAAATGACAGTAGGCATTTTCTGTTCTCCCCTGGGTATGAGAAGAACACTGGCTACTAAAAGCTTCCCAGGTTATGTATCATTTCGTATCCTTCATTACTGAAAGTTTACTGCTCTGCGTCCCTGGCTTGCTTCTGCACTCTTGCTCCCTGGATCAGTGCAATGCCTTTTTCATTCTGCTTTAAGTGGTAGCAAGCACAGGCGACTATTATCCATGGGAGAGCCTCACGGGAGATCCACACACTGCCTTGTCCACTCCAGTGCTCCTGATGGCAGTTTCTCTGTCTCTGAACACTGCAGCCTTATTTACAGACTTGCAGTGTGACACGATGGCGAAAATACACAGTGTCCAATGCTAAACTAGAGGCACTGAGCCATGAAGGACAACTGAGCAGGCAGAGAACTGGCACGTAGTACAGGTAGCCCTGCCCTTGGCACAGCAGCTCTAGCACTGTCAGTTTTCAGCTGCTCAAATCCCCTTCCCTTCAAAACATGAGCCTGGAGAGAGGAGGAGGGGAGGGCAGAGCAGGCAGGTGGGTCTCAAACTCTGCTTTTCTTTTATCTGGGTTTCTTTCCCTCCTATTCAAATGTAAGTGATTTGATTGATTCTTGCCCCTTGCTAATTAATAATGTAATTCTGCCTTAGGTAATGTAATTTAATGCCTAGGAGGCATTAAAACTAAGCCTCATCAAAAGCGAGAGCTGTGCTCAAGGGGACATGCAGAAATTGGCAATGGTTGTTTCCTGGTTCTGTCAGTTTGCTTTGCTGCATGGGAAAGATGAAGCCCACACAACTGGCCCATGGTCCATCCCCAAACCTGGCCACCTCAGCGATTGCATCACCTGGCTGGGAGGTCAGAACTTGGCTGGGCAAAGGCAGTTAGCTTTGTGCCTCCTGAGGGTGGCTGCCTGCACAAGCCTGTCCTGCTGCTGCCTCTCCAGCTCATGCAGATCTGCTCTGTGCTACCTCTCTAACAAGGCAGCTCAGCAGTTTGTTCTGCAAAGAATGAATCACCTCTGAGTGGGGTTGGTAGGAAAAAGGCAGAACAGAGGAAACTCCAACATAAACCACCAGAATAATGCTGACTTCAGACCTGAGAAGACTAGCTTAGTTGTAGCATGTTTGTTCCGTTACTTAGTTCTTCTGTTCTGTATGGTTGTATGTTGGGACAGGACTGAAATCTCTGCAGGGTTTAGAGTTCACCCCCAAGTCTTCAGATTACTCAGCAAGCACTTTGCTAGGCTCAGAAGTCTTTGTTTGCTCTCCTCTTGCTCTAGATCTTCCAGGGATTTGCTTTTCTAGATAACGTGGGAACTCCTTCAAAAACAGCATATGCCAAATGACCAAGTACTTTTACTCACCATATTTTGTTTTTGCAGTAGAAAGTTTTGTAACACAAACAGTCTGTGATATGAGCTGGATGATTTTGCATAAGTATTGTAACAGCTAGGAGAGACTATTAACTCAGGAGAGACTCTTATCAGGTCTGTAGCAAGAGCTGGGCTTTTGAAACAAACTATGAGTGCTTCCCTCCCTGTGGGTCTGAGCTCCAAAGGGAAGACTTCAAAACAGCTATAAAGCTAAACAAAAAGAACTATATGACTTTCAGTTTGCTTTGTCTTCTGTACTATAGAAAGAAGCATGACAGATGATGCTAATTAGGTTTGGATTAGGCTGGCTTTCAGGATATTTCTGCACATAGAGTTCATGGTTACAGTTGACAACAGATGAGAATAAGGATATCTTCAATCAGAGGCAAAGGAAGAGAGTCTAAAGGTGTATGTTAGATTATTTGGTCTAGTGTGGTTCGCTGAGACAGCTTTCATCTGATTTGACCGTACAGAAATTAATCTCAGTCAACCCAGACAGGGAATGACCCTGACAAGAAGCAACACAAGCAGGGGGTGGTGTCCTTCTGAACCCTCAGAGCTATGGTTTAGAGCTGTCTGGCATTTTCACTAGTATCAGCTCTGTGAGTGTTTCTACCCCAAACTGCTGCTGTTTATCTATCACAGGGTTCATTGTGATCTACAAAAGCTTTTCAGTTAGATGTTTGCAATGAAAATATGAGGACTGGGACACCTTTGGCATTTGTAACTTTATTGCAGAAAAAAAAATCCACTATTAACATATTTTACAAAGAAAGTTGCACTTTGGTGTTGGGCGAGTTTTCTTCCTCACCCCTTTCCCCTGGACAGCAATGCATGGGAAACCAGAACAACCAGCCCCCGCTCTTTCGGTTGTGTGCAGAGACACTTTCCAGCTATGCCAGCCTGCACCAGTTCCAGCCAGGATGGAGTTCTGTTTTCCACCACTAACTTGCCTCTCTTTGTGCCAAAAACCAGTAGCACCCTGCCCTCTGGCAGAGGAAACAAGTCTGTAGCTAGGGAGATTGCTCTGTGCAGACAATGCTTGATACAAAAGCTTTGGAGTTGTGACAATTGCCCTTTAGTTTTCATGCAATAATAGTAGGAGAGAACCAACCCTTCTTCCCTATTTTACTGGGCATCCTTACAATAAACAGATGGAAGGCCAAAGCCAACAGCTGAACCCAAACTGCACTGCAGCCGTTTGTCAGCCACTTCGGAAGTAGTAACACAGGAAGGAGGAACTGCTGTATTACCTAGTTCATTTATTTGACCCAGACCAGTTCTGCTCCATCTTTGGGCTTCACAGCTAATTTGAGCCCTGCTGAAGGGGAAATTCCCCTTTCCCTGCTACGACAAGCAATAACAGCACTGGAAAAAAAAAAGGTACTTCTGCTAGTGAGGCCTGGTGTCTGTCCTTTGTGGGGTCAGTGAGTGTTGCTACTGAAAGGAGAGGAGAGACTGAGGCTTGTAAGAGCAATGTGGTAGATAATCTCTAGCCCTTGCTGTATCCTGAGGGAGCAACTGGCTTCGTCAAAAATCAAACACTCTAGAGAAGGCATGTGTTTCTCCTTACCTGCAGTCAAATGTGAATTAGAAAACAGAAGCAAGTGTTAATTACATGAAGACTTTCATGTCATGCACACTCTTGGTCTTTCTGAGGCAACGGCACCAAAAGATCCTCAGACTTACACTCAGAGGCTCTGGTCCATGGGTTTCCTTGAGGGGCCTCACGAGCCTTGGATGCAGTCTAGAGCAGTGATATTTTGAGGCAGAAGTGCAGAATCTAATCAGCCTAACAACTAGAAAGGGAAGGGGAGGAAGGCACCTACATCCAGGATCTGTCCTCATGACAAGACACCAACTGGCTCAAAGACCAATATTAGAAGGTAAAGGAGCTTTGACCTTGCATAGCAGAGGAGGGAGAGTGCAGTACTAGTTTTGTACAACAACTTTCAGCAACCAGATGCTAGCAGCAAAATGGGAGGTACCTGAGGAAAGGCATGTGTCAATCCAGGCAGGGGAATGGACTAAAGCATTTACTGAGCCTGGGCAAGGAGTTTATGCATATGCTGAAAGCATCAAGTATAGAAGACACAGTTTCCTACTTTTGGTGAGACCAGATTAGTGTGTCTAACTGGCAATAGACTGAGTCCTATCAAGCCCTCTTAAGCTAAAATTATGTTCATTTTCCTCCCAGCAATTTCAAAGCAACATCAAGTAGCAAGGGCACTTCTCCAGTGGCCACAAAACTGTTTTCCCTGGTTAGAGAAAAGGTATGCATGTAGGAAGGAAGCAGAGCAGTCTGTCGTCCTCCTGGTAGGTGTTTCAGGATGGGCAGTGCCAATCCCAGGACTAAAGCTGAAACAGGAACAAAAAAAAGTGCAGGAAAAAACCCAAAACAAACAACCTTAAAAATACAGAACAAGAGGGAGCCCAAGAGAACTGATTTCCACACCCTTGGCTCCCTCAGAAAACAGCAGTCTCCTTTGCTAGCACTGTGCTGACACCACCAGTGTTAAAAGCTCTTGTATGGATCACTTGCCCACCTCCTTTGAAAGCAGCAGCTGCCAAGATGGACAGAAGAGATCCATGCAGAACATGATGGCAAAGGTTGTCTTGGCTAATTGGTCACCACACTAAAAGGAGGAGGCACCTCTTCAGGGCATTTGAGGAGAGCCTGGAGGAAAGGGCCAGATTTGGGCTCTGATTCCCAGCATAAAAACGTCAACATTGAATTATTTAAAATGTCTAAAATCAAAAGCCATCTGAAAAGGATCTTTCAGTTGTGTGCAAATCACAGCCCCTCATTCCTCAGCAGATCGTCTGGGACCAAGTCCTCAAGGCCTTCTCCTCTGGGAAGTTCAGCCGGCCAGGCAGAGCACAGCCTGGTTGCCTAGTAGCTGTAGAGTGAGAGAGGGGTGTCCTCCATCATGTCATCCTAGAAGCAGAGAAGAGCGTGCTTTAATGAGATGTCTGCACGATGGCATACAGTCCCAGCCTGGAAGAGTGCTGTGCAGGCAGCACAGCCTTCTCATCCACACTGTCACAGTGTGGCCATCTGCAATCCACCTAAATGCTGTCCCTGCGCAGTTCCTGGATCTTTGGACGGCCACTCTCCCCTCCCGCTGCAGCTTTTGGAGAGAAGAGGTGCATGCAGGAAGAGCCTGCCTGCTGCAGAGATATGGAAAACCCTGGCTGCGGACAACTCCACTCAGCTTGAAACAGCATCAGCTTGCTTGCTAGCTGCAGAAGGGAAGCAGTACTCCTCTGTCCCAGAAGGCGCAGTGAGTTAGTTGCAGCTTCCCCAAAGCTAATCCAGCCTCTGAAAACCTCCTATCTTTTTTATATCCCCAAAGGGTCAAGCGCAGACAGACAGACAACCTCCCCGGAACAGAGCACAGAATCTGCTTTGTCATAGTCACAAAGCAAATATATCAGAATACAGGAGGAGAGGCTAGGAAGGTGTCATTTCAGGGGAAGTTTGGATGGAGCTCCCCTCCTCTCTCTGTTTAACCTCTTAGCATTCCCCTGCAGAGTGAGGGGAACGCAGAGAGCTTCTTTAGTGGCCAACCTTGAGACTTGCTGTCTTGATTCAAACCCTGGATGGAAGGAGAGGGACCTAAGAGGGAACAGGAGTTGTGATCAGCATTCTTGCTGCTGCAAATACCCAAAACATTGCTAATGTAGAAGAAGGGGAACTGCAAAGCAGCCAGTAGCAAGCCAGACCATGTCAGTCTGGTCTGAAGGCATTACTCACCATGGGCAGGTCCTGCAGGCGCCGGAACTCCATGCGGCTGTTGTGCTGGCGGTATCTCAAGAAGCCCACCAGGCCTAGGATGCCCACCATGACAATGAAGACGGAGATCACCGTGATTACCAAGGGATCAGCCCTCGTTGTATCAGCCAAAGGAGAACTGGGTAACTCTGCAAGAATACCAAGGGAATGAAGCCAAAGGAGAGCCTTCAAGGGGTAGCAAAGCCTTGTCTTTTCTGGTTCTGCTTAGTACAACCAAGAGGCAATTTCAGGTAGCCCCGACTCTTTGCCGTGTTTTGTGAGAACAGGGACAAAACCAAAGCATTTACCTGGATTTTCGTCATCACCAACATCCAACACAGAAGCTTTCTCGTGGATGGGCTCTAATGACTGCTCCAGTGTAGATGTGCCGTTGGGGGTGGCAGCTGTGCTGGTAGACATGGAGCTGGTCACAAGGGGCCTCACTGTCACAGTACTGGAGGTGGTAGCAGAGGATGTGCTCCCTATGGTGAAGATGGGAGCAGAGGAGGTTCTGGGCTCCACGGTGCTCTCCCCTGTGGTACCCACAGGGCTTGTTGCTGGCCTGGTTTCAGACCTTGCTGCTGTAGGCCCCATGGTCTGCCCATCAAAAGGCCCCAGCTGAGAACTGTTAGTTGTTGCTGCAAAATAGGAACAAGCAGTTATTTCAAAGGATAAAGTGCAAGCACACGGTTCTGTGGGACTGAACGAGATGGAAGCAAGGCTGAGAGGAAGACTGCTGGGACTATAAGGAAAAGCAGCTTATTGACAACCCTTTGGAAAACAAGCAGGTCTACAGAGCAGCCACAGCTGAGCCACACTGTAAGCCACAGTGCTTAGAAAGTCCTCTTGTTTTTTATATGTGCCAATCTGCAATGTCAGCCAACGTCAGCTGGGCCCACAAGTCCTCTGGGGACAAAGGACAAACAGAGAAGCCTCAAACAGCTCTGCACAGGGCTGGACATCACCCCAGAGCAAGAGACTGGGAAAGGTCTCTCGTCCCTCCTTATGGGGAGCAGAAAGGGGGCTGTCCAGGGATTGGGTAGCAGCATCCCCTGAGGCTCTGTCCGTGCGTCACAGAACAGCAGGACCCCGTGATACAAGCCAGGGCGAATGATGCAGTTGTGCATGAACGCCATGCAAATCAAGGGTCAATCAATATCTGCCTTGCATCAGGGGTGTGTGACAGCCTGGCAGGCCCCAAGGTGGGCGAGACTGGGATCACAGACCCTACAGCCAGTTGCCATGCTGCCCAGAGGGATCTGAAGGTACGGTAGGGCTTCCCATGGTTGCCCAGGGATGGATGGGCTGATGCTTGTGCCTGCCCATCTCCATGCTTTGTGTTAAGGGAGGGTGTGTTGCCCCGTTCTGCAGGCAGCGGGGAAGGCTCCTATTGAGCCCCCAGCCCTGGTGCAGGAAGAGCCTAGCTGGGCAGCACTGCTGAAGCATGTTGTTTTGGGTGAGATGTATAAAGGACTTCCCTGCACACAATCAATGTCCTCATCAGAAAGCAGCCAGCACAACTAATACCATAATTAATGGGGTTTGCAAAGAGAATGCTGAACCAACAGCACCTCTGCAAGTCAGTCCCACTGAACTGGCTGTGCTTAATGGCTCATCCCCCTTTTCTCCCTCTCTCCAGTTCCCATGAGAGTTCACAGAAGTTTCCAGGCTGCGCATCCTCGGGGCAGGACTTTCTGCACAGGCAGTAAAGGCAAAACCTCACCCGGCACACTGTTCAGAGGAAGCGTGGGGGTTGCACTGGTGGCGTCATCCATTTCTTCAGTTGTGCTGAAAGGCTCTGTGCCTTCGTGGTTGGGCTGGTTTTCTTCCAGGGTACTGGCAGTCAGGGGAGGGGAGGGGATTTCAGTGCTGCTGTTGACTGACAAGCTCATGTTGTGGTGCTCATGCTGTGCAACTGTGACGTCCCCAGGGCTGGCAGTGGTGGAAGCCTGCAGTCTCTCTGCCTTGGTGCCTACCATGGGGGTGGTAGGGATGGAGGCATCCTCCATCTCCATAGCTTGGGCTCCAGTGGCATTGAGTGTTGCAGCAGTCAAGTTTTTCTCCAGGCTTGTCTCAGGAATGGCAGTAGTCACTGGACTGAAGTCAGAGGCTTCCCTTGGCTGATGTGAGGTTAGCACTGTGCTAAGAAAAGGTGACGGTGACACCAAGGTCTCTGCTGTCTTCTGTCCCTCTCCTGTGGAACAGAGTTAAGAAATGCTGAGACGTTTGTCAGAGATACCACACTGAGAGGAGAAACAGAGGAGGCGGCCAGGAATTGAACCTCTCCATCCCCTTAACTCCAAATCCAGCACAGGTTTACACTTGGGGAAGGGGTTCAAATAGCTCCTCTGTCCTCCTGGCCTCTCTGAGACAGGGACCTGCTCTAGGGGACTTGTCCACCCCCACCCCAAGCCCTGTGCTGCTGTTCTGTGGGGTGAGCATCACTAACCCCTCTACCCTGGAGCACCTCTTAAACCTTTCTAGAGGATTTCGTTTTTTTAAAAGTACCACCTGAGACCTAATTCCGTGAGAAACCTAGATAAGTCTTCCTTGGTTAATTGAGAAAGAGTCAGAATTGCAGAAAAAATACAAGTAGGGGAAAAAGTAGAAGTAGATCCTCTAGCTCCCCTGACCCGGTGAAGTGTAGAAAAGTGATGTTTAAAAAGTCTGTGGCTGGCAAGGGTAAAGCATGTATTGCTAGTCATCTTAGTAGTGTGGACTTGCTGCTAGAGGGAAAGGTGAAATGGGTAGCAAGAGAGTACTACAGTTAACAGGGCTGGTGGTGTACTTTGGGAGCCACCTTCACGAGCTATTTATGAACACATCACCTCCATAAAGTGCGACTGTTGTCATAGAAATGGGGAGCTACTCAGCCTCCCACCACAGCAAACAGGGCCAGCTTCCCTAGCGGGAACCTGCAGCAAGCAAGGATCCCCCCCTGGATCCACAGCTATTAGACGGTGTAACAGCATGCGGGAGGAGGAAAACTACAAGGCTCTTACACTGCCCGTTCATAAACAGGGATCCTGTGAGGGTTTTTTAGGGTGTAAACAGGAAGAAAACAGGGAAGTGTAGCCACATCAGGATGGAATCTCCAGACAACTTAAAAACATCTCATGGTCAATATTTTGATGACTTCTGTTCAAGTTCCTACTCAAGCCACAGAGGCATGATGAGCCAGCTACAGAAAAAAATAAAGGTATTGAAGAAAATCCATCTTCATGTCCATTCTCTTCACAGTGGAGGAGCATCCAAGGCAGATGCCGTAACCAAGAAACATTCATCCACCACCAAAGCAGCCCACTTTTGTACTAAGGCTTTGGGGAAGTCTCAGCAGTTTTTAAAAGCTCTTCAGAACAGACACAGTTATCAGAGCTCTTCTCCAGCTACAGCACTTAACAGGCCCTAAAAAAAGACACAATACGTCTCCCTCAGGAGACTTTCACAGTACCCCGGCCAGCTGGAAAATTCAAAACCTTGAAGCAGCCTGACGGAGCTGTGCTTCCCCGGCCCAGGGCCCCAGTCCCAGGAGGGCTCCCGTGGGGGATGCACAAGCAGGCAGCACAACCCCGCTCGGCACATTTGGAGAACAAGCTCTCAAGGGGAGCCCCAGCTGGGGCAACTTAAACATGAAGACCGAAGGCGTAAGTGATGGTCCCTTTGGCCTTGCCTGGATCCAGCTGTCCGTGGCCACAACATGCCTCTGAACAAAGCAAGCTCCTCTCTGAAATGGAGTTAAGGCATAGGATACGCTTACACGAGTAACACTTGGAAGGAAAAGAGCTGAGCACTGTGTTTCCTGGGATCAGGCACCAAAGCTCACAGCTCTTCATGTGACAATTTCCAGCCCTAAACCCAGCATTGCTATTCAGTGTGCTGCTTGCTGGGTGAGATCCCAGCAGCTCCAGAGCCTGTGCTGGGCAACGCTGAAGGATCCCAGCTGGGCATTGGCAGATGCTCTGTCAACACCCGACTACCTGCTCCTACGTAGCAAGAGACGCACACAGAGCTGCACTGTCACCGTGGGGTAAACAGGAAAGGTGGTGGCCAGGTGCCCGGCCAGCGGCGAGCCTGGCTACGTGCTGCTTTGCATAGCTGGCCTGTGCCTGGGGCAGCCCCCCACGGGGTGGCAAGCTGTGATCGGGGTCACGTGTAGGAAAGATTTCGGGAGAGCTGTCATGCACAAAGGCTTGAGCACCTCCGAAACAGCTGTGCCAGTTTCTGACTAGGAAAGGAAAGCCAGGGGGAAGGCAGACGAGTCGGTCCTACATGCCAGGGCACCTCCCCACAGTGTCAGGAGCTGGCACCCCTGCCAGGAGGTGCTGTGGGGCAGGAAGGTTTGTGAGGACAAGCAGCTCCCCCCAGTCTGCAAGAAGGAGAGCTAGTGGGAGTAGTAGTTCCCTAAGCTCTTCTCTCCATAAGTAGCCACACGGCTCCTTCCTGCAGAATTGCCCGGTGTCCGTGACCGCCAAGGAAGCGGTGCCCAGGCGGACAGGCTGCTCCAGCCCTGCATCCTACAGGAATGTATCAGGACCATTGCAGAAAGGCTTGTGCTGTAGCAGCAGCCAGCCCAGGTCTGGTGTAACACAGCACTGTGGTGTGTAAAACCTGGTTTGTAGAGAATTGCAGAAGAGATGTTAAAATCGGCAGGGATGGAGCAGGAAGGGGAACTACTGGGGCAGCAGGGCACCGGCTCAGAGGCCTTTGAGCGTGGCAGGTGTTGATGGCACCTGGATTAGCGGGTCATCCAGCCCAGCACATCACAGCACACCCAGCTCAGGCAACAAAGGAGAGCCTGCAAAAAAGGGAGAGCCTAAACCAGGCTAACACAAAGACTCAAGCCATTAAGAGATGATGGGGGGAAGATAGAGAACAAGGCAAGAGCCTTAAGATGGACAAGGAAACAAAGGACAGTGAGTAAATCCTGATCACTCGGGGACAAAGAGACAAAAGATCACTCACCATCTGTCAGCTCCTAAGGGGTAAGGGCACATCCAAAGCCAGCACACAGTCACCAAGCAAAGCACCTGGGGAAATACCCAATAGGTGCAACTTGGTGCTTGTGAGCGTGTGGATGTTAGGAGTGCAAGCACTAATGAATTTTAATTCAGTTTTGTTTTAAAATAATACTACTCCCCCATAGGGTCTTGCATTAAGATTTGCTACATCGTTGCTGCAATGCCACAACTTTGTTTCCCACAGTTTTCTCACCCAAACGGGCAACCCATTCCCACCCAGCTCTGGTGCAAACTCTGCAGTACAGTGAGGGAGACCACAGCTCTGCTGCGAAGCCGCTGTGGCTGGCTGTGTTGGATGAGACCCAGCGAACCCCACGCCAGCTGTGATCCTCCAGGGTCCAACCACTGTGGTTTGCTCTGGATTCTGGGTGCCCGACAGGTCGGAAAATCCCCAGCTCCAGCGCTGTCGCTGCTGCTCCAGTCGCTGAGCGATGATGTTTTTAGCTGTTTATTAGTTACTTATAGAGATGCAGGTCAGAGCTCGTTACTCTGGCGTCTTCCTGGAGGAGCTCCGCTTCCTGCACCACATGCCAGGGAGGCTGTGGCTGCATTGCCTAAGGCATCGCCCTCACCAGCTCCTGCAGACAAGAGGGAACCATGCCCCTCTTGTCTCAGGTGGAAAGGGAAGGAGTTAGTGTGGATGCTTCACCTGCTCTGGGATCCTCCAAGGCCTGACAGTTGCAGCACCCCAAGACAGCTAGTGAAGCTGCAGTCACCCTCAGATCCAGGGTGTAAAGCAACTACAACCGTACTGCAAGTGAAGAAGCAGGACCAGCTGCAAGCAAGAGCTCTGATAATAACAGCATCTCCATTTCCCTGATGGGGAACCAAGGGTGCTTTGGTTACATTGCAGTGCCTGCTAAAGCAGAGCTGGCTGGCGGTCCCCTGGCTATAGCCCCACTCCTGCCCCGAGTCTGCGCTAACCATCAGGCTCAGTCATGGTGAGAACCAGTGATCTCAGACCACATGAGGGCAGGGCTGGTGGATTTGGAGCGGCAGCTCCCATCAGACAGTGCTGACTGTAGTGACCTCTGTCTGGGAAACGAGAGGGGTGAAGGAAGAGCGCGGTCCCAAGGGAGGAGGGATGCAGCCAGCCGAGAAGCCCCTGCCTTGGACAAGGGTGGGAAATGCTCCCTGCTCTGCGAGGGAAGGGAGGGTTCTGAGCATCAGCCCACGGCTTCGGCCCCTCTCCAGCGCTGCATGACGACACTGAGGGACCTCCATGCATCAGCCCGAGCTCCCACCAGCTCCAGAGCAGACATGGAATAAATATGCCATAACGGAGAGGAGTGAAGGAAGCCAGCTCTGCAGGAGACGGGGCCGTTCCTGCTTTGCACTCCCTGCCCAAGTTTCAGGGCTGGGGCCAAGCGAGGGGCTGAGGAAGGTTTGCACAAACAGCACAGAGCATTGCTGCTGTGTCAGGGCAGCCATGCAGAGTGGGGACATCTCCTTCATCCTCTGCCACAGCAGCCACCCCACCATCTATTTGTTTCTCAGAATAAAACAAGGCAGCGAGACAGAGCAGGGCCTCAGCTGGACCAGCCTGCAGATGAGCTCTTGCCACAACCCTTCTGCCCCAGTCCCAGCAGCATCCTCTGCACCCTCCTTCCTATCTCAGCCAGAAACAGCAGCCTGAGCTCCCCAAGGGTCAACGCAAACCTGGCTCCAATACATAGGCTTTACCACCATTTCTAAAATCCCTCTTAGGGTGAGATGTAGGAGAGCCACGTAAGGTAAGGAAGCCAGCAGCAGGCTGGCTGCCGGGGCTGGAGGGAGAGCAGGGCAGCGGGGTGCAGGCTGCAGTCACCACTGGAAGAGGCACACAGAGATCCAGGTGAGAGCTGGGCACAAAGACGAGAAAGGATCCACCCGGGATTTCAGAAAAAGTGCCTGTGGGAGCAGGACTCCCTGGTGCAGATGTATCCTCCTGCGCAGGCTGTCACTGTCTGCGGATAGCACCTCACTTAAATCAGCTTCCTACAGAATGCATGTCAAACCACTACTCTGATTCATTGAAAAGGCACCCAAACACTTCTAAAATGCTATTTTTGTGCACTAACTGAATTCAATTTCCATTTAAGTGTAACAGCTCAAGTCGCAAACAACCTAGTAAAATGCAAAATTAATATAATGTTTAAAAAGTAACAGCATAAGCTGTAACCTGTATGTATTTAAGCAATTATCTTATATCCTATTGCTTAGCAAAGTACTCCATTAAGTGTAGAAATTATCTTTTGTTGCCAGTTATTACATTTTTATGGTTACCAACCAACGGTAATTAAACAACCTCTTCAAGGAAAAAGAGCTTGAGTATAAATGCAAATAAAACCATATAGTGGGATTTAAAACCAAGGCTCTTCATTTTGTTTAAAAGCAGAACTGGAGTAGCTGCTGATTAGATACCAGCCAAGCCTGACCTCTTCTCCTTAACTCAGAGCTTGGAATAAAAAAACCCCCAAGTGACAGAAGAGATTTCTAGAGCCCTTCAGGTAGGTGCCAGATGCACCCAGGGATGCTGTAGAGCAACATCCTCGTTGCAAAGAAGGGAGGCTCAGAGACGCAGATCTGGTCACGAAGGGCAACTGCTTTGTAAACTCAGCTCCAGTTTGATACCTTGCAGGACCTCGACGGAGGCAGGACACCACTGGGCTGCATTTGCTGCAGGCTCCAGCGCTCTCCCTGCCAGGGCTGATGCCGGGACTGTCCCCATCCCGGCAGAGAGAGGCTAAACCGGCTCAGCCTGCTGCGAGGAGTCCAGGCTTGGGGTGCAGGGACAGATCGGACCTTGCAGCCCACTTGGGGACCACAGCGGAGCTCTTGTACGGCAGCAAGTTAATGCACTGCACCCCACATGGCCTCTGCAAGCTAAGCCATGCCCTGTTGCGCAGGCAGCAAAACTGGGGGGGCTGAACTGGGGGTGCTGAGCACCCGGCATAGCCCTGGAAAGCTGCCAGGCCAGGCACATTGCAAAGCAAGGGCTGCGGTAAGGGACAGGAATAGAAACTGAGTCTCCTGACCGAGAAGCTCCTTCCAGCCCGATAGGCAGGTGGCCATGAGCTGAGCATGAGACGGGGCTCAGATTAGATATGGGGTGCTGAGCGAGCACAGTGCTGGGGAGGGACAGCCCAGCGCCCAACCTGCCCGGGCAGGCAGGAGGATGCTTCCCCGGGGCATCTGCAGATGCCGGGCCTCAGGCTTGAACCCCTGGGGAGCAAAAAGGGGAGCCAGGAGCGTGCCAGTGCTACCGCCTTGTTTGGTGGCACTGCATTTGGGATGGGGACAACCAGCCGACGGTGGCATAGCAGAGCCGGGCAGAGCAAGAGTTGCGAGAGCAGAGACGGGCAGCCCTGGAAACAGCGCCATAAATGCCGAGCACAGGTTCCTCAGTACTAGGAAAACCCATAAAGCAGCACAGGCATGCCCAGAGCACGCAGCGGTGCCGGAGCCTGAGCCGGGGAGGGGGGCAGTGCCAGCCCAAGCGCCTGCCTGCGGGATACAGCACCCCAGGGTGGCACGCTCTGCCTAGCCCCGCCACGTGAGCCCTTCCCCACCCAGCCGGGGCGGGGAGAGATGCAAGAAACTGCTTTCCCACAGGTTTGCATGAAGCCCCTTTTAGAGGTGACGGGGCTTATCCCAAATTCCCGTGGCAGGGCAAAGGGGGAGAGCAGGCTGCCTTGCTCAGCCACCACTGTCACACCAGCCAGTTATTTTCCACTGGCTGCATGCAGCTACAAAGCACCCTGCTTGGCAAGAAGGTGCCCAGGAGGCTCCCACGCTGTTTGCTTTGTTCCTCGGTAGAGGAACTGCGTTGTGCTGAAGACCCCTTTGCCCAGAGGCTGCTGAGGACATGCACAGCACCCAAGGCCTGGGAAGCCTGCCCTTCTCTGGGGCTGCATAATCCCGATAATACAGCAACAGCAGGGAGCTCTGGCATCAGCCAGTCCTGGCCCTGCTTACCTTGGGAGTCACAGCTGCAGTGGAGGAAGCACATCATTAGGAGAAAATTAATTAGCCAGTTACCTTAATAGCAGCCCCATGTCAGCAGGGAGCCTGGTCTCCAGTGCAGTGTGGCATGAGCTGGGGGCAGCCTGGACATCAGCAAATCTGCCCAGCCCTGAGCAGCCCCCCCGGACATTCCAGCTGTGTGGCTGCTGGTTTCATGGGCCGTGGGCCTTGGAGGATGCACCCTGCCCTGAGTAGCCGCATTTTGGGTCATGCAGGGCGAGCACATGCCCTGGCCCTCCCCTGAGCAGCCCTACAGGGCTCAGGACACGGCTCCAAACCCAAGTGGTGCTGAGCCTTATGAGAGCTGCCCCACAGTGCGGTGGGGACAAAGGCTGCCAGCGTCACCGCAAGGCAGCCCCGTGGAAACCCCTGCAGCAAGAACTGCGTCTGCCCAACCAGAATGTCTCAGCGGAAAGGAAGGAGGGAGAGAGGTCTCTGTGCTTTGGATTGCCCCTGCTCCCTTTTGCCTGGAGGGATGGGGCAAAGGGAGCTGAAGGAGGCGAGTGTTTCGCCCCTGCCCACCGGGTCAGTCCTTGGAAGGGCAGCAGGGAGCCAAGATCCACCCTGCACCTGGGGCTGGGGGAAGACCACGTGCAGAAATGGCTTCGAAGACCGACGGCACGGCGTGATGGGGCTGGGCAAGGGGCTTGGGGTCGGTGGTTACCCCACACAGCTGGAGGTACCGCCCTGAGGAGAGGACCGAGCTGTGGCTTGATTCTGGGTGCAAGAGAGCTGGAGCCGTCCAGCCAGGGTGGGGTTGGGTCCATACACTCCCCCTCAGCAAACAAGGGGAAAAAAATCACGGCAAATGGGCTGTGGGGCTCTGCAAGCGGACACACTGCCCGCCTGTGTGCACGGCCCCGGGGCCCCGACAGACGGGGCTTTATGCGCTCGCGCCACTCCCAGCCCCGTGCTGTCCCCTCTGCTTGCGAGGCAGCTCGGCGTGGGAGGGGGAGGCAGCAAAATGCCCAGACCAAAATTACTCCGGGGTTTTATTTGTAAGGCTAATGGTGCTGGAGGAAGTGGATTTCCGCGGGCAGCGAAGAAAGGCTGCATTGAGAGGCTGGGGTGGGCAGACCGTGGGGGACATGGCAGCCCGAGCCCCTCTGCCTCCCTGCAGCAAACCTGGCCGGGGAGTGGGAGCAGGGGCTGCTGGACATGGGGGGCAAAGGGGATCTGCACCAGGAGCAGGGCAGAGACCAGCTCACGGAGCTGGGACGAACCCTGTTATGGAAGGGTTCGTCTAGGGACTGTCAACTTTGGGGCCAATCTCTAGGTGAACCTTTCCATTCCCCCATCACTGTCCTGCTGGGATTCTCTGGTGCCTCATTAAGGGCTGTGCTCGCCATGGGGCATTTTTTTATTGGTGGCTTCTCTTCCACGCCATCTATTTTCACAAAACATTTGCTCTCGCAACTGTGGCTGGGATTAGCTAGTGGATCCAAAAGCCATGAGGACAAGGGTCAGGCCAGCTGCATAGGTGCCATTTCCTGAGGCTGTGAAGGTACTTTGGGATTGGGACACTAAGCACGAAAGATCCCAGGAAAAACACAGCGCAACCTTAATTCTGGTACATTCCAGCAGTTAGAGTCTTGGACTTTGTAGCGAGAGGGCTCCTACGAGCCAGCTGGGGCAGGGGGCTCCCTGGAGGTACCCCAGGGTGCTGGGGACTGGAAACACTGGGAGACACGGGGCCAACACAGCCAGCGGCAACCCTGAGCTCCTCCTCCTCTCAGCAACAGAAATCCCGAGTTGTTCCTCTGCCAGTGGCTGCTCACCTCCCCGCACCCCGTCACAGCGCAGCCACCCTCGCACGGGGAGTGCAGCATTACCCGAGGCTTCGCCCACATAAAGGGGGCTGGTTTGAGACTGTTTCCCCGTGCTCAGCCTCAAACCCAGCCAAACTGCATCTGGCACCCAAAATCTCAGCCTGAGCGCTGCTCTTGCTGCCGGGGCTTGGCCCCACAGGCACCTAAGCTAGGTTTTTACCAGCCCAATTAGTTATAAGAAACCGAGTTTCTATGTGTCACGCCTCAACCTCTGTTGCTGCCGTCACAGTGCTGCGATCTGAGCAGGGTCTGGCCAAGGGGTTTTTTTCTCAGCTGCAAAGAAGAGGAAACGTGTTCGCTTCCCGAGCCCTAGGCAAGCCCCTAAGTGCCAGCTCAGACTTTGTCATTGCCAGGGTCACGGGGGATGGCGACAGCCCCCCGACTCGGGGCACGCTCCCGGCCACGCGGCAGGGCTCGGCGGCGTGTCGGTGGCCGGGGCTGTCAGCGCCACGCTGCAGACTGCGCCTGCCCACGTGGGGACGTGTTGCTCATGGAGCCGAGCCGAAATACAGCCTGGGAGAGGCTGCCTGGGGCCGGGGTCTGGCTCCTGCTCCGTCCCGGACACCGGCATCGCCTCCTCTCCCGCAGCACGACGGGACGGGCGTCCCGTGCCTGCAGGCAGGCGGCGGAGCTCGGGCTTTGTCCGGGGTCCCCTCGGTGGGAAGCTCCGCGGCGGTTCGTAGGCACCCGAGAGCTGCAGGGTGGGAGGCAGAGGGCTCGCAGGGCCGGATGCCGGTGGGTGGGCGAGCGGCTCCGGGCTCGCTGCTCCCCTCCCCGCGCATCCCCTCGGGTTCCCCGCTGGGCCGGGGAGCTGAAACCGGCCCGGCTCCGCCGGCGGGGGAGCAGCTCCCGCGGGGCGAGCGCTGCCTGCAGCTGCCTTGTACGGGCAAGGCCGGGGCGGGCGGCCTCGCCGCTGCCTTGAGCGCGGGGCTCGCCGGCCTCCCTCCCCCCCCCGCCGGCCCCCCGCCGAGCATCCCCGGGCGACCTTACCGGCGCGGCGCCGGGGCGACGGCGCCCGGGGCCGTGGGCACTTCGCCCGAGTTTCGGGGCCGGGCCCGGGGCGCCGCTCCCCGGAGGCTTCCGTGCCCGGGGAGGGCTCCCCAGACCCTCCTCCCGCAGCCCCACCAGCGGGCGGAGGAGCCCGGGGGCCCCGGCGCTGCCCCGACGGCCGCCCCCGGCGCTCGCGCTCCCCGCCGCGGCGAGACCGGGCGGGACCCCCCGGGCCGCCCCGCTACCCCTCGGGCGGCCGCCCCCGGTACCTGGCAGGGCGCAGAGCAGGCAGCAAGCGGCGGCGAGGCGGAGCAGGGCGCGCCGCGTCCCCTCCATGCTGGGCCGATCCGCGCTGGCTCCGCCGGCGGCACCGGGGCGGCGCCGGGGCGGGACGGCGGCCGGGGCGGGGCGGGCGGCACGTGGTCCAGCCCCGGCCCCGGAGGCGCGGGGCGGGGGCCGCCGCCACCCCCCCCCACTCCCGGCACCACCGGCACCCCCGGCCGGTCCGGCCTCGGCATCCCCGGTCCGGCCCCGCACCGTCCCCGCCGCTCCCGGTCCCGGTCCCCGGCACCTCCGTTTCGGGCAGAGCACTCCCGGTGCGGTCACGGTTCGGTCGCCGGCACCCTCGGTCCGGTTCGGCACCGTCCCCGGCATCGCCGGTTGGTCCCCGGCACCCCCGGTTCGGGCAGGGCACTCTTGGTCCAGTCCCGCCCCGGCCCCGGCACCCTCGGACCAGTCACCCCTGGCTCAAGCAGGGCGCCCCAAGTCCGGTCCTTCCCTGTCGCGGGCATCCCCGGTCCAGTCCTGCACCACCCTGTCACCCCATGCTGGTCCAAGTGACCCCAGCCCAAGTGACCCTGGCCCAAGCCCTCACTATCCCCCAATCTGGTCCCGCGTAGCCCCTGGCACCCCCATTTGAGCCTGGCACCCCACTTGTGCCCCATACAGGGATGAGGACAGCGGCCAAGCCCGACATGGGGCATCGCCGTGGGACCCCTGCACTGTTTTGGGGTACCCGGGTCTGTGGGCACAGCTGCTCCAAGCACCCCTGGATGCTGCCCTGGCCAGGGCTGAGCCGGGTGCTCAAGATGCCACAGCTGGTTTCTCAGGGCATCCTGCAGCCCATGGGGCACCCCCCGGCCCCACATCCCTCCCAGCCTCCCCGGGGCCGGGCAGCCCCATCCAGGCAGGCATTGTGAGGGCTGAGCCAGCAGCCATCCTTCAGAAAGTCTGACCGCTCTCTTCTGGTTGGCATTTCTGAAGAAGAAACCCCATTATGAAGCTGGTGGTGGCCAGGCACCCGGGCAGACACCCTGTGCCCAGGCTGCTCTCTGGAAGGACCAAAAACCCCCTTGCAAATCCCTTGTCACGGTGCTTCCTCCCTGACCCCAACCTCATGTGGTGCAGCTGGCATGAGCCCTCTTGTCCTGCCCCATCAGTTCTCACAGAAAGAATGGGAAGGTTTGGGGCTCGTCTGCCTGTAAGGTGCAAGAACATGGGGCCTTGGAGGCATCTGAGGGCCCCACATCATAGCGTGGTCCTCGCTGACCCTCTCTGGAGCTGCTTTGGCAGAGGTGGGGCTGTGGATCCCCTTCTCCATCTCAATACCCGTGTCTGCAGCACCACGGGACAGAGGAGGAAGGTGGAAACAGGTATTTTTGTTCCCTGAGAGGTCTTGCATTCTTTCTTTAATGTGGGTCTCCTTGGTAGCTCCTGTCCTCAGTTCAGAGGCAGGTAGAAGAGAACAGGGTTGATCTAATGCAGAACTGATCATGACTTTTACTGGCTCTTTTAAAAAAAAAAAAATAAATTAAATTTCAGCCCCTTGTTGGAAATGTGTTTCTAGCTGCTTGCTACTTATCGCCACCAAAACTAGATGTACCATTTTCTGGCATCCCATTAAGGCAGAAGTAATTGGGCTTGTACAAATTTCCCGGTTCTAAGGGGATTTATTTTAAGGGTATTTACAACTTTTTGGTAAGTTATAGGAGTCTTCTGCTCCCCCCAGACGCTGCAGGGCTGCCCGGCAGAGCAAAGCCTCCTTTGCACCAGACAGGCCTGAGCTCTCGGTGCCGCAGCGTGCACCACCCGACCCAGCACCTCGGAGCCTGCCAAATCTCACCAGCGAGAGACCAGGCCATTTCCACCCCTCCCGGCACCCATCTCTGGGGAGGACATGAGCTCCGGGGGACGTCGGCGCTGCTGCCTGTGACCACGGTTCACGAGTGTGTCCGACGCCTGCAAGCTTTTGACTGGCGTCTCTCCTCTCATCTCTCTCTGGAGATGCCGAAACAATATCCATCTCAGCTGGCTTATAGATAGCGGCTCTCAGTTGTCAAGGTTACCGGTCCCTCTGCTTTAATTAAGCGTATAGACAAGGCACGGGGCATCTTCAACAGCTGGGGGACAAGGAGAGCGATGGGCTGGCATTCCCCAAGGGGTTTGTGAGCAGCATGATAAACTTGGGCAGATGAGCCCCCCTGCAGGTCACTGCTATTACTTTAGCTGATCTCCGCACTCATTAGGATTATGATTAACACACTAATGAGGCACCTTCGGCTCCCCATAGCATGAAGGGCGTGGTTGGGAGTGAGAAAAGTGACTGCATCGGTGTGACAGCGTCTTTGCAGTGACACTGCTGCTCTCCCACCCTGGAGAAGGGAGGAAAAACAAGGGGCACTTCGACATCCTGCAGGTGCACTGCCACTTTCTCGTGGAGCGAGCAAAAATATTCTCCTCAGCTCCCAGGCAGCAGCCCCCTATGTTGGTGTGGGCTATAGAGGGGCTCTGACTTGCTCAGAGGGTAGTTGCCCTGGGCTGTTCTCAAGGAGGACTGAAAACGCCTTTGCAAACCCATGCAGCATGTAGTTCAGGCAGGTCTGGGTAGCAGCGAGAGTTGAGGACTTAGCATAACTTCTGAAAGAAAGTTTTGTGCTCGAAAAACATGGCATAGACTTCTGCCAGTGTCATGCTCTCTCTTGCAGTGGTTTTATTTAGGTCCTGTCCTTTGGTTTCTGGCTGATGGCCAAAGCACAGAGCAGGCCAGAGATGATAATGTTGATTATGTTAATTTAATAGGAAGCAGCAGATAATAGAAAACAAGTGAGTGGAAAATAGTGGCAGCAAAAGAGCTGAGGGGAAGTAAGGGTATAGGTAGGAGGGAGGGAGATGCTGGCCCTGGGAGAGATGCGTAAGCAGCGGGAGCCCTGGGCAGAGGCATGGCAGCTGTGGCCAGCACTGCTGGGACGTGGGTGGCTTACCTGGGCCCTGGGTTCATGTAAATCATCCCATTTTTTGCGCTTCAGCCTCTCTGTCCTCAGCCCTTCGCCATGGGGCACTGGGAGCACCGCTGGCACACATCTCACCCTGCCCTTGCAGATTGCTCAGCGGATCCCAGCCTGCCCCATGCCATGTTGTAAACCTGCTTTTTCAGGAGGGCTGGGCATGATCAGAGTTGGATCTTGGAGTCGATGGGCCAATATATCACCCCCAGATGGCTGCTCTCTCACCCTCCAAAAGCACTTCACTGTGGGATGGAGAGAGGGGCTGCTCACGACTTGGCACTTGAAGGGTTTTTTTATTCTCAAGGGAGCTGGTAGCCAACTGACTGGAGCAGAAGAGCTAATCCAAGGTGAGTCATTCCCCCCTCTCTCCAAGGTTGAAACATTAAAACTTTTTTTTATGAAAGGCAAATTAAATCCCACAAGTCAGAGCCAAGAAAAAAGAATTTATCAAAGAGCAGAAGATGCTACTCTGTGACTTGCAGGCAGACAGAGGGAGCATTTGCTCAGCAGCCCGGGATATTACATCTCCTCTGTCGCTCCTCCAATGCAAAGAGCACTGCCATTCATCTATTTTTAATAATAGTGACGCAGGCAATGAACCTGACTTCAAGGCTAGGAGCTTGTCTTCTTCCCCCTGCATATCTGTCCTGACTCATCTTCCTTTCCAAGGACCCTTCACAGCTTTGTAACCCAGTGAAGGAAGAAAGGAAAAACAAAACCAAAGAAAAAAAGCAGATCAGGCAGCAAAGCATTGGAGATAGAGAACTGTTCTGGGAGAGGAATAATAAACACCGGGACTTTCCTGGCTCAGGGACCCAGGGAAAATTAAGTGGCTGGGAGACCTGAATGTATACAGGGTCATGCTGATCCGAGAGCAGGATCTCTCAGGCAGCTGAGAAGTGATCTGGTAGCAGCTGGATGCTTATAGGTCTTGAAGCTCTGCAGAAAGCCCTGGCTGGAGGAAGCAGGGGCAGAGCTGAGGGTGCCCAAGCCCAGGGTGGCCGGAGGGGACAAGCTGAAGAGCTCTGCTGTGGCAGAGGTCTCCGAGTTCAGTGCCACAATGGGTCTCCGTGCCGTTGTAATAGCAGAGGTAAGGGCAGCAAGTGTGAGGAGTGTAACCAGAGGAGGGGAGGCTGCTGCGCAGCCCGGGGAGGCAAAAAGCTGTGCTTTCATCCCAGAGAGGAGCTGGCTTAGCTGGGGCATGAGGACTGTGCACCAGGCAATGCAGGAGCCCTTCCAGGCTTTGGCATGGGGCAGGAGAGGTGAGACTGATGGCCACGTGGGCTGGTGGCCTCGATGCTTAATAGGACTGTATGGTCTCTTTGGGTGTCCACCACTGTCCAAGCTAGTGCAAGTCTGTATTTCTGTACTCTGGTGGGTGTTACTGTGAATACGCCTTTGTCAGATGTTTAAGGTTTTCCCCTACAAAATTAGTATTTCAGTATCAGACAACCCAAAAACTCAGGGGCTGCTGAGAGGAGCCATGCCCCAGGCCTGCCCTGAGCACTGGGGTCTCACCCTTTGCCCCTCAGCTCCTAAGGGCTGAAGCATAGTCTGATGGGCTCTCCCCAGGGCTGAAGCCACCCAGGCACAGTGACACAGGGTCAGTCCTGGCTCACCGTCCCAGTGCTTGCACAGCCTCATGGCTGGGAGCATCGTGGAGCAGGCTGGAGCAAGCCGGCCAGCTCTGTTCCCCTCCATGCCTATGGTACCACCAGGAGCTTGGCTATAGCCGTGCCACGGCACCGTTGCAGTGTGGACAGGCTCCAAATTGAAGCCAGGACGGCAGATGGCCGTGATGAGCAGGCAGGGGAGCACAAGACCATGGCTCCAGTCACAGCACGGCAGCTGCCTAAATGGGAATATCCATCTGCCCCAGCACAAGCCCTCTCTGGTTCCGGAGGCAGGGTGTCTGGCGCTGCTGCCAGCCTCCCGCCCGGGCTCTGCCTGGCCTCCTGGAAGAGAAACATGGAAGATGCTCGGAGAGTCCCATGGTTGCCAGGTCTCGTGCAGAGATGCGCGGTGCCAGGTTCGGGCTGACGCGGCAGCATGGCTTTGTGCAGAAGGACATGCTGGTTGCCTTGTCTGCACCGGTGGTGAGACAGAATTGTTAACCCTGTTCTTCATCAGCGGGCATGTAAATCCTCATCCAGAGGACAGCGTGCAGGCAGCCCCCCCGGAGGCCTCCTTGCTGCCAGGAGGATGGGCATGACATGACAAGGGGCACGCGGTCCAAGCGCAGCCTCAGCTGTGCCTTCCCCTGCTCAGAGCGGTGGGAAATGGCCTCTCACCCATGAGCAAACCTCACTTTGGACTGCAAAGGCCACCTGCGAGGCTGGCTGAGGGAGGTGCTGGTGGGAGGATGCGCCTCCAGCGGAACTTGTTAAGATGCTTTTCGAAATCTAGGGGGTTTGGTGTGTGACTGAAAGCCCAAGGGGATCATTTTTCATGGCTGTCCTGTTAAATGTCCACTGAGGACAGGGGCTAGAAAAGGGACAGCGTTGACATTAGACAAGGGCAAATTCCAGGCGGTCCTGGTGGGACCCTCTGCTCCAGCTCCTGTGACGTGACTCCAGGTCTCCACTGGTGTAAATCAGAGCAGGATTTGACCAATCCTATCTAAAGAAGATGTTTTTCCTTGATGGGTTTCATTACACAACATATTTCATGGGTTAAATAACTAAAATGACCAATCTCATCACAGGGCTGTGAAGTCAACCCACTGGAAGTCAACTTCATCCCCTGGAAGGGGAGAGAGACAGTCCCTGTTGCCTGACACTTGTTTAATTTTGGAGCCCACAAAACCTCTCTGTCAGGGAAGACACCTGCTTTGCTACAGTGGAGGCAAATTTGCGTGGCTACATTGCATACTCTTTCTCTTTGGGAAGGAGAAATCTCCCAAACTTCTCTCCTCTGGGGCATTTCCAGAGGCTGGAGGAAGGGAAATCCCCCTCCTGCCTGCTCTCACCCAACTTCTCTCATGTCTATTTTTATTGCCACCCTGTGAGTTAACCCTTGGCTGCTCTTTTGCCAAACCGGTTACATTTAAAAAGCCAAAGTGATCTGCCTGGGGAGGAGAGTCAGTCTGAGAGCAGAGAGGAGCAAACCGCAAGCCACAGAGCTGTTTTCTGGAGTGGCTGATCTTTGCATGGGGCAGCAGCCTGGAGGCAGCTGGAGGAGAGGGGAATACCCGCCGTGAGCAGAGCTTCCTGCGGTATTTACAGGCTGCCTGCCCCTTCTGGGATGTAAGAGAGAGGTCGTTAGAACAAAGTACGCTGTGACATCTGCAAGACTTCGCCTTTGATGAGTCTCTTTGATGAGTCTTCTAATGCAATGTTCATTTTCCTCTCCCCGGGAAACAGAGGAAGACTACAAAAGCCACTCGTCTTCTGCAGATCTCAAGGCCGCAGATTTGCTAGGGTACTTCTTTCAGCTGCAAGGAGGGTCGGGGGACTTTCTCAGACAAAGGTTCTGCTGTTGATGTACATATACACACGTGGTCACCAGCAAAACCCATGTTTTTCCGTTTTCAAAACGTAGGCCTTGCCTTTGAGGTAAAGCCATAGGAGGGGTCATAAGACTATCTTATCTCCCTCTCAAACCAGGGATCATTAATGACATACATTGCAGGACCTGATGCAATGTTATATGAAATACAGTAGGAGTGTTTCCAACTGAGATTTAACTTTACTGAATCACACTGGCATATTTTAATGATGTTACTTTGCACCAGCCCATGCGATAAAAGCTTATTCCTGGATATTACCAGTAAGACATTTGCAGGCCAAAAGCAGGGACAACGTGTATTTTGTTTGGGAAGCAGAAAAGAGGTGAAATTTATGACGGGGAACTGGGGAAGAGAATTCATTTGCTTTAGTGCTGGGATTAGCTCCCAAAAAGAGAAGTAATAAAAACCTACCACCAGATGTCATCTTGAAGCTAACTAACAGCTTCCAAACCAGGAGGGACGAGGGATACCGGGGAAATAGTGAGATGAAACTGGGAGGCACTGGGGTTTATTTAACAGGGTACAAGGCCCCAGTGACCACTGCACTCTGGCATAGTGAATGACCACTGAGAGGGAGGTGTTTCAGATTTGGCTTTGTAAAGTCTTTTCAACTTGCTTAGATAAATCCCAGCAAAATGTAAAGCATTGAAATTTAACTTTAAAAAATAAGTTCTAAAAAAATAGTCTTGCTGAAAAGCCGCATTCTGGAGCTCAGTTCGGCTTGAGTGTCAGAGAGCAGAAGACACTGACAGATCTGAGTAGTTCCATCTGCTTTGTCACTGATTAAAATATGATGGATATGATAATAATTGTTTAATGGCTTAATTAGAAAAGCTTTGCTGCACCCTGTGTTTGAGCTGTCATTAGAATAGATGTTTGCATGTGGTTGATATTTAACATTTGGGAGTGTGGGAAAACTTCCTGTGAAGGAAATCCAGGAGGAAAATGAAGAAAACAGAACAATTTTTTTGCCCACAGAAAGTACTTTTAATCTGTTACCTGTGCAGAAATGATTACCTTTTTTTGTAGTTAAATATACAGAGAAAGTTTCACTGTAGACTTGGGTGAAATTCTGAGACTAAATTAAATCAATAAATTGCACAGTAGAGATTTTAATCCAACTGTAAGGATAAATCTCCATTCAGTATTATTCGTAGAGTTGGTGCTAATGTTTCCAACGTGAAACTCCCTCAAAGCACAGTTTGGATCAAGTTGAAAAGATGGGGTGTAAACTTAATGACAAAGGATAACAAGAAAACATATTACTAATATGATGTGGCAAGGTTGAGCGACTGTTCTTGTCTGAGACCCTTTTTAGTTACAACTCTGCCAGTTTTAACTGTTTGGGACTTGGTTATTCAATCCAAGACTCTACAGCAATGAACTTTGTTTTTTGAAGAGTTTCAGTAAAAATAGCTCAGCCTTTACCAAAGATGAGGTCAGGGAAAAAAATCAGTCCCTTGTCAATGTAAAACAAAACCAAAAGCCCCTTACGACCACTTAATGAGATGTTCTAGTCCTGCCGTGCTTTGGAATGGATACTTGAAGTTTGGCAGTGTGTCCTAGCAGGAAGAAAGGTATCTTTTTCCATATCTGTTACAGGCTGCCTACATGTGGCTAAGTTACAATTTGAAAAATAACAGTCTGTAAGTGAAAATCACAGACCGACTTACTACAGCTTGGCAGCCAAAACCTCAGAATATTTGAAATGCATTAAGCAGGCTACAGGCAGGGACTCGAGGGGCTGAGCAGGATACTCTGTGCAGCGTGCTCCTCTGCTGTGACTGGCGCCACGACTGGGGTGCAGGCAGCTGGGAAAAAAGGGAAGAGTTCGAGTAAAATGCTGAAGTTGCAAGGCCTGGAGGGAGGAAGAGACCAGACGAGGGCGTGAATCCTGTGGGAAACACAGCAGGAGGACAGGTAATTAGAGGTAATAGCAGCAGGGACGCCGCACCGGAGCCCCGTTACGGTCACCGTAAAGGACGTGGCTGTCCGGGCGGAGGGGTGAGGGCTGGCGCCGGACCTGGCTGCGGTGCCGGTGAGCTTTTAGGGGGAACAGCCGGCGGCACCTGCGGCAGGAAGGCCCGAGGTGGGCGGTGAGGGCCCGCGGGCCGCCAGGCAGCCACTCTGGAAGGAGATGGGGGTTGCTGCCCTTCCCGGACGGACAGTCGGTTACCGGCCGCTGGCCCACACCCCCAGCCCCCGCCTCAGCGCCGCCGGCGCTCCTCAGCTCCCCGGCCCGCCGTCGCCATGGCACCCGCGCGCGGCCTGCTGGGACCCGCCGGACCGGGCCCGCGCCCGGGCCCGCTGCCCTCCGCGCCCGTCGGGGTTGCCCGTCCCGCTGACAGCTTCCCGCCCACCGCTGCCTATAAACATACGGGGATTGGCTCTACCGCCCGTCCGTCACCACGCGCACCACACTCCTACTGGCTAACTCGCTTATTTATAATCCGCCCTCAAGGGCTGACCAGTGAAAGCGAGGCGCCCCTAGCAACGCCCCTCTTTCTTTCCTGCAACTGGCTCCCGCTCTTCTCTCGGGAGTTGTTGTCGCTCGTATGGTTGGCCAAACTGCCTGCCTCTCAAGTGGCTTACGACCAATTAGAAAGGGGCACTCACGTGGACTATCTGCGAGTCCCTCCGCCCGGCTTCCCTTCCTCCATTGGCCGAGCGCCACCGTCCATTCAGCTTCGCCCGGCGCCGATTGGCTGCCCGGGAGGGCGGCTCCTGGTCGGGTACCGCCCCGGCGCTGTGGGCGGCTCGGCAGCGGTGGCGCTCGCCGGAGGGGGGGGGGGGGGGGGGCGGACGCGTGAGGAGGAGGAGGCGGGGGCCGCGGCCGGGGAGGAGGAGCCACGGCGATCACAGCCCCGGGTCCCGCAGCTGGGCTCCCTCCTCACATGGGGCCCCCTCGCTTGCCGCAGCGGCGGGGCAGACCCTCGCCGGGTTGCTGAGGGGCCGGGGGTTGGCCGCGGGTGGGGTATGCGGCCATGAGAGGCCGCGCCGCCCGCAGGCCCTGCTGGCGCCGCTGCTCAGGTAACGGCCGGCGCGCGCGCGGCGGTAGGGGGGCAGCGCGCGAGGGGCGGGGGGGGGGGGGGGGGGCGCGCGTTTCTCTGGGGTATCCAGCAAGGGGAAGGTCCTTGCGGGTAGGGGGCACCCCCGACGGCGGTGACGGGGGGAGAGGAGCCGCTCCGGGGAAGGGCACCCTTCTGTAGCGGAGGGGAGGGGGCAGCCGGCGGGGTCCCGCCGCCAACCCCGGCAATGCGGTGAGGTGAGTGATGCGTTTCGGTGAGCAGGTGCGGGGGGGGCGGGGGGGGGCTGGGTTCGTCCCTGGGACGAGGTGTGAGTGGGAGCGGGCGCTGCAGGACGCCTAAGCGCTGCGAGGAAAGCCGGCTGCAGGAAACGCGTGCCCTGATCCGGGGGCAAGGGTCTGCCTGAACGCGGCTGGGATCTTTGCCCAGCCACATGAGGATTGCCTTGAAATTGGTCACTTTGCCAGGAGGTGTGAAAGCTTGGGTCGGGTTTTGCTATTTTAAGTGCTACCCTGTAAGAATACATGAATCATGTTTTAATGGCAGGCTCGACTGTTCAGGTGTATGTGCATATATGTTTGCTTTATGGCCTTCAGATGAAAGGTGTTGTATAAATGCAGGTGATCAGTCTTAATGTTGCATTCCTTTGAGGGTGGGAACTGTATTTGCTTTAAGTATGGGGCACTTTCCACTTGGGTATTCTGATAGGTGGTACCTTGATAGTTGAAAGCTAAAATTTCAGGAGTACTGAACTGAATTTTATTTAAGTGTATACCTTTCTGTTTGTCCCCCTAAAAAGACTTACAGCTAATATTTAGGCTAATTTATGAGAAGCCTTTATGCTTCAACTGAAATTATTAGTATTTTCTTTTTTTAGTAGAGATCAGAGTTCTAGCATATTTATTGTCTGCAAAATCAACAGACTTGCAGTTCTATGGACTTAATTAGGCAGTGAAATTTACAACCTAAGATAAGATTTTTTTAATGAGGAACTCTCATATGCCCAGTGGACCAGCCATAAACCTTTCCATTTAGTCATCATCTTTGGAAATTATTGTTGCATACCATATCCTGATAGGCCAATAAGAATGTAATTTTCTGACTCTTGCAGAAGTATACTGTACAGCTGTAGACATAGCTGTGTAATTCCATTGTCCGTTTTGGTTTGTCTTCATGTAAAACTTGCATGCAAAACATGAGTAGCTTGAACTGAAGGCAGAGGGGTGTGTTCCCCGTACCTGGTGGCAAGTGTGTGCTCTCCTACACTTTTTGCTTGGAATTTGTTTTGTGCTGTTTCATTAGGATGAACTGGCAGTGTGAGCAGAGCAGGAGGTAGGGATGCAGCAATCCTTGCTTCAGTGCTTAATATTTTGGTGACTGTAGAAGCAGAAGGTTGGTCTAAGTGAGGTGTTCTGGTAGTATAGGCCTCCTGTCACCTAGTTATACCTTCCGATTCTATACATTTGCTTTTGCCATTGTAATTCTTTATGCAAATGATTTCACAAATTCATGAAAGAAGTGCAGGGTTAAAGGAGGGGACTGTTGCTTCTGTGTCTGCTGCAGAAAAGAATGAAGCTGGTGGTTCACTTGCATCATAGGTTCCCTTTCTGTATTCTTCCTGTAGCCGAGAACCATGCATCTGCACAATGGCAAAGCTTTTTATTGTATCTTTGCAGCATGGTATCTTGCAGCCTGGCACAAAAATGAGTGCTCTTCTAGGCAAGAACCAAAAAGGTCAGTGTTCATAATTTTTTTTTTTTAAGCCCTTTTCCTGCTTATTAGTTCCCTAACATGCTAATTTGAAGTTGTGTATTTATCATTAAGTACATCTAATAATTGGCAACTGTATCACACTGGCTCCATCTGTTGTCTGTTGCCAAGTCCTCTTTCTGACTTGGATACAAGCTTCTTTTCATATGGTCTTGTCGCTTTTTCTTAAGATGAACACATTTCTGGTAGTGGTGAAGCCACTTTTTGATATGATTGTCCCATTGGTTGCACTGGAGAACTGTGATAGCTCTTGCAACCAGGAGTGGAGTTAGTTGAGATAACTTTTGAAGGCTGACTTTGTACACTCCAGGTCTGCGGCTCACAGACTGTGAGTTAAATGTTTCCCCTTGGTACCCAGGGTGCTTCAGATTGATGTGTAAATACCAGCAGACTCCAATCTCTGCCATACCTTAACAATAACAGATTGGGGAAGCCCTGTTCTCACTTCAAAAATTTGTAAATAAATTAGTCAAGACTGTGTTACTGTTCCATTAGTTCAGCTGGTACCTGAAGCAAACGTGGTACTGGGTGTCTCACTGCAACATGAAACCCGTAACACAGACTGGTGTTTCAGCTGTATTTTAAGGGTGGATTACAGAATGTGTTTTAAATATTCGTGGAGATGATACTTCTAGCTGCAAAATACACATATTGACTGTTTTATGTGATGACGTGTAAATGTAAGATTGTGTCTGAGAGAGGTCAGTCACGTATGAAATTCAGCCTGCTTACTTTATCCTCATCCCTCTTTCAAGCATTCTTGTTCTCTTTTCTTGCCTTTGCTGTGCTGGATTGTCTCATTGTCTGCATCAAAACAATAGAAAGTTGCTTCCCGTCTCCTGTGAACCTCAGTCGTAAACCTGGTGGAGAGGCTGAGGGGGAAATTCCTTGATTAAGATGTTACAATACCTGTTGGTATTGGAAAGCTTTGATTCCCTTTGTTTTTCTCTAGAGCTAAGCAAATGTCAGCCTGCTGACACCTGGAAGGCATGAGCTGCTTCTCAGTGTCTTCACTGAGCTCTGTTTTGTTAGGCAAACTTAATATATTAAAATTATCCATTTGAAGCAGCAGCTGTGTATTGTGCATGATCTACTTGAGTGATTATTTAACTCTAACGATGCTCTGTAACTAGGCTAGAGTCTGTCTGCACTGGGGATTGGAGTGACTAAAACCAGGCTAGGAGAGGAATGGATTTTTGCAAGGTCCTTCTGTAGAGGTTTAGTTTTGTATTATAATTGGACCTTAGAAACTGTTGGCAGTTATACTATGGGCATAAGGATCGAGTGGTTTTCTGTTTGTTTGTGAGTTTTTAATATTCCCCCCTCCCCAAGTATATTTGCCTTCTAAGTATGTGCCAGAATTTATACCTATGCTTGATGCAAATATTTTTAAACGTACAACCTTGGCCCTGAATCCTGAGCTCTGCAGTAAGTTAAGGGCTAGTCTCCCTTACTGGTTTCAAACTTGGCTACAGTCACAAAATAAATGAACTGTTTGTTTCAGCTTAGCCTCTTGTGGAGGTTTGTTTGCATTATAAAACCACGATGCAGTTTAGCAGACTTCCCGTTTCTGGAGCGGTGTAGTAGGGCTAATGCAGGTCTCTTCTGAGGAATGTCAGCCCTAGTTGTGGGAAGCTTGTGCTATGACAGTACTGGCTCGAGCTAGCAATTATCCCCTACGGGGGGCGATGAAATTAAAGCGAAATGTTACCTAAATGAAAATAGAAAACGTCAGGATTTTCATGTTTGAGTGCAGTGTCGTAACTAAGACTATAAACTGGACCCTTAAGACTTATCCCATAAAAGTAGTCAAAAAGACTTCAGCTTCAGGATGAGCTGGGCCAAACATAGTGCAAGCTCTGGTACTTGTAGCTACCTTGTCTGTAAATATTTGATACTACCTTCCCCCCAAAGACAAGAAGCTAAGTTAGGGATAAACCAAGGAACTTTCCTCTGTTGGGAAAGTGAATGACAGCAGTTGAGAACAAAATTGTGGAATGCCTGGTTCTCTTTACCTGTTTAATTTGATTTCTTGTGTTTCATTTCTTTTTTTTTTCTTTTTTTCTTTTTTTTATTTTTCTCCAGGTTAATGGCCTCAAAGTCAATTCAGTCTTTGGAAGATTTTGTTCTTTACATTCCTTTGGAGCTTTTCTGAAATTTGCACATTACTGCAGTGAATTCTTTTCTTTTTTTTTTTTTTTTTTTTCCCTTCCTCCCCCACGTTGTTATTTTGTTGAGTGACACTTGCCAGCATAATTCCTTCATGTTTTTGTAGTGCTGGGTTTTGAAGCTACCTCAGACTATGAGTTTAAATAGTTAACTCTTGGCAAATGACTTATGTCAAAGCTTTGGCATCTTGTTCTTCAGAAAACCTTTTCAAATTAATAACATGCATCCACCAGATTTATTGCTTTCCAGGCTGAATGCCTAGCGACAGTATTCTGTGTCTAAAAATGGCTGTTGTTGTTGTTAAGGCCATCTTTTAGGAAATTGTGAGTTTGACATTTGAGTGCAAATATGCAGATATTTATAAAGATACTGGGGGCAGAAAACATCTTAGTAATGAATTGAAATGTTTTTTGGAAGGATCTTGTTTTATACCCTGAGGCATTAAAGGGATGCTGCTAAAGTTGAGAAGCCTTACCCATTTTTATGTCTATGAAGTATAAAATGTTAAGTACTGGCTAATACATGTCACCTGTTAATTTTACATTGATGTGTGGGGTATAACTTGATGTGCTATTGTGGGATTTCCATCTTTAAATATTTGCAGGCTTAGGCATTGTTTTGAAAGCCAAACCTCTAATTAACCAAATAAATGCCGATAGTATTTGTATTTATAGTAGTTTCTACAATTAAAAAATAATGTATTCATGCAGTGGAGAAACTGATCTTAAAATAATATTAACGTGGATTTTTTTTTCCCCCAAGTTGTGTTTTTTTGTTTTGTTTGTTTTTGTTTTTTTTAAACCAAGAAATTAAAATGTGGTAGGGCATGAAAGATTCTGAAATTATGCTTTTCAGTAATGTAATAAATGGATGAGTAGAGCAGGTATGCAGCATTTTGAGAGGTCTATTTCTAAATTATTTTTGTCTTGGCAGAGTGGGGTGCATTTTTCTTGTATAAGGATGTCAGCCAAATTGGTCTGAAAGCTGAGAATTTATTGGGAAATGTTTTTTAGAGTGTTTAGTGTTGTGTTGGTTTTTTTTGTTTTTGTTTTTTTTTTAACTGGCTGTTGAGCACATCTTAAGAGTTTTTAAGCTGAACTTTAATATGAAAAAAACCACCCAACAGCCTTTTAGTTAGTTGCAGGATTTGCAGTTTAGTCTTGGATTCTGTTCAGTGCACTTTAATTAACCATACAAGGTAGTAAATTAAAGTACCTCAGACTGACTTGACAGTCAATTAAACCTTGGTTGATTTCATTGAGAATGTGATCATTAGTGTAATTGGCCAAAATGACAGGAGGCCCACTTGGAATTGTGCCCACTTGAAATGTTCCTCTAATTCTGTGTGTGCAGTCCTGGGCAGAGTACTAGACAAATGGAGCTCTATCCTAATAATTTCCAAGGATTTTGTGTAGCTGTCTGGAAAGAAGGCAAACTAGCAGACAAAAATGAAGGAATGGGTTACTTGGGAATCCAGATGGCAAAACCTTTTGGGGTTTATGTTGTGTGGAGTACTTTGAATCTCTTCTTTCATTGTGGGATTTGTATAGAGTTTTGCAAAGTTCACCATGTGATTTCAATCAAAAGGATGTGTATGTGTGAGGGAGGTTGGTTGTTGTTTTTCTGTGTTTTGTTTTTTGGTTTTTTTTTTTTTCCTGTTAAATAAATTGAGAGACTATGTTGAGAGCTGATCTTTTGTTAATGGTATCTGGATACTTAAGACAGTTAGGCTTTTCCTCCTGTTTAAGATTGCTTACCTAACTTGGTATCTTCCTGTAGTTATGACAACAGCAATCTTCCCTATTTTGTTTTTGCATATATCTTGCTTTGCCTGAGAACTTAAACTTACAGTCCTGATTTACAAGTTGCTTTAGTTTGCTGGGCTGCAGTGGGGATATGTTGTTTCACTAGATTTAGCAGGGGTGTCTACAAGCCCCAGGGTCCACTTCATATGGCATTACTGGGATACTGGAGTGTCAGACTGTGCATTTCTGGGGCAAAAACTTTCCCTTCCTTGGAAAGTGTCTAGTGCATGTGGGTATTACTCTGATGCAAATAAGTTCTAAAAAATTGTTTCTTCAATTACAGCAGGTTTTCTGGTCAGTCTGCAAAGACACTTGCATCTTCTGTTCCAGAAGATTAATTGTTAACACCATGGTTTCCCATCTATCCTCCTTCCATAGACAGTTCTTTATCTCCTTGAAAAGTAACCAAATGATAGTTTGTCCCTTTCAGATCAAAAGGAGTTATTTAAATGTGCCTTGGAAATTCCTGGGCATCTTCTCTACAGCTGAGGGGGTTCCCTGGGCTGTTTTTCTCAGCTGGGGAGATGTAACAGCCTTTATCTTCCCATGGTGCTTCTGTACCACTTCCAGACCCTCAAGGCGCACGGGGCAAGAATATGAGGTCAGAAATTGGATCCTGATCTTCTGTGTGGCAGTTGGCCACACCATAACATTCGACTATGTAGTACTATCACCTGAAAAGTGCAGTAAGCTCATGCGTGTGGGAGTCTGCATATAAAATTCTGTAGGAATACCACGATGTAGGATTTGATAGAGATTAGATTTTCTTGATCAGGCCCAGGTGAGACTCTCTTATACCCACTGACTCCCATTTAGAGAGGTAAGTGTTAAGATGTTTGAAATAAACACCCTTGAAAAATATGGAGGGTTTTTTTTTCTGTTGGGTTTGTTTGTTGGTTTTTTTTCTTCCCTTTTTTCTTTTTTGGAGAAGACAACCTCAAATTAATTCCACGCTGTTCAACAGAGCTTACTTCTGAAGGCAGGGAAGGACTATGTGTTTTTCTGATGTGTTGGCACAGAGGATCTGTGAAAGATACACTGCACACAAAACATGGCTGTAGCAGCACTGCTATATATTCAGAAGACAGCTGGTGTGCCTCTGTTTTTGAGATGCTCTTCAAATTTAGTGTATTGTTCAGGTTCTGTACATCTGTGTAAATAGAAGTATAATTGCCTGGCCTGCTCCCTGCTTCATGATTATTTTGTCCACCATTATTTTTTTTTTAATTTTATTGTTTCCTTCCCCTCCCTCCAGTTTTTCATTTGCCCTCAGGAAAAAAAAGAAGAGAGGGAGAAATCTATCCTCTCTGTGACTGCTCACTTTGTTCAGGTTTTGTAGGAGCTCACCAAATTGCTGTAAATGAACAGTGAAGTGTGGAAAAGATGAATAACCTCCTGAGTCTAAGGTTTAAAGGGAAAAAAAAAAAAAAAAGTAGGCCACCTGTCAAGTCTGCCAGTCCAAGCTGAATTTGATGGGCCCTAGAGTCATCCTGATTACTTCATCATCCTCTTAAAAAGATAAAAAAATTCCCTTACTGTTGAGTTTTTTCCTTTTTTTTTTTTTTCTCCTTTCTTTTCTCCTACTTGGCAAATGTAGCTTGTTTCCTGTGTTTTCAGTTGAACTGAAATGAATATAACTTTAAAAAGAGTGTTTGTGGGGAGAATTGTTCTGGCAGTTTCTTATAAGAATACTTTGTTTTTGTAGCAGGGCTGTTGATGTTTTTATAAATTTGGGGGCTGGATCTTTAGTGGATTTAAACTTGTGTTCCTACCAGTTGAGGAATTGGTCTTGGAACAGTCACAGGTGGAAGCTTTAAAAACAAAGGTTTTGGTGCTCTAGCTACTGTTATTGACAGCTAATAATTTTCCTTATGTCAACTGAAAGTTGATCTGTTTTTTATAGTTAGGGATCCCTTGTGCATTCCTTAATGTGAAATGGTTTCTTGCAATAGCAGTAGATTGGTCACCAACTGCTACTGAAGTAGAATAGAACGTTACATTTTGTGGGTTTCCTCCTGCTTAGTTGCTTGCTTTAGCAACCAGAACTTATGTAAAAAAGAAAGGGCGGGGGGGGGGGGGGGGAGAGAATGACAGTTGTTTGTTACCAGTTAAATTTTGAGTTCCAAACCTATTCATCTTGTAGTAGCCAGACCATAGGGTATTTCCATGAGTCTAAAGGAAAAGTTCATTACATTGTCTGTCTTTACTGATGATGGTGTGTGGTTGGTTGTGGTGGGTTTTTTTCTTTGTTTTTTCATGCCCCCACTTGGATATCTTCTGCTTTTTTTCTTATTCCCTTAAACTGATGTCAGCTGTGTTGGAGTCCTGTCAAAATTATTAGATATTTTTACAATAATGGTAATCTCAATATCTTGTATTTTAGGATCCAACAAGACTAGAGAAGACAGCAAATTACCTAAGATGTGAGAAGTCCTTCCTTAGCAAAATAAAACCTCGTTTTCAAAATGGACCGAAGTAAGCGGAATTCAATAGCAGGATTTCCACCACGCTTGGAGCGCGCTGAAGACTTTGATGGTGGTGCTGGCGGAGAAGGGACTGCATCCCAGATAGGAAGAGTTTGTACCTCTTCATACAGAGCCCTGATAAGTGCCTTTTCCAGACTTACTCGTCTCGATGACTTCACATGTGAGAAAATTGGCTCTGGTTTCTTCTCTGAGGTGTTCAAGGTGTGTGTTTAGTTCTTTCCTCTCCGTGTTGATTGCTTCATGCTTGGTGCTGAGAATGTACAAGACTTCAGCAGAAGTACTTTTCACTGAGGTCGACTGTTCCTATATTTGCTTTACTCAGGATGAGTGAGTGATGAAGAGCTTGCAGGTCTTAAATATTTCCTCTGTCACCCTTCCAGCAGTTTTTTATCACTTGTCATTTATTTGGGGAGGTGCAGAGGCTATTTGGGAGAAACAGTAAAAGCTAAAAAAAAAATTTGTTTATCTTTTGGTTTCTGCCATGTATTTTTGCATTCATGTAGTGTATTAAACATCAATGGCTACTGGTTCTCTCATATGTAAGTGTGAATGTGTTTAATTTAGCTATTTTATTAGTTTTGTGGGATTGTACTCATTCCTTTGGTAGTCTTTGCCTCCCAACACTAGATGCATGTGTTAGGAGATCTACACATGATTACTGACTTTGAAACCACAAAATTTATTTCACTGAAGTTACAATACAATTAGCTGCTCTTCTCTTTTTCCTTTGCTGCTTGTTATGCCATGCCTCTAACTCAAATAATCAGAGATTGGTTTGAAGTAAACAGTATGAATGAGAAAATCTGATGTTGTCAGTGACTTGCTGCTATGAAGCTGGGAAGTGGGTAAGGTCTTTGTAAAACAATTTGTGAAACCGTACAGGCAACCTCAATTTTGTAGTTCTGGTGATAGTTCTGCTGTTCTGACTGTTCTGGTAGGGTTTATCGTAGAGGAATAAGACATTGAGTTGACTCCCAGGCTTTCAGGCATTGCAAAAATAATTTGTTTCCTTGTCCTAGTTCCTGACTTTAAATGAAGTCACCCTCCAAATTATTTCCATTTCAGTGAAATGCCAGAAAACTTTATCTCACAATATATTAAGTCCATTCCATGACACTTCATGTGGTCTTTTCTTGAAGAAGTTAAATCAAAAAACCTCTTATCAAGCTTTATTGCTGTGAATAGGTATGTGAATTAGAAAATGAAAATTATCTTAATGTTGCTTTAATACCCAAAGGCATTCAGATCTCCGTATATATCTCTTCTCTTGTGTAAAGGCAAGTCACTCCACAGAAGTTTTTTGTTTAGCTAGGTATATGGAATTAACTTCCACTAACACAAGTTTTTAATTCTTTCAAATGGGCAGACATGAAGAATTTTATTTGGGGTGTGTAGGAGACTTGGTACAGGGCAGCTCTTTATAAAGCCAGCTTGTATACCAACCAGAAAAAAGGGTTTGTTTTTTTGTTTCTTATTTTCTTGTTTGGAAAACTTTCTGTAGTGCATTTTGTAGCAACTGTTTTTGTATCTGGATGTTTCTTAATGTGAAATGAACTGATTTGTAAAGTTCTGTGTGCCACTAGAGCTCATCTTTACAGCTTTTATGGCGAAGCTGCTGTGAAGTGTGTAAGGATACCAACAGACTTGGGTCATCTCTAATGGGGAATAATGACCTTGGTTTGTTTGTATGAATTTCAGAATTCATGTTTTGGAGTAGTTTTGTCTTAGGTTTAATTCAGTGTTACTGATTAGACATTGTGTCTTTTCCCATTCTGTAAATTCAGGATTTAGCCCTCTTTAATGCTTGGATTTTCCAGTGCTTAGGTTATGAATTTATCCTATAGTGGTATTGCCTATCATATTTATGTTGGGACTTCAAAAAGTTTTGTAGTCAAATAGCTACATACTTTGTGAACAGACTTACTATGTGGAATAGCTATAATATTCTACCATGCCTTGGTGAGCAACATCATGGAGAAGCGCCCTGAGGCAAGGTGCTTGTATAGCCAGCAGAAAGGTATGGTATTAATGATCATTAGGAAAGAAAAGTAGGTGGGGGGAAAAAACTGGCTAAAAGTAAAGGTAAATTTCCAGCATTCATAGTAATTGATTTAAGAATATCTTATTTTAAGAGAGCGCTAGGTTTAGTTGGGTAGTGGCATACAGAGGTAAACAGCTGTTTGAGAACTTACGTTGATTGAGAGAAATCCGTGATATCCAATTTACCTTCCTGTGCATAAATAAGTCTGCTAACTCTTTAAAAACCTTCCCCTGCCATTCCCCCTTTCAGTAAGCTAAACTAGACATCATGTGGTGTCAGTCTGCAATCAGTGGCATTACTCTTAAGAGAGCGATGGTAGTAGTCTGAGTATCTAGTATCTGTTTTCCCAGAAACAACCACAGACCTCCTGCAGGGAGACAATGAGTGATAAAGCCTTTTCTTTCACATCAGTTTCAAACAAGGTCTTGCTTCAGTTTTGGCACAAAGGGGTAAGAATGCATTACGACCTTATCTTAGATGCAGTTCCATACCCAATTTAAGCAGGTTTCTGTTCTGCTAGTTTATCAGCCTGACCACCTCTGTCATTAATCCTACTGTGCTGATGATCAGATTTCATGCAAGAACCTTGATGTGCTTCCAGGAAGGAAAGCCTCATGGTTTGACACAGTTAAAGTTCAGTCTGATTTGCAGACTCCCAGCTAAATGATTGAACTTGAAAAAAATCCAGGGTAGTCTTGAACTCGAGAAAAATCTAGGATAGTTCTAGACTTACTACATAACTAACTTTACAAGACCAATGAAGCCTTCCCTTTAAATTAGCAAAGGTGTCTCAAAAAACCTCATGTCACGAGAGCTTTTTCAGTTACGTATTTGTCTATTGTTTTGTGAGTATTATACATTGGGTTCACTCAAGTGATTTAGCAAAGAACCCTTGGACTGTTTTGAGGGTTTGGGATTTTTGTTTTGCTATGTAACTGACATTTGTTTTCAATGGTTTCTTCCCCTCCAACCTTTTCTGTGGAAACTCCTTTTGTAATACAGTGGACAGAAGTTGCCTTCTCTCGACTTGGGAATAGGAGTACATTACAGATTAGATGTATATATTAATGGTCATATGTGCTATGAGTGATCTTTTAGCATTTCTAGTGCACCTCTATTCATACACAAATTAAACTTTGTGGTTTATTCAGCATAAAGTATTAAACTAGCATTTTGATTTTGTTAGCCATCACTATAACACTTCAAACTCACATTCACCTGAGTATTAAGTATTACAGAAACTAGTTTAGAAAAACTGAACTTTGTTAAACTATTAGCAATCTAGTTTGAAGCAGCTGACTGACTAGTGCCTGTTCTAATTTTCAGCAGCAAGTGCAGCACACTGAGGTTTGCTTTTAAGATTGAGGTAGGCAAAGACTGTTTACGTAAATGAACAATGCCCAGCCATGATCCCAAACCTTTAAATTCCTAGCTGGGAAGACCAGTAAGGGGTGATGGAGCTATAAGTAATTGTGGGGAAGATAAGCATCACACTGAAACTAAATACCTTATTAGGAAATGGATACTAGTCATTATAAAATGTGTGTGTTGGAACAGCAGTCAGACTAAAATCCAGGATCTTTTTCTATTTAAATATACCTTCAGGTTCAAAGCCAGTACTAAATATTCACGTTGCTGTAAAATTCCTTTGGGTGTTCTTGTTGGCTCTGCATTCTGTAGCTGAACTTCTGAGAGAGACTGGAAATACTTCAGCACTTTGGCTGAATGTTAAAAATGGACTTTTTGCAGTTTATTATTCATGTATACATGAAAACAGGGATCATTGGTCCGATATAGAATTGTGCAAATTCAGTCTCCTGTGTGTTGCATGTTGGGAAGGTCATGTTGCTGTACAGGTGTGGTCACTGGGGAATTTGAGGGTTTTGACTGTTGAGGAATGGTGAAGTCTTTTGACATCCAGGGAGGAATTCATAGTTTTGTCTTGGGCAATTCTGGATGCTAAAATAGATGTTTCACTGCCAACAGTTCTTCTGCTGTTTTAAATATGCCTAGCCATCTAATTAGCAGTACCATCAGAAGATTAATTCAAGAGGAGGAAAACAATTTGTCTGGGTCACTCCGATTAGTTCTGTAGTGCAGGGGACACCTCACTGCCATTGTAATAATGGGCTTAACTGTTGAAAGCTCCCCCCCCCCCCCCAACGGCTAGAGAGTTGACATATGTATAACAGGGAGAAGAATAACTTCTATTTGTCAGGGAACATGCTCTGACAAAACCGCTAAAGCTAGTGCAGCCTTCCAAAGATTATCTTTGGGACAGGCAGAGATCAAATTTGAAGACAGAACTCACGTCAACAAGGCCACAGTCTTGACCACCTTGAATGGTGCTTTTAACCTTGTAGGAGTCAAGAGATTTACTAATCAGAATTAGTCATCAGAGAAAAAAATTCCATCTTATGAAATACTCTAAGCAATGTCAGTATAGTTTTTATCTTAAGCATACACGTGGGAAGGTTATTCATGTGAGCAGTGAAAAAGGTGCATACTTGAAAAAAAAAATCAGTTAATGAAATACTTGTTTAATGGTGCATGGGCAAAGACGAGCCTATGAATATAAGATGTATAAGACATAATGCAAAATAAACTGCCTTTTATAGCCAAAATACTAAGCAGCTGAGCATGGGTCCCTCCAAAGAAAAATTTTGAGATGGAAATCAGCCCTCCCATTTCAGCATACTTACTAACAGCACCAAGCGCTAAGTACTCAGTTTATGATCCCCTATAACTTGAGATCCTTTCTGCAGAACTTCTGGCTAGACAGTTTTCCTGTTTTTGTACTTGTGCACCAAATATTTTTTTTAATTCTAATCCTGCCTCAGAAGTGCTTGGCCCTCTTTCACTCCTTGGTTTGACTTCAGGCAGATTCCTCCAGAGTCCTACATGATAATCTTACCAGTTTACCTGTGAAGCACTAGCTACTCCTTGATTATGGTTTTACATTGCTACTTTATAGTAGTTCCTTCTAGATCACATTTGTCTGGCTTATTTATGAAGATGTCTTGTGAGATGCATCAAAGACATATGAAAAACAAGATACGATGAATCTTAGTGCTGCTATGACATGGATACCCATGAGAAACAAATGCAGGAAATAGGTCACTGCTATTCTGTGATGTATGGACTCCATAGCCTATGAAACTAGCACTGTACAGGTGTGAGGCCTAGTCAGAAAACAAAGAGAGGGCAGTGTACTTTGGTTGACTTAACAAGAGGGGTGGTGGGTGCATATGGGTCAGTATCCTCAGGAAATTCATGCTGTATGTGCTTATGGTGTAAGGCCTCCTATCTGAATACCCTAGAATGATGGTCCTCAATTCATCAATTAGTTGTTAGTCTTTATTTTGTATGGTCAAATTTATGTGCTCTGAGTTTCAAAAGTGCTGACTGATCAGGGAAGGTGCATCTGTCTAAATACATACCTTGTGCCTGAGGTTAGGATCCTGTTTCTCGTATTTATTTAATGTCTTCAAGATGCCTTAAAGATAAGCAGCATCCAGCTGTCTAATGTGAAAGGAGAGACAGGGCTGATGTGGAGCTGTGCTTAGGGGTAGTGTGAAGAACACATATATGATTCTTTTTCATCAAATACTTGTAATGTATTTAGGATAAAACTGGTAGTTCTGTTACCTCTAATGTACGCTATCTAGTATCTTTTATGTTTTGTATCATTTATGATACTATGTCTCTCAGGCACATTATCATGCTGGTGGGCTTGGTCTCTGGAACATCTGTGGTAGATCTGAGAGATACTACTGATCTAGCTTTCCCAAAGTGACTCATTGAGAGCAATTTTTTTTTTTTTTTTGTGCTTTCTGACTTCATTACCATTCTGCTTGATTAACATCTCTGTGTTTGTTTATAATTTTGCAGACCTTGACGAGTCCAGTGCAGAAATGTTTGATGTCACTTTCTTCTTTTGGCCTCTGACCTAGGTTTGACAGAACTTGCTAACTAGAATAAACAGTGCAGAGTAAGCAACTGTACAATAGAGCGAGGGACTAACTCATAGGACTTCGGACACAAAAGTTATGAGAATAGACAGGTCACCTGACAAAAAAAAAAAGTATGTGTCTTGGTTGTCATGAATGTCTATTTTCATGTTATGCTTTGCCCATTATGTCTCATGGTTAAACTATATGTTTAAAAATAAAGGCATTATGGACTTCTCAAACAGTTAAGGCTTGGAAGAGTTATTAGGTCATCCACACACCCCCTGCCACATTATGTTTTACCAGTAACTGGTATTTTGTCTACAGCATATATTGATACCACATACAACACAGGTATACCCTCACCCCCCACCCCCCGTTGTTGGTTCTTTAATTCAGTTCTGAACTGAAGACCTCAAAGACAGTAGCATGGATTCCAGTGCTCAGTGTGTAATCCCACTGTTGTAAATGTGTACCTAACTTGAACTCTCTGGACGTGCTAGTCCACGCAGTTATTCTTTGTATTGTTTTGGCTGGGCCAGCGTCTTTTTAGTACCTCTTCTTTCCTCCATGTAAAACTTGATGTACATTATCAAGTTAGGTTTTGACCCTTTTGGTGTGTTAAGTAGTCCCAATTTCTGTCTCTTTCCTGTCCCACCCTGCCTCTGGAAATGACCTAGTTCTTGCAATACAGGTTTAAGTCTTTCCAACATTTTCTCCAACATCTTTGTCTTTTTAAAGTGGACATCCTAACTCAGAATGCCCTAGTTTTGTTCTTAACAGTGACATGTAAAAACTATCCTTTTGCTTTGTGTCACACTCTCTTATAAAACACACCACTTGTTATCATAGCACATTAGCACCTTATGTTTAATGGGTATGGGTCTCCTGTTCTGTAGCCTTCAATCCTTGTTCATAGTGAAGTTTTTCATTTGGGTATGTTAATTTTTGCTCAGATGGAGCTAAGATATGAAGTGGCCTTCACTGCTCTAGTGAAATAACATAGACAGGTTAATGCTACAAAATTCAAAGTTTCAAAATTTTCTGAGTGGCAACTTCCATCATTGAGCTGAAAGTGAATGCAGGATATTCAGTAACAGGAGGCCTAGCTCAGTTCCTCTGCAAACGCATTAAAAGACTTCCCTATCTTATGCTGCTTTGTCATGTACAAGTGTATCTTGAGCTATCGTTAGCCAGTCTTTAATCTAGTTGTAGTGGGTTGTGGCATGAAGTCACATGTCTTACTGAAGTCTGTGTGTTCATGTATGTATATTGCTATTGTAAAACATTTATACAATTAACTTAATAAATCTTGTCACCTAATTTTAAAATTAATGTAAAGCTAGGAACGGATGTTACGAGAACTACTACAGTATCCTTAGCTGAGCCGGGCTTAAGTATATGTGTTCTCTTGGCAGCTATTTTAGGCCTGTCCTTTAAACTTCCATTATAGAAGATTCTAGAACCTCTTTTGGTGTATGCAGGGCATATTTTACTATTATTTTTTTAACTATCCTTTTATACCTAAAACTTCCCAGTTTGAGTTGTTTCTACAGCTGGTCCTGTCTATTTGCTTAGTGACTCTACTAGCAACTCATTACTGACAGAGGGTTCAGTTTTCCTGTGGCATTTAGTGATATATCATGTCAACGGAGGCCTTCTTCCAAGAGTAAAATGTCTTGTGAGTGTGTGGAAGGAGGGAAGGAGATATCTGAGTAGTTTTATAAATGAGCATGCAGAGAAGGGAATGCCAATTCAGATTAAAAGGAGGGGATGACTGCAAAAGGGAACATGGAAAAGGTGCAGAAAAAAGGGCAAGAGAATCTGAATTCAAGGAAAGGGAGCTGCTGCTTGGTTTTTAGCCCATGCTCAGCAAAATCCCACTGGAGAGGGTGTTGGAAACCAGTGGCTCAGAGTTTGCAGACTGCACTTTCCAGAACTGGGATCTTTATTAACTTGGGTTTTGACAGATAAGCAGGCACTGCAATATTTGAATTGTCAATGTGTTTTAAGTCTAAATGTGAGTCTGTGCATTATTGCCAGTCTTTGCAGGATGGCCAAGAATAGAACTGGTGTGGAGCTCATTCCTGCGGGACAAGGCCCCAGCACACTTCCAGGATTCTACAAGCAAGTTCTTACTGTCTCCTCTCTGTGCACCTGTTTGCCACAGAAATGGGATGTCACCCTTCAGGACTGTCAAACCAATACCTTCCCCCCTGAATTCTTTTAAGGAGGAAGGGGTTAAATGTCAGTGTAAATCAAGAGATTCTGGGAATTCCAACTGGAGACAAACTTTTCTTAATCCTAACATACCCTTTTCATTATTATTTCAAAACTCTCAGCATAAACACTGACAACAGGAAAAAGTTCCTTTCATTGTTAATACCAAAATAAGATGAATTTGGCTCTTAGTACAACTCTGGCTTTTGCTTCTGAACAATTTCACTGCTTTGTCACCAGACTTTAGGCCAACATTACATTCTTCAAGGTGACATCAATATCTCCATAAAATGACTTAATTGGGCATAATGCTTGTGTGTTTTTTATGTAGAGGAAGATGGGAAAACTAATTGTGTGTAGCTGTTTTTCTGTATGGTAGGTGTTGTATATGAGATTTAGTGTTGCTGGAACCATAGCTTGGTTAACACAGTGCGTGTATGAACTTGTATCATGTCCCCAGACTTACAGTGCAGTAACAAGAGTCTTCCTCTTGTCATTAGTAGCATACTGGAGATAATTGCACTTTTTTTTTTCCTGGAAACTAATTCTTGCCCAGTAGGCATAATTGCTTTCTGCAAATTTTGCTTACATCATCAAGCTTTGGCATATTTATTACTGTTTAGGCCTTCCTACCACACTACATCTTTATGTGTTTTTCTTTGCTTTATAGATTTGTGGAGTCAAAAGCATAGGGTTGGAAAAGACTTCATGTCATCTTGGTCTTCATCCTTTTGTCCCAGGGCAAAAGCAGCTCTATCTGTCGTTCTTTGTGGACATCTTAACCTAGTCTTTAAAGCTGATAGTAGAGATTACTGCAATGGAAGATACTAACTCCCAGGTATCTCTGAAGAATCAATTTTATTGAGCAAGAGAGGAGTGGTTGCATCATAAGCCACACTGAAAAACCTCCAGCAGTAGATTAGGCTACTCTGACTTCCTGTGAAGATGACGTGCATGAACAGCCCCTTCATCTGGTTGAGCTGGGAGGGCAGAAGCTCATGGCAGGGGATGGTAAAAACTTACTGAAGAAGTGAGAAAAGTGTCTGGAAGATTTGCTTTCCATCATCTATGTATCTTTCTATCATCTCATAACTTCTTTGTTTAGAATGATTGCCATTTTGTCTTAAGGAACAAAATAGTAACACTGTCGATTTAGAAATTTGAAGTACAACAAAAATACCTTTCTGCATGATTCATAAGGAAGTATTTCTGCTATTCAGGTTAAAAATATTCTGAAGCCAGCACTGAAGTAGAAGTCAGCTGATAATGTGAAATTTCACAGGAAACCTCAAATCTGTCTCATGCTTTTTCTTTGTCCTTACTGCTTCTGTTTCAAAGTTGTCTCATTTTCTAATGTGTTGTTTTGAACATTCAGTTTAAGGTTTGCACTAGGAAAGGATCCTTTTCGATTACCTCTGGAATTAGCAGCCTGATCAGGGGACTGAACAAATGTAGGTGTTCTTCAAAAACTTTGTAAAATATTAGAGGTGAGATCATAGAGTAACCTTAATATTTGTAGGACTATTTGATAGGCTTAAAAGGTATTTTATTTTACTTACCCTATGAAGCATTTGTAGGAAACTGTCTAGTTGTATGTATTAAATACTTTTTCAACATTGGATATTTGACTTTTCTAAAGCTGGATAACTGTAACACTTGGTGTCAACATATGGGGAAAAATAAACAATAAAGATTGGTTTAATAACTAGAAAACTGATCAGTGAATTACTTCAGTCTTAACGTGTTTGGTGTATAAAAAGCGATGTCATTACAGTGCATAAACAGTCTTAAAATGAGAAAATAGTTGTTTGAAGGTACTCTTCAGTGTAGTGAAAAAAAGGCATAATAAGGCTTAATGGCTAGAAGCTGTAATAAGAAGTGTGTTTATTTTTAAAATTAAATGGCTGTGGGAACAGCGTCACCAACCAGAAATTATCTTTTCTCTCCTGTTGGTTCATTGATGATATTTGTAGCCATCTTGTTTTTTTAAAATGTTCTTGATTAGGCTTGGCAAGGTGTTGAGAAACTTACAGCTACCAACAGTTTAAGGCCACCAATTTTGGAAACTAATGGTCTAGACAATTGGATTTTTGGTTGGTTTTGTTTGTTTGTTTGTTTGTTTGTTTTTACTGAAGCGTTTGGGTTTTTTCTCCTTGAGATTGGTGTTGCTACGTCAGGGAAAATGAGATACTTCAGGCTCTGATTATGACATACAGTGGCAGAAGAAGTCCTCGTAGGTCGGAAAATGAGTAGGGAATGAGTAAGGGGTTTATTCTACATATTGATTACGAGGATCTAATATTTGGTCTTGTAGACATGGGGAATATACCTTGTGACTGAGAAGTGACACCCATTTGAGCAGTGCATGTCTTCCCTCACTCAGGTGTGGTGCATTGTTCCTTTGCTGAATTTCATTTTGCCGCAGTGGGATAGAGCCACTGCACTTGTCACTGCTTTCCCTGTGTGATGTGATGCCTGTTTAAAGACAGCAAATCTTGTCCACACATGCCTTTTGGTTTCATTTCAGTGGGATTCAATTTTAAGCTGAAAATCTTGCCCTATTGACTGGTAGAGGAAACTCTTTCACCTTGCTGAGGATGACAGAAGCAAGGTATTTGAGGCTTAAGGTCTCTTATGTGAATTTACAGTGTTAAAACATGCTGCTAATTGTTTACTTGGGAATACAGTCACTCTGTGTATTATATAAACTGGCCAAGAAGGCTAGAATAACTTTGAAACTTCATTTCAAGCTCTTGAGTTGTATTAGCTAGGTGGTTCTCATCAGTCTCTTTCTACTCTGATGCTTGTCAGGAGTAGGAAGAAGTACCATTCTGGAGCTGAGATGAGGCATAAATCCTGAAGATGCTGGTGCTTTCTTACTCAAAGTAGAAGTCTTGTAAGTTTGGTTTGTCTCACACTGATGTGTGAAGTATCAGCCTTTTGGAACCCTTCTACCAACTGCTAAGATGATTTGTATGGTAACCACTAAACCAGACAGTTGTCTTCCTCTTGCTAATGATTTTTTGGTTATTGAGGTGCCAAGTCGCTGTCATCCTAGTCCTTGTCACTTAATTAGCCAATGCTTTTATAGGGCTTAGGCTGTGGGGAGAAGTAGTAATAAATAGGCCTTACTCTAACAGATCATTAATACAGGAATTAAAAACCTCATCTGTGTTATTATTCTTTATGGATTGTATAATCAGGGCAAAATACTCACTTCATCCCTACTCATGAGTATCATTAAAATTCAGAATTACCTGTCTGACTTGCAGGGCACTTACATTTAGCAGAACTGAGAATGCTTTGAAATACAAAGTAGAATGGAGGGCTAGTTCCCATTTGTTATCTGAAATAAGTTCTGGTTTTTATTTATTTATTTTCTGGCTAGAAGTCTTAAGATGTGCGTGTTGTAATCACCTTATGACATCAGCTGAGGAAACACTGGGAGTGACTTAAAAGCTGTCACCAGGTAGCAGGTCTAATGAAAGCCTTGCCTTTTGCAGTGGTGTTGAAAAATTTAAAGAAAATTTTCAAAATCATATTTCTGTAATACTTTTTCCTACAGTCCTACTTGGCATTACTACAAGTAAAGTCTAAAAACTATACTGAGTGAAGCAAATTAAAAAACGGGGGAAAGAGTTTTGCTTATATTACGTTTCACTTTCTCTGGTTTGGTCAGCCAGCTTCTCTGCTGAAGAAAGAAATCTCTGGAAAATATGGCAGAACTGTCATTATACACTGAAAGTGATGGATTTTTTTCTTTAGTAAAAAGCCAGAACAAAAATCACTGAAACCAACTTGATGCTAAAAGAATACTCAGTCAAAAAAATGAATGTAAATTAATGTAAAGTTGTCCATTTTGAAATGTACTTATCATCTGTTTGGAAACTTGGCCTCTTCTAACTCTTGTTGAGCAGCTGGTATGTTGAATGTCCGAGGTAAGTCTTCGTTGTCCTCACAACTAGAGAGAATGCTCACAAATTCTGTCAACAATAAGAAAGGCTCTGATACTGTAACAAGTGGGACCTTGCAATAAGAGATAAACCCCTGGTTGGATTTTGTGTTTAGTACAGTGATTTCTGTAGTTCAGAGTCCTTTGGGCCTTTGATTTTCTTCAGGAAGAAAAGTTGTGCCAATCTGAGTATCATTGCGCAGTTTCCCAGGGGCAGAGCAGGTGGCAAGATTCCCTTGGCATAGAAATGTTTGTGTGCTTTTTGTCTTGTTTTCCGTAATAATTTCTCAAGCACAGTTAAATGATCTGTTTAGTTTTCTGTTCTGGATGGAGATGTGCTGGGTTGGCAGCTCTGGGATTTTCTGCATTTTGCCAGCTGGCAAACATGCACATTTGTGTAAGCTCATTCATAGCTGATACTGAGAGACAGGTGCTGATTTACTGTTCTTCAAATAACTGTGCTGGCATATGTCCAGTATTGACAGGACTGCGCCTAGAGAACAAGAGTGCATCACTTAAGATCATTGTGACACGCCTCTCTGAACACTTATTTACTGGTATTGGGGGGGAAGTTAAATATATTTCAGTGATGGATTTCGCTGCCTATGTCTGGAGAATGTGTGTGTGACAGTAATATACGTGTGTGTTACTGACTAATATGAAATCTAAAAAATGAGAAGTGCAGATTATTATTGATGGCAGTAACAGAAAAGAGATGTTTACAGTCTCAGATCCATAGGGAATGCTTTCTCATAGCCCCTTGATAGCCATTGGTAATGAATAGAGAAAGGAACTCCAAAACCTGTGTGATATGGCTTCTGTTAGTCTTTACTGCTTCAGTTGTTGGGAATTCTGTATGCAAGTCATCCTAAACATTGTGTTCCCAGTAGCTGCTGAGGCCATATCCAAATTATATGGACTCACTTCTCCTGTCTGTGTGAGCTCCCTGTGTCTGGGAGTTGCCACGGCTGCTGACCCGATCTCGCTGTGCTTGTCACGGCCTGAGAGTGTTTCGGGGCGGCTACATGGCCCTTCGTGCTGGGCAGCAGCAGTAGGCACGGCTCTGCACGGGTGGAGCCTTCTGTTTGATAGCCTTGTTGGATTAGGGGTTGAGGAGAGGACAGAGCTATGAAACATCCGCTGGAGTAATCGATACTGAGACAGCATTGCTTTGTTAACTAATCTGTAGCTGACAATATGTCTAACACTGAGTCACTAATGACAGTTTGTAACTTTCACATCAGCTGCCTGCAATTAAGTCCTGCAAATCCAGTTCTTGTGCTTCCTAGCCTTTACTGACAATGATGAGACGCGTAAGAAATTGCATGGTATACTTAATTAACTGCTTTTTTGCTAGGAGAGCTTAATTCTCAAGAGGAGCACTTCCATGAAGGCTTAAATAACAAGAAACTACTTAGAACTTTTGGTTTTGGCTATAGCTTGAAAGTTATTAAATGTAGCAATTTATCAAAACTTAAGTATCCTCAAGTAAGCAAAATGTAGCTCCTTTATACTCCCTGCTCTCTTCTTACTTGTGGTTGTGGTCAAGTCCTAGTGCTGTAACTGTGATTATAGTAGCAATAGTTGTATGCCAGCAGGCTCTGTTCTGAAATGTGAGATTGACTTCCTTACTCACGCATGGTAACATTTATTTGCAAGATTTATAAAGGAAATGCAAGGGAGTTATTTCTGCCCAAAAGAAAACTTTCTCTCAAGGTTCCCATACAGATTTTGGAAACAAACCCAACGAATGAGTTAGATGAATAGCAATGATTACATCATTGGTACAGTGGGGGGACTGCATGCTCAGTACCAGACTGTTAATATACTGTAAAAGACTGAAGGTGCAATTATATGTCAGGAGAACTCAGCCTGAAGTGTTTTTTTCTTCAAAAGCATCTGCAGATTATGTAAATACCATCATTTTTCATACAGGATAAACCCATAGTAACACAGGAAATATTTAACTGTAAGTATTAAAAATTAAATAGGAAAATATGGACATAGATACAGTATCTGATTATGTATTATCTTTGGATATTACAGTAGTCATTTGCAGATGTCAAACTTCCAGTTTCCCTGGCAGGTGGATAGCAGTATCACCTCCATTTTATAGATACAGTTAAAGAGGGAATGAAAGTAAGTGAAGTAGCATGCCCAGTGCTGTTCAATGAGCTGATGATAGCTCATGGTGATAGCTAACATTAAAAATGAAGAATAAGCTCTCAGTTCTGTACTTGAAACTCAGTATTTCTTTTTCTTTCCTGATTATGACATTAGACTCAGCTATGAAGTACATAGTTGAGCTATATACTGAGGTTGTGGTATAAGAATGCTCTTCTGCATTTTCTTGCCTAGTACTTAAGAGGTGGGTCCATGTTCCTTCTCCTGGATTGCAAAGGGAAATTTATATAGTTACATTCTGCTGAACTGGCTACAAAATCAGTCAACTTCCCCATCTGGGCTGTGCCTGTTTATATCTCATCTCAAACTGTGGAACAATAGTCCTCTGATTAATTTGTGCTTTCTCTCAAAATAAGACCGTAGTCTCTTTTTGCCTTTATGATTTGATTGAGATCAAGTTAATGGCAGAGAGATATACACAGATTCCTATCAATAAATGGCTTGTTTAAAATAAGTGAATGCTGTATTTTGGGCCTTGGTTCTACATTACAGAGGGCAATGAAGAAAAACAAAATACAAAAGAAAAATTGAGGTTTTTTTGGCACACGCAAATGGATTTACAAAGTATCAATGGTACTGCTGTCTCACTAATTATAAAATCACTTTAGATTGACAAAAAAATTGGAGAACTTGTTTGACTATAGGTGTGGAATATGCTGTAGTAATTGAACTTGTTACTTTGCTGAACTGGTGATGCTAGAAGTTACTAAAGTTATTGAAGTAGGATCTTTGATGACAAATACCAAGCCTTTGTACTGGTAAAGGCTCCAACTTTTTTCTGAGTATTTCTCACAACTGTTTTTAGTAATAGAAATTAGTGGAGTCACAATTACTGTTGGGCTTTTAAAACGTTTTGGGTTTTGTTTTGTGCCTAGTTTCTGTACATCATCTGAACCTGTGCTAAAGCTCTTCTAACACATGCTGACTAGTTTTGTTTGGCAAAGTTTTGTTACACTTGGCAGACTTCTCTCTTGCTGCAAGAAGTTAGAGTATAGTTACATTATATTCTACTACTCTGAAAACAACCACAACCCAATCTGACTCCCTAGGATCAACATAGCAGCTTAATATTATCTGGACTGATGTATTTCTGTAAGCTTCACTACAAATTTTCCTAGTGATGTGAGATTTTTGACTTGATGTAGGCATCACTACTATGAACATGTGTATCTGATTGTGGGTACATTTTAATATTTAGAAAAACATTTGAGGTTCCAGTTTTACAAATGGTGTGATCTGAGCTGAAGAACACATTTGTCTTCTCAATTAAAGGGAGCTTTCTTCAATCAAACCTAGAGTTCGGGCATTCTTTTAATACATTCATCCTTAAAGCATGAATATATGTCCATATGAGTGTGATGACTGATGGTTTGACTGTGACACTTGAATAAAATGCAGCGAACCCTAACTTTTTTTTAAAGATTTCTTCTGCTGTCACAGCAAGGAAGTAGGCTGTTTTTGAGAGAGGTCTTGCATCAGAGCCAAATGCTTGTCTGCTTCAGGACTGTTTCCCTGTCGTTTAGCAGGAAGTCCTATGATGCAGCCTTTTCTCTTTAATAATAATTATTTTTATCATCTCATGTGTCTCACTAGCTTTATTGTGGACTCAGTCAATCAAAGTTATACTATATAGCATAGTTAGTGCAAACGGCATAGGAAGGTAAGTAAGGTAATGTCTTCATCTTTTGTCATCACAAGAGAAAATACTCGCAAATCAGATGAAGACACAGATTGTTACAGGAGAGATTGATAGAAGGTGGCATAGATAAGTAAAAAGCTATTTGACCTTTGCTGTATATGTCACTAACATGAAGGCTGCAGGCTGAATGCAGAGGAAATATTTGAATTGGTGAGTGTAAGGTTGGTGAGCCAGTATAAGTAAAAATATGTGCAGCATTTTTGTGGATAATACAGTGAGCTCAGAAACAGGAAGCAAACTCAGGAAAGGTCATATATTTGGACTAGAGAGGGCTGCTTTTAAAACGGTACTTTGGACACGTCAGGAAAGGTGAAGGTGAAATGGCTAGATGAAGACTGAGGTGTGTAAAAGAATGAAGAAAGAATTGGTGTGGGTGCTAGAGCTAGAAGGGCAACATGATTTTATGTTGTAGCTGTGTAAGTAAAGATCTGTAAGTGTAATTAAGCAGTGAGGCTGCATACCAGAACAGGGGAAGGTAAGGAAAAACTGGAAAGCAATTAAATGCAGTTTTGGAAGAGAATAGTGACAGAATACCTCCAGCTATATAGTGATGATTTGGAAAATAATGAAAATGCAGTGAAAAACTAGGGGCAAAGCTGAAAGCTGTATTGCCAGATTTAAAACATCAATATTAGGAAATGTTCTTCAGATGCTTATTCAAAGGCCACCTGGAAAGGTACAGTTAATACAGATCAAAAAGGCCTTGTGAAAGATGAAATCAGGCAAGATTTCAGCTATTGCTTAAATGCTCCTCCCCTTCAGTCCAGGCAAAAAGTGGGGGTAATATGAATGTTTGGATTTTCAGAAAGCCCTGACATATCTATATGACTTTGTAAATATCATTTAGATAATTATTTACTATGTTTTTAATAATAAAGAACCTTGTAGCTAAGCAGCAAGCTGAAAATTAAACCCACCAATTTTTGTAGGATGCTGCTTGTGTGAACTCGGTACAGCATTTATATAGCGACTAGTTCTTTTGAATGTAAGCCCTGCTCAATCACTATTATGAGATTTCCTACAAATATATTACTCTCTCTGTACCTGGATCCATGACTTCCTCTACTTCTCACTCTCTTCTAAAGGAAGGGGTAAGGTCCAGGATCAAAACATGGTTTGGAGACACAGTGAGCAGGCAGGCCATGCAGCTAGCCATAGCCAGGTCAAAGTGCTGACAAAGTACTTTGAACCTATAAGAATCAGAGTGCAAAGGGACAGTTTAACTGCCTGCCAGCAATAAAACAGGGAGGCAATATCTGGTTACTGTGACCTCGGAGATGGAGACGCATAGGTAAGCAGACTGAGAAGTCAGAAGCGTGTGCAAAGCAGCATGGGAAAGCAGCTGTAGGATTGTCAGAATATTTCTAAGCAGAGACATGATCATCCAGACATCGCTGAAAGGTTACTTGCTCTCATATGCAAGGAACCCTAATTAATAATAATGTCAACAGCTTTAAAAGCTTTACAGCAATCTGCAAGTTGCATCAGTGAAAGGTTTGAATTGCATGAGTGAATCCCTGTTTATGTTGAGTATACAGGCATATGCCTGAGGCAAACTGCCTTGTAAACAAATGTTAAATTGGATCAGCAATATTTTCAAAATATTTACCAGTTTTGCTTCTGGAACAGTCAGGTGGTTGAAACATCACTTCCATGGTTTCATTGCCCACAGGTGGCCTGAAAGGAGATGAAGGATTAAAACTAAACAGTTTGGCAGGGTTTTGGCAAGGGATGCCAAAGTAGACCCAAATTTTGTTTAGGGTATGACTGACGGGTAAGTGAGCACAGAGGGTAGTGTAACTGATAGCTCTATGTAGATGATCCGGAGCTTGACCAAGACCCTCAAGATAGGACCTGTCTGTTCCCTGTTGGCAGTCCATTCTTTCCACAGAAATACTGTTTGCCAGCAGTGCTTCAGAGGAGAGAACACAATTAGCCTTATGTATGTTCCAAGTGATTAGCATTGTGTTCCACAATATATAGTCTGGTATTTGATTTTATTCATAGTATTGGGTATTGTCCTCTTGAGAAGATGCCCTCCCACCTCCAGTTCTGTTTCTTCCTCCTTGCTTAAAGGGTAGCTAGCAAGAGAGGGTCCCTGTTTCCCACCTCTCCTTTGGTTTGATTAGGTAATTTGCTGTTCTATCAGATTTGGCAGGAATACATCCTTCAACATCAGAACAGTATACAGAAGTTCAAATAAAATTGCTGGCATTACCTTACAGTGTCCCTTTGAAACAAAGCACAGTGCAATGGTGGGTGCTGTTTAGAGACCAGTTATAGGGACAGAATATGCTATATATGCCAGAAATCTGAGCTATTTCCAAGCACAGGGAAAATGATTTTATAAAACGAATGAAAAAAACCCCCCAGACCTCACCAGAGAACCTTGTTCAGTCTATCAAGACTGAAAAGCCTGCAGAATATCCTTCTGAAATGGAGGATGAAAGATTTTGTCTTTGCAAAAGTGGCTCAGTTTTCTCTGGAATGTGGAGTTAGTACTGTGGACAGTCAGACCTTTGAGAAGCCGTTGCTAACCTCTTCCTCTTACATATCAGACCTGAGAATCTGGGAAGCATGCAGGGGGACAGTGCCCCAAAAACTTACCCACCCTCTTTTCTGATGTTTCCCTAGCTCAAGAAGAGCGGTCAGAACAAGGAAAAGGCAAAGAATAAGGAAGAAGGACCTACGGTAGATTCTACTTCTACCTCAGAGTTGAGGCAAAAGGACTTGAAAATTTGGCACAGAACTGAGTGAATTATAGAAATGGGCAGGAAATTAAGAGGTAGCTAGCAGAGTTAATGAAAAGGCAAATACTGTTTAAGACCACACTCCATCTGAGTTCCTGCTCACCACCTACCTCTATTCATTCCCTGTTGGCAGACCTTGAGGCTTCTGTGTTAGTGGAAAGCTGATTTCTGAGGAAGTTCTGTTGAGAGCATCTCTCTGCCTGTAGGAGTTAAGTTCCTTCAAATTCTTTCCTATTCCCTGCAAACCCCAAATTACTCTACCACAACACCCAAGATTCCTAACCCTCCTCCCAGAGGAAGTGTGGTGATTTAGCTGCTGTGTATAGATTCAAAGCTTTTAAATTGTCCTTTTTTCTTAATTTAAATTTGCATTGTTGGAACAAATCTTCCTTTCTTAAGTCTATGAAAGCATTTTTTTTAATTTTTTGTTTCTCAACCAAAGCATTACTGCTAATAAAACTAATGTATAACTAAAATATATGTTTGAAAAGTCTGTACATCGACATTGACCTCTCCAACTTATCTTGTTCATTCAAATTGGCTGGGTATGCAAAAGCTGCGTAAAATTAAAAATTAATGAAAGCACACAATAGACACAAGAAACCTGACAAGTAACAATAAACCTCATCAACTTAACATGCAATCATCCAGGTTAAAACCAATAAGCATGCCAAACAGGCAAGACAGGTTGTGTGCAGAAGGATTCTAGATTATCTTGTTATAATGTAGTAAAGCCGTAGTTCAACCAGTTTTATTTTAAACCCAGTATTGCCACTGAAAGGAGGAGTCCCATGCTTATGAACTTGCTGTTTGTTTCTGCTCTCAGTGCTGGTTTCTGTATCCTTCTCCACCTCCTTTCTCTGATCCTTCTTGCACTGGGATTACTGGGTGACTGTGGGTGAGGCATTGGAGGAGCTCCTGTGCATGGGCCAGGGGGAAGCAGGAGAAAAAGCATCTGTGGGCTATTTTTCTACTCACTCAGTCCCTCGATGTTGTTTTACCACTTAACTGCCATGTTTCCAGTGCTACCCTGTACTTCAAACTAGGACCTGGGACAGGAATAGGCAACTCAGAAGCGTTAAGCCAGGCACACATCTGAAACATGAGACACCCTTTCCTCCCAGTACATCCCTGTGCTGAATTCATGGTGCTTTGTGTCTAGGTGAGAATGTTTAGCTGAAATAAGCCCCTTGTTCTTGAAGATACAGTGTGCGAATAAACCTTGAAAATGGATATCACTTGCTGCCTCAGACCTACCAGTGAGCCTCACCTCCAAAAAACATACCCAGCTTTCTTCTTAATCTGCTTATCGTGAGTTCAGCTGTTCTTTCTGTAACTCACATAGCACAGCTAAAGAAGCCTTTTATTGGAAAATTGTTGCATCACAGACTTTTCTAACCTTTTTCTAATCTCAGTAAACATGAATGAATTTGCCATGGTTGTAGTTCAGTGCTTTAAGAAGTACACATTTTCTTTTTATGGGCTGCAAGTACTGATGTAGGAAGAAAATAATGGGAACACAATTTCCATGAATACTACTGATATGCATGTGGAAACGCTCAACTGCAAGGAAATTCTAAGGCTTGGCAAGTCTTGCACTATTGTGACAACTCCTTTCTGATAGTAGCACACATCTACATAACATTGGTCTGTTTGCTGATGACAAATAGGCTAGTTTGAGAGTATCAAGTTAGAAATGGCCACAATCATGCATTTCTGACTGGGGCGGGTTACTCTGAATGGTGTGCTGGTTCTGTGCAGTTGCTAGAGAAATCCTCTTTTTCATGCTGACGCTCTGCAGCCACTGCTAACATCCCAGACTAGGTACCATGTCCAGTAACCTCTCTGCTTTGCAGCAGGCATTGGTATAAATGCTTTCTGTCCACTGAATGTATAATCCGGTTTGTGGTCTTGGTTCAGAAGTAAACATTGAATGCCTCTGAAATCTGCCCTGTAGCTGTAACCAGCGGGTCCCCTCATAACATGTTTTGTGGAACAATGACACCAACCACTGCAATGGGAAAAGAAGAGGGATATGGGTGGAATGAAGGTAAGTTTCATAGGTCTTGCAGTAGGAAACTATCTCCCTGGACAAATAAGTGGCTTCCTTTACTTGTACTAAGCAGCTGATAATTTTTTTTATTTTTCAACTTCTCAAGCCTTCTGTCATCACCAGTTTCAAGAGAAGAGCAAAATACCTTTTCACATTTGGATACTATGCTTATAGAAAGTCATCTGTGTGAGAGATTACAGAAATCAGAGCATAGATCAAGTCATTTGTCATGAAGGATCTCTAAGTTGTACTACAGCATTACTAGTTTTTCAGTCTTTTCATATCCTTACCATTTTTTGTTTGCATCCTGTAGGTAAGGCACAGAACTTCAGACCAGGTCATGGCTTTGAAGATGAACACGCTGAACAGCAACAGAGCAAACATGCTGAAAGAGGTTCAACTTATGAATAGACTCTCACATCCAAACATCTTAAGGTATACTGGCTTTTTTCTGAATCGTATAGAGATAGGTTGTCTTTAGTAGAGGTTTCCTATTTCCATTTTTTATTTAATTTTTTTTTTTATTATAGCTTTATCTGTTGTGAATGTATTAGGATCAGCTTTTAATTTAATGGAAGAAGGGGAGGAGGAAGAAAAAACTTGAGCAAATTGAAAATCCACATGATTTTGGTATCTGGAGTTTACCAGTAATGAGTAACTTATTTCAGAGAAAAACAAGTTTTCACATCATAAATTTCTGATGAATCAGTAAAATGGTATGAAGAGTGAAATTTGGCTTCTTTTCATGAATTTAAATTATTGCAAATTTAACACCATTCATATAAACAATGGTTACTAACCTCGCAGATTAACAATGCAAAGTGCCATAGCTTCCTCATATTTTTAGGTCTGTTTTATAGTTTTTAGCATTTTCTTAGTGTAGTATTGCAAGGTGGGATAAGAGGGACTGAAGAAAAGACGCTAGAGTTGAACTAATCTGATTTATCTGCTCTTGAAAGGAAAAAGGTAGTTCTTGTTTTGCAATAGATTACTGGATGCAAATCCAGAATGTTTCAATGTTTATCTTCTTATTCCTTGAATCTTTTCAGTCTTGGTTACTCTTTTATGATGATGTGACACTCAACATAATTAGCTGAAGATACAACATTAAGAAGTTTAAAGGTGCACCAAATAACCAATTCTCCTAAACTGCTGTTGCACAGCTGGGATCCATTTTGATAGTCTCAGGCAGTATAGCTCTTTCTGAAAAGTTTTGGAGACACAGTGAACTTTAAGTAACTTAATTTCCTGTTCTTCACCGGACTGTTAAATAGTACAGATGTAGTACTGATTCCTAAAATCCTTTATAACCAACTTTTCTCATCCTTGAAACCCTGGTTCAGTCTTCATCAACCGATGTGTGACAATATTATCTTGTTTTTTTCCTTGAGTATTTATGAGGAGACATATCGGAAGCATTTGGACTATCTGTAGGGAACATTCCATTAATTCATGCCTATTTTCTATTTTTTTTTTTTTTTCTTAAAACCCCCAAAACCTGTGAACTTAGAGAATTTTTACTCATAGTAAACTGTATTGGTTTTATCACAATATATTTATTCAAGTGTTGTAGTAATCTGTCCCTAATTAGAATTCATAGTCTGTTTTCTCTGATCCAAGGTGAGATGAGTTCCCAGAAACTCCTCTGGCTCTTCTGTTTGTTTGTTGGTGGGTTTTGGGGTTTTTTTATTTTATTTTTTATTATGTTAGATATCTGGCTTCTTAGGTTTCAGGATCATTAATTGTTTCTTATATCTATCCACCACTTCCTTTCCCCCAGAATCCTTAGATAAGCAGAGTATGATCCTGGGGACTGATACAGCTGCTTTTTTAGTAAGGTTTGTGGCAAGAATAACTTCATGGGATTGGCATTGTCAGAATCATGAAGTCAGTACACTTCATCAGTTTCTTTATCAACTTTGTGTGGTTTGTAAATCTTATTTTAAAAAACATCTAGCTTTACAACTCTGTTCAAAATAAGGTATTTCATTTGGGCTGGGGTGAGGGAAATTAGGAAAGGGATAGTTTCACAAGCAAAAAGCATTCAGTTGCAGCTTAATGTAACCCTGCCCCCCCCCCCCCCCCCCCCATGGAGTTACACAGGTGTTGCTGAGAACAAAAGTTATTGTGCTTAGTTCTGAGTAATTGCTGAAATTTAAATGCCTTATGATGTCTGAGAGATCATACCGATGATATACTGGTCCCCTCTGGCCTTATAGCCTATGAATAATTTGAAGTCAGTGGTGTTGCACAGATGGTCCTGAAGAAAGAACAATAATGTATTGATTTATGTGTGAAGGAGAAAAGGAATTCCATTTGGTCTCCCAGTTATTACACAGGATTGATAGAGAAATCTTTTCTTCTATGTGCTCATTCTTCTGTGTGCTCAATTAAGCAGTTATGAGTGAATACATAAGAAATAAATGACTTAAATAGAAACAGTTTATCTTTGAATAATTTGTTTTGAAGAATAAACTACACTTGCTTGATTTGAGGATTCTTCAAAGAGAGTTGGTTCTCTGGTAAAAAATACTGCCTTTTTCTTATGTATTAGGTAAGTACCCTTGCTGTAGGGAGCAAGGACATTCCTACAGAAAATGCAAATGAGAAAACTATTTAGTTTTAGTTTATTCTTTTATCAAATAATAATAATCAGTAAAAACTATTATTTTTCTTTCTGTAGCAGATAACTTAGTAGTTTTGTGTGTTAGTTATGTGTCATTCTATTTTTGGTTTAAAATTACTTAGTGCACTGTTTCTAGTCCCTTTATGTCTGGGAGAAGATTTTGCCCTTTTTAAATGTTACCTGCCTATGTGTCTATATATACCTGTATATATACACACACATGCATGCAAACATCTATGTTTCAGAAACCTCTAAATCATTGCTGCTTCTACTACTGTTGTAAAAATTAGTTTAGGACCTATTTCCCACTTTAGAAACACATTAAAAATAATATTTGATAAGAATTTGCTTTTATAGTAAAGTGGTGAGACGTGAAAAAATTGTGTTGTCAAGTAAGAGCTGCTGGAGTAGTATTACTGGGAGGTCACTAGGAAAATGTTCTACAACAACGTGTTCCTGCTGAAACATTTTCTGGGATTATTTTTGGAAATTTTAACCTTGGAAGAGGATAATTCACTTTAAATACTAATACAAGAAGTTCTAATGCATAACTTCCCCTTTCCAGGCACTATGAGCTACCTCAGTTTGCTGTTAAATGTTATTTTCTTAACTTAATTTCTGTCCTTTGAAGTTCTTCCTCTATATTACCGAGTAAGCTGTTTTGTCACTAGCATCAAGTTTAATTATTTATTGATTTCACTGGATCTCATCCACATTCCTTGCAGGCGTACTCTGATTTTATCTAATACGTACCTCTGAGCTTCTTCATCTTCTGTAAGCTTTAGGACTACCTACTGTTAACTTACGCTGTAAACAAGTTACTTTCCTTAGTGCTGATCTGTTGTTTGCTAGTAAGGGTAATAGTGGATTCTTAGGCTAAAATGTTGAGATCATGTTGTGCAGTGGTTAAGTGTAGCAGGTAGAGGGCTGCAAGGTGCTCTGATATAAAATGGTTTGTAAAATTATGAAACTGCATAGCTACTGGCTTTGCAGCATACAAAATCTGCTCTCAGCCTATTTCAACATGTGCAGTTCAGTGAGTTAATATTTCAGAAAGTGAATGTCAGGTTCAGCAATGATACATTTGTTTTAGTGTACTACAGTCTTCCTAAATCTGGGTGCATGGTTATGTTTTTGAACATCCTGATGCTTTGGTACCTAAAATTTGTAATTGAATCAATGTTTTTGTCCTGGAACTCTTCCCTAGTTTATATGACCTAAGTCATATGGAAGAGAGAAGAGATTCGTCTTCCTAGTAGTGCATTTGGTAGCCAAAGATCATTATTATCCTTTGGGTGATTAAAAAACCCATCCCTTTGCCATTGCTATAAAATACATAGCAACTTTTTACAAGCTATCAATTCAAATGTGCCCACAGTTAACTTCAATATGTTATTGCAAAGATTCTTGTATTTTTGCCATTGATTGCACTGATACGAGTAATAAATATTGCTGACTATTAGAAACTGCTTTTGTTCCTGTGCTGTCTGTATCAACTCATTTTCACAGTTACAGATGCCTGTTGAGGTTTTTATCCTAGCCTGCAATCACCATTCTGGAGTGTGAGTTTGTCAGTAGTTGCTGACTTTCTTCCATTCCTTAGCCTGGTAGAGATTACCTAGAGGCAGTCTGTGTTTTTATCTTGGTGACACTTTTGTACTGCTTTAGGAGATGGAGTTGTGTCAAGGTATTTCAGTTTCCCTGGTTCTAATACTTGGTGAAGCATCAATCTGGTTATTTAGGCTTTAAAAATAACATGTTTCTGGGCATGGAGTGAAAGGCTAGCTTTAAATATCCCCACTCATTTTGGTATTTTTGGGCTCAAATTCTGCTCTTGGTCAGCTATGTAGATCCATTTTGATCAGAAAGGTCTAGCGTATGCTTGTAAATGTTTTTTACCACTTTGCTGCTTCTCTGAATACCAATGTGCTGCCGTAGTCATTGAGGTTTTTACCCAAATCAAAGTAAGAAAATAGGGCTGGAAAGGACTCAAGAAATCTCCCTCCTTGTGTCCTAGGCTGGGAGCCTTAGGGCTGCAACCTGAGAGACCTGATACCTTTTCATTCTGGTAATGTCTTACAGGTGTGTTTTTCTCATTTTCACAAATGAAGTGGTGTGCTTACACAGATTCTCCCATCTCCTGTGCTGTCTCTTAAATTAGCGTACCTTCAATTTTGAGATAGAATTTCAGTCTTTAATATCACTACTGTTTGCATGAAAAAGTATTTCTTTATTTGATCTATACCTTGGGGACTTCATTTAAAACATTCTATACACAGAAAGCCTTAGCTCATGTCTTAAGTGCTCTCATGGGAGTGCTTGGAGGTATTGCTGCGTGTTTGGCAGTGAGCGTGCAGGCAGATTGACTCATTGATTAAATCCACCTTCTTGTGTGCGCATGCACACATACTAAAAAGCAAGCAGTGTGCATATTACATGAACTTCTTTCAAGGAGAATTTTATTTCATCTCCTTTCAGACAAATCTAGCACCCTGGGAACACAATACCAGGGTTTTTTGTGCGCAGTTTTCTCCTCTCAAAGCTTCCTTTTTGTGAAAGTACTTGTGATGGACTTTGTTACAATAGGCAGAAGAATGGCTTTTGTCTTTTAACATCCTTTGTCCTGTATTGAACGGTGCTTTAACAGAGAAGAAAAATACTTTTACTTCTGTGTAGTGTGGTCATCAAAAAGGAGTATTTTAGAAATGCTGTGCACAAGACAGCAGAAGAGAGGCTGTATGCATTGTGTATAATACGTTACAGAAAGGATAGATTAAATGCCTTACCTCTGCATCTGCAATCAAAATGCAAGTGTAGAAAATTTAAAATAAATTTTTAACATAGCATGGTGCCTAAAACATTAAGGAGGGCCTTAATGCAGACTTAATATTCTTACTCACCCTCTTCCTTCTCCAACAATCAGTGCAGTGAAATAAGCATGTGTCTTTTGACCTTGTTTCTCTTTGTGTTACTGAGGTCATATGAAAGACTTTTGCATTGGTGTGTTTGGTTTGTTTCTTAGGTTTATTGTTATCATCAAACTGTTGAATTTTCTCATACAAGCAGTAGATTTCAGAAGGCATCAATTTATTATGTTGGACTGTAGCTGCCCCAGGTTTATCCACAGAACAGGAACATGTCCCAGTGAAGTTCTTTTAATGGGAAGCATGTGTTCAATGTCTAGATGTCCACAGTGGCTGTATAATCTGGATATTAGTTTTCCTTGATTTATCAAGGAGGCAAAAATTGCAGACTGAGGCTACAGTTCTTAGTCTCCCCTTTCCTGTCCACAATTTTCTCCCTTGCAGTCTGACTGACCTGAAAGCAGTTTGGGTAACTGCTGTAACAGACTAAGGAATATCGAGAGTACCTTCTCTTGCTCTTGTCTAGGAGGGCAGGTATTCCAGATTGACTGAGGAATAACTTGGTTTATGGAAAGAGACTTCCAACATCTGAACATTGCTGACATTTGTTAGAAAGCATTTTGTGGTGGAAGTGTGCTGTGCTGTATTTAGTAGGGTGGACTCAAATAGCATCCTTCATATTTGCAGATTCTGGAGAAACTTTTCCAACCACTAGTTAGGATTTTGGAAGTGCTTCAGCTTTCCTGATAAGGCCAGATACTGTCTTGAAAATAAACTTCCTTAAACTGCAAATGGTTTCCTGTTTTGTGGATGACTGGGTCATTGAAGCTTCTTCCAACTAGAAATGCTTATAGGAAGTATAACCTTTGGCTGACAAGACATTCTGCTGAAGTTCACCTACGAGCACATTTTGGCTCTGGAGACAGTGCGTCTAGCCAACAGGAATAAGCTCAGCTGTACTGGACCAGCATGTCAGCTTCCTATCCACAGAACTTGGGATCTCATCTGGGGCATTCTCAGAAATTGAAATCTTATGTTAAGTCTTGCTTGGTAATTTTATTTCCTGGTAGCAGCTGCATGTATTATCTTTTAGTGAAAATGCTTTCCAACAGTGTTTTGTAGCAGTACTTGGCTTAACCAAGAGGCTTATTACGGCTTGATACAGCAGCTAAGAAGAAGTTTTCCAGGAATTTGGATCACTAGAGATCCATTCTATCAATCTATTTTCCAGAGTCTGAAAACTGAGATTCTTGACACAAAGTTTAAATGGTTTCAGTATGTTGCTTGTAAACTCATTAACTCTCTTTATCAGTGTATCTGGTTTCTCTTTTCCTGGGTAATAACTTCTAAATATGTGTGGTTTATAAATGTATCTTAATGTCCAGCTTTTTTCCATGAGATCATGATATTGAGCTTTGTTTTTAATTTCTGATTTAAAGTTAGAACTGTATGTCTGTTTCCCAGTAGAAACCCTAAACGTTTAAGAATTTTTGAACTCTTACTTTTAGTAACTTGAGCCAGTGTGTCTTTTCTGCCTTGGGCGTAGGTTCACAAAGGTAATGAATATGTTTCCATTGAGACTTCCCTTGACCAAAACAGGTTGGCAGAAAAAGTTAAGTTCTGCCAGTCTTTGGGTGACAGTGATGTGTTTCCTGCTTGGTAAAGATGGGCCAAGAAATTTAATTTTGCCAAAATTTTGATAAATTCTTAATTGCATTCATATTTTAGAATTAAGTCAATTACAATTAATTCCTGATTTGAAAGTAATGTAATAAACCTTTACAAAGGAAGAGTGGCTATATAGATGAAAACATTATTATTTTTAATTATTTAGCCTCGGTTTTTGTTGAATGAAAATACTGAAGTACTGGGTTAACTGTGTGTCATCAGCATGTTTCATAAAAGAGAAAATAATACTTTCAAAAGTTGTCTAATAGTGGAACTCGTATTTTGGATTTTTTTTCCATTTTTGCTTGTGAATAAAGCTATTAACACCATGCCTGATAGCTCTGGAGACTTTCAGAATGCATTAAGGAAGAAACAGATTTCTGCTCTGGAGGAGTCTGGATTTCTTGCTCTCAGGAAGCTTAATTTGTCAACTTGTTTTACAAAATTGTTCATATACAATTGCTGTATGAAGTGAAACTTGGAAACATCAATGTTTTGAGTAGATGGTATATCTAAAAGAACCCTTCTTCCCCTTCCCCTGAATACCTGGTTGTGCCCTATTGCTACGCATTAAACAAGAGGAATTGGATTTTCACTGTCTCTCAAATTAAAATTTGCATATTTAATTCAGGGATTATTATTTGAGGTGCGAGCAGGCAATAGACATTCAAGTACAAGTCCTGCTTCTTTGGTTATAAAAACAGATTTCCACAGCTCAGCTTATGCAAAGGACCTTACCTATATTTTTTTTCTTTGGCTGCTTGTAATTTACCAGTCAGCTGTTAGACAAGAGAACAGTGAGGATCATTCATTTCTTCCAAAGCAGCTTAGCTGAACTAGTACTACATGTGTCTTGCATCATTTTGTTTTTAAATTCGGAAGTGTTGGAGTATATAAAAGGTCCTTTTCCTTTAAATTGTTCTCCACAAGATTCCCCTGTCACATTTAATGAAATCATGCATTTCTACCCCTTGCTTGCAAAGTGGAAATTTCTGAACGTTGTGGAAATGACAGTGTGTTTGTTCACACCAAAATCTAAATGATAAACCTGAAAATTAGTTAATCTAAAAAGAACCAATACTTTAACTGTGCAGGGAGGGCTCTGAAGTGCATACAATTTAAGTTTCACTGAACTTTCTCATGGGAGATGTTTACCATTAATATTAATTTGCATTTTGTCACTTTTAAGTTCGGCTTGTATGGTGGTAAAAATGAGCTTTCAGTTGTTCCTAGTATGTTAAATGTATGGCACATTCCCTACTGCTTTCCAGAAAAAATCAAGGGTGACAGTCATTACTATTAACAACAGGAGTCTGAAACCTGTGCACTGTTGGTAACTTTTGTGGAATGTGTGTATACTGGATACCATCGAAACTTGCTTCAATCCAGGGGTTGGAAATACGGGGTTGGGGAGGGGAAGTATGCTGCACGTACGTGCCCCCATATTCCTGAGTGGTTAGGAATGGGATAGGAAGAAACAACTTTATGCTTAAGCAGCAAAATGCAAAGGGAAGTAATTTTCTATTTATGCAGACCAGCAGTGGATTACTTGGCTTAAACTTCCTTAAAACAGAACTCTGAGACTGTTCCTTTTTGTGTAAAACATTATATGCTGGCCTTTGCTTGTAGTCAAATTAGTAACTTTCCATCCTGAGTTTGAGCTGTCTCCTGTGCTCTCTTGTAACTGCTAATTCAAATTCATTGTAGTGTACACACATGATTTTGTTTCATGCTGAGATGTTTAAATAATCAACATTGAGGTATGCAGTATCTGTGAGTCTGAATTTTTTCTTTTACTTTTTCCTTCTTTCTTGGCATATCCAGTACTTCTTATTATATTAGTTTCTTTACAGAAAAAAAAAAAAAAGAGGGGGGGAAAAAAGCCCAAACCACTTTTCTTTTCTTGTTTCTTATAGGTTTATGGGTGTCTGTGTACATGAAGGACAGCTGCACGCACTTACTGAGGTAAGACTATTTCATGATACGCATACTCAATATGAAACAGTTCTCAGGCCAGGTTCTGCAACTGCTGTTCACCTTGAGTGATAGTTTCTTTTATGGTGACTAGTGACATGCTACTTGCTATGCAGTGGGAAGACTGCAGAATCAGGCCTCACAACTGTACTTGGCTCATAGCTCTTGTATGTCTTTTCTCATCAGAAGCGCTTATTAGGATAAAAAAAAAATTACAGTAGGAACATAAAATTTCACTGATAATATTCTAAATGAGAGATGTGGATTACTGTTGAGCTGCCCCTAAATATTATTTGTTTCAGTGACATTGCTTTGTGTTTAAGTCTCATTTATACTCTGGTTGTGTGTACATTTCACAGGTGAATCAGGGATGTTTCAGCTGGGTGATATTAGTGTATTCAGTCCCTGCCACTTTCTTATTTGAAATAACATCAAGATTACAGCTTAATCTGGGTCCCATAAAAAGCAATTATTCCATTGCCCATATACTGTGGCCAAGATCTAGGTGTCAAATGAGAAACTGATGTTTCTGTTCACATGAGTCTTTCCACCAAGTTTTAGCAGGTTGTATGTTTAATCCACCTGTGAACTGCTCAGAAAAAACAAGATGGGAGTATTTTCTTGTTAGGAATAGTGTTGCCTGTTTTGAGTCAAAATCAATAAAATGTTTTTCCTGCTGTTTTAGTTTGAGTACAGATTGAGGGGAAATGTGTGTTTTGTAAAGTTAATGTTTCTTATTTACTTCTATTTTGTAGGAACTGCTTGATTAAAAGATTAACCCTTTCCCACCCCCCAAAGACAAGTATGTTATTAATTAGCAATTAAAACAGATTCCTGGTGTGCTTGCCAAGGACTACTGTAAAATGAGAAGTTTGGATAGCTGTATGCCAACTGACAGGATACGTGTGACCATCACTTTCTGTAACTTCCATATGCAACTCTGAGGCAAAGATGCACATATGTGGGCAGTGAATTTCTTCACCTTCTGGGGTGACAATTCTGCAATTCTAGTTCTAGCTACTGTAAGAGTGATGCACACTAGTTCACAGTGGCCATATTTCTAGTGTTAGAGCAAAGGTAAAGACACGTTCAAGATACAGCACATGTGAGGGGTCCTTTGATATGAGAGGGACAGTTTATTTGGTCTTTTCCTTTTTTTTTTCTTTTTTTTTCCCCCCACTGTGCTCAGTAAAGGAAACATTTCTAAGATTTGGCATTAGATGGCTAATCAAGTCCTTCAGGCAGGCTTTGCTAACTTTATTGCCAATTTCTTTTGGACCTCTGATCAGTTAAAACAGGGAGGTTTCAGGCCCTTCCACTCACTAAACATGTCCTAGAAGAGATAGAGCTTCCTAATGCTTCATTCTGGCAGAACGAAATCTTGGCAGATCTTCCTCAGTGTGCTTTTTTAGTTTTTGGGGGTTTTTGTTTGTTTGTTTTTTCCTCCCCTTCATCCCAGTTGCTTGCCATTTAAATGTGCCTCCCCACCCAGAAAGCCAAGAAAATGAAACCAGCACAGATGCTTCCTCATGGAGAGCTAACTTTGTAGCTGCTTACTTTGTTCAGCTATTTTTGAGTTCTTGGCAAGCAAATAAATCTAAGAAAGACTTCAAAGAATAACTTTTTATAGTTATAATTCAGAACAACAGAAGAGATTCCTGAAACATCTTGAGACCAAAGAGGAAAAGTTTTAGGCTGAAGAAGGTTGCTGCAAAATTCTGAGAAACAGAATAACTTTAGTGACATATTATAGAACTACATGTAGTGATTACTGCTTTTCTGATGTGGACCAAGGTGGACATTTAATGCCTTTAATAGGAAAAAAACAGGACCGGAGGCCATCATAAATTGATGTTGTAGGGAATCCACACAGAATTTTGTCCACTACAGTAGTTGTTCTTTGATTTTACAGAGCTTTTGAAAGTTAAGAGCTGTGTATGTTCCAAGTGGTGGAATTAGTTGTGTTTTCTGGCAACAGTAGTGGCATTTTTCATCTTGAACTGTGTGTAGAGTAATAGTCGAGTTCTGAAGACTTCTGGAGGTTAGAGAAGGGGGCTAAAATGTCTGGCTGAAGGAATTATCAGTAAGATGGACGTGGTGAATCACCAGTTCAAATATAGCCCAGGAGGATAAACAAATCAGCCACTGTCTCATGGCATTTTTCAGCTTGTGGTCCAAAAAGGTGGTCTCCTAGCTTCCAGTGCTCAACGTAATTGATACTAGCCTGATGCTACTAGCACTCGGAGAACTTTTGCCAGGGTTTTACTTCTTTGGAGGTGAAACTGTTGATTCAGAGGCCCATTGCTCAGTAGGTGTCTGAGTCACTGCAAGGAGAATCCTCTCTCGTACTAGCCTATGCTGGACCTGTTCTGTAAGGAGCTTAATTATCCATTCTTGTGTTTTGAGAGTACAGTTGATGATATGCCTAAGTAAGAGGGATACAGCATCACTTAGAGCTTATGTCTGAGGGTGCGATGGGGAATCATGTTTATTTGTATGTATATGCTTCCATAACAGAAGTTGAGAACTTGCGGCAAATGTTCAGTGAATGGATTTAGATGACTTGTGCTTAATAGCCTCCTGTGCTATTAACTGGCAAGGCAACAACCACAAATGGTGTTAGAAGAGTCTTGAGGATTTTATAAGCCTGTTAAGGGGCTACATTAGTAATATACAGCACTTTATTATTGGAAGGCAGAGTCTGAAGTGTTACAGATTTCTTTTCTTGCATCTTTAAACACACGGGAGGCTAAACACAGTGGATCATGCAGAGCAGGTTTTTTTGCTTGAGGAAGGTGTTGATCTTATATAGGCCTTGGGTTTTTTCCCTTTTGGCAACATTTTACATTGTTTTAATTGTCCTCTCAAGTGGCTTTTGTTTTTAAAACTGTTGGGCAAGAAGCAGTTTCTGTTTGTTTTGGTTTGTTTTTTTCAAAATAAGAATGGAATTGTTTAATTATAGACTGCACTAGGACTTTGGCCTTGGTCTGAATCCACAGTCTTATCAGTTTTGAAAATCCAATATTGTTTTTGAAGTTCTACTCAAGCCAGAAGCTATGGCATATGCCTCTTCTGAAGTAGTTCAGTATCTATCCTTAGAGTCACAGAATGGTTTAGGCTGGCAGGGACCTCTATCCTTGCAAGCACATAGTTAAGAAACATTTAAGGAAAGTGAAGTAGATGCTTTGATAGATGTACCACTCAGATGAGTTGGCAGGCATTAGACTGCCTCACTAGCTTTGAGCTGATGAGCACATACTTGCTGTGCTCGTTTTCTGTAAAACCAGGAACTGGGTATTCCTTTCTCAGTATTCAGCTGTAATCTGTAGCTAGTGATTTGTTTCTGTAGCTACAAGAATCTGCAGGGCTTCCTGCTGTACTTGCATGCCTCTCCAACCTAATTTCAGCCTCTCCTTCAAGCCTCTGTCTGTTTTCCGGCCACCTTCCTAATCTGACAACTCTATTCGCTTCCATTTCTTAATTTCCTGGCACACAGCATCCTCAGACTTGGAGAAACTTGCATAGTAGTACAGGCTCTGGTGTCAGTTAGCATGAGATGCTGCTGAGCATTCGGAGACCAGATCTGAGCCACTGCCAGGAGGTTAGCAGACAGCATACGCTGCAGGGGACATGAAGCTGTGAGCCAGTTAGTGTGGAGCAGCCGTGGTTTAATAGCAATAGCGTACAATCTTATCCCACACACATTTACCATGGAATGGATGCGTGAGGAAGCAGCCATTTTAGATGAGAGGCAAATTTGTGCGTTGCAGGTTCTATAGGCCTGTGCTATTACACTGAAGCAGATAACATAGCATACAGTCTAGCATATAAAAGCCACTTAATACCTTTTTGCGGATCTTAAATTATTTGTTGAACTCTGTTAAGCAGGTTTATCTGAATTTCTGAGAGGTCAGGCTAAAATCTTGGTACAATTAGATGTATATATATGCACAGAATGAGTCATAGAGCTTGATAATTCCTTCTTGAAGGAAATGAAAGCCCTGACAGCAGTGTGTATAGAAGATGAAGAAGGGAGAGTTATTATGTGTTGATTGGGGTATCTTGAAATTGCAGTGCTTCACAAACAATAGCTGATTGTTACAACAGAAGTTTTATGGCTATTAATTCATACTGGATGATAGTAAAAAAGTGCACAAATGCTCTGCTGCCACAATGTGAAGCTGTAGCTTTACTTGCTCAGTGCAGGATCTGACAATCATTGGAGCTTTCTCAGGCAGGGAGCAGGGCTGTGGCAGTGTGATAGGAACACATGATCTGTGATGGAGGGGTAGACAGTATTGTGTCAGCCAGCAGCTGGATCTGCTGTCTGCCTGACATGCCTCTCCTGCAGTCTTTCAGTCTTCTTGCTGGTGTACTACCTAGTCAGTCCTTCTGATTCCATCCCAGGTATCTGGTATGGTATTGGATATTTCATGGGTCTGAGAGTATATTTGGGCAGCTTTGGTTTTAAGGTGCTGCATACGTAGCATTGGAACAATGGTGAGGCTAAGGGGCGAGCCAGCCTTTCTGTGCACCTGGCTCCTCCTGTGCATCCCACTCGGTGATTTCTCCTTATCAGCTGCCTTATATACTGCACCTCACAGGTGCTGTGTGCAGGGGTGCATGAAAGTGCCTTGAAGTCTAAAATGTTTCCTGGGTGCTCAGAGTGGTGGTGTCCGCAATAATTCATGCTGGCAGTGTATAATATAGACAACAGAGTTTAATGTGGCAAAAAGTGCTGTAAGAAGAATCTTGACTGCTGCTTTAATTTTTTTTTTTTTTAAGAGAATCCACAGAATTCTTTGAACTCATGCACATTTTCAGTTCAATTAATTTTTTTATAGTTGTGTCATAAACCCCAGGAAAAAAATTTACTATGGAAATCCTTCCAGACATGTTAATTTTTGTCTTGGACAATTTTGACATGTTGCACTGTAATAGCTTACTGAATTCGACACTGCTGTTTCTACCATCAACCACAATTCATTGTTTTGAGACAAGAATGCTGTTATGTAGCAGTTTGGAAAAGACTTTTTTTTTTTTTTTTCTCCTTCCTTGCACAGTGTATCCCTTTTGTACTCCTAAAGCTCATCTTAATGAAAGAGCCTGTGGCTTTTGAAGTGAGAGGGTTTTTTTAAGTTCGTCTGTGATAACTGAAAACTTTCCTTCTCTGCTTTTCCTCCCAACAGCAATAATTTAAGTAAACAATAAATGCAATTAGTGGAGTTTCAGGCATTTGGAGACCTTCCATTTTTTAGTATTTTTTTTTACTTTTGGAGATGGCACTGATTGGGAAGAAAAAATATTAAAAGCTTGAAATCCTCAGAGTTGTACAATGGTGCTGAATTATCCTTTTACAAAGAAGGGAAAATAACTTCTTCAAGCGAGAAGGTCCTTGTGATACACAGCTTTCATAAGCAGAATCTGTCATTAAAAATATTTAATTTTCCTTCTTTCATTTTTCCTACCCTCAGTTCTTAGGCACCTTTCTATGGAGAGCCTTTGATCCTGGAATGGAGAGAACCAGACAGACATCACTTAGGTCTCCTCTTCTAAACCATTATGCTACAGCAAAAATTGTAGGCATACATTGCCTTCCAGGTGGCAACTGCACACTTTTGAGAGTTTTAAAAAGCCCTGGAACACCATTCCTTCTCTATTCCTTCCTCCCCCCATCTCCTGTAACACTTGCTAATCCCTACTGTTATTCCACCAGTGTGATTCATATTGTTTGAATAACTTTAGTTTTAGTTGTGTAGCTCTGCAAATATTTAACTTGGCTTTGGTGATCACAGTAGGCTAGCCTGTCAACCCTAGAGAACTTAGTGTCTTTAGAACTGTAGTTCCTATTATCAGTCATTCTGGAAATATTCCATACGGCAAAGGAATTGTTCCCAGTTTAGGTATTACCTGTTTACCAGCTCAGGTTAAGTTCTTGGCTAAGATGGCTCTGGTGGTTGTCCCTCAAAAAAAGAGAATAGCTGCAGTGTTAAGTTGATTAGCCTGAGCTTGGAGACAACTGAAGAGAAGATGAAAGTTGTGTTAAAGGTGGCACCAGGTAGAAAATTAAAAGAAATGAAGGCACTCTCAACTTCATCCTGTTAGAAAATGTTACTCATCTGCTGGATACTGCCATACAGTTTCTAGCAAAAAAAACAATTTAGAGAATTATTAGGGAAGCCCTTTACTTCATGCAGGATAAAATGTTTAGGTATTACCTAATGTGTACAGTCAAGCCATACTGATTAGAGGCTTCCAGATCAGTTTGCATTCCTTAATATCTTGTGCTTTTCATTAGCTACCCTTGCTTACTGAAATCTTCCTTAGGCACTTTATGTAGTCTTTCTGACTGTAGTATTGAAAAAAGAAAACTCAAGAGGAGGAGCAAAAAAGCAGAGGGGTGGGGAGACTCTAGAGATGTTTCGGTCCTTTTTCTCTCCTCAGATTTGGTCCCTAATTCTGGTCCAATTTGGTCTCATTTGCATACATAAGTCATCTTCCTTGAGTGTATTAGAGGTCTCAGGCAGTATGTCAAGTTATTTACTTTATGGTTTTGTGGAACTGGCAACTGCTGTGACTTTCTGGAGGAATGAAGTGAGCAACAGTGCAAACTTTCTCTTGGATGTTTTTGTTGACGGCTGTGAGAATATACCTGTTAATTCTAAATGTCTTTGTTTTAGGGGAATGAGTCTTGATACAGAATAGCATAAAAAAGATGGTATTTACTTTGAGGTAACTTTAAAAAAATTAGCATGCTATGATGACAAAGGATATCTTTCAGATGATTTTCAGCAGCCAACAGCTGGCATTTTTAAATGTCTCCTGGCTGTAGGGTGCTGCAGAAGCACTGCTGTTTAAACTTTGTAAGAACTCTAAGTATGTATAAAATTCTGCAGATTAAATTGATCCTTATGATCTCTCAGCCAATGAATAGCATGACCTGTGGATTAATACTGTAATAAATCTCTACTTGCATGCTTTATTCTTTTTGTCCTTAGTTCAGATCTTTTTTGTAACATTCGTTAGAGCTACAGCTTCATTTTACATACTTCCCTGGGAATAGGAAGAAGTTCTTTCAGTGGTGCTGTACTGGTGCCAGTGCTGGAAAGTGTAACATGTAGAGGCAATCTGGGCCTTTGCAAGTATAAAACCCAAGTACCAGAAATGTAAGTTTAGCGTTACCGAAAGCATATCAGAGGCATCGGATCCTCTGTTAAAGTGTCGTTACTTTATACCCCTCCTGGTATGGACTTGGGTGTTAGAACTGAATGTATTTAATTCCAGGAAGGTATGCTTTGATGACAAGAAAGGTTATGTGGTATTAAACTAGAGTACCTATTGCTATTATTTGCTTGCCCCTTTTGCTGCTTTTGTTGCAGGACTGGAAGTCCAGCCAGCACACATCTGTGTTATTTCCTCTGTTAATTTGGTTGTTTGGGTTCATTAGCTTTTCCCTTACAGGAGTCATTAAGAGCCAGGCCTTGCATATATTTGCTTCAGGGTCAAGAGAAAACCATTCATCTGGACCACAGGGATTTGACCTCTAGAAAAGAGGAATGGTAACCTTGTCTGATGCAGCAGTAGTTGCACTCCCCCTTAATGACTGACGACTGTGTGAGAAGTTCACTGCAGGACCTGAGGAGAAGAGTAAGGGTCATGGCAGGAGAAGTAGGATTTAAAACAGAGTAGGAAATAACTCTGGTGTTAGGAAGACTAGGCTAGTCTGTAATGTAAAAGGTGAGAAATCACTTCATTTCATTGCAACTGTTTTTTCCCAGCACTAAAATAGAATGAATGCATCACATAAGATGTCTGTTAGGACTGTTCACTATCTGCATAGTGTTTTATGCTTCTGTTCTTGAGAAAAAGCACTTCTTATCTCACCACAGAAAAATTGTTGCAAGCTGATAGGTGCTTTGAAATATCTAGTTAATTCTATCATCCTTTTTAAAAATACATAGAACTGTGAAGTCTTTTACTTTTTACTTTGGGGAATAGAGTTAAGGTGAACCTACAAGATGCAAAAATCTCTGTTACTGTGTGCCTGCCTACTGGAACTTGTGAATATCAGCTCAGTCTTTTTGGGTTATAAAAACCAACCAACTGAACGTGTACAGAAAGACAAATCTATTGCCTGCGCTTTCGACTTCATTGCACATGAACACCAGGGCTAAATTAGGAAGAACTGAAAGTATCACCTTTGTTGTCGCGTACAGCAGCTATCAGGAAACAGACGTAAGTAATAGGGACTCTTCTTAAAGCCAAAAAGTTAGGAAGCTTCTGTTTATATTCCAAGATGAATGTGTTTATAACATGGTAAACCAAGTCTCTAGCAGTATCTTTTTGAAATTTTAAAGATCCTGAATCTTTAAAGTGATAAGCCTTGGGATGTGCTTCAGATTTCTTGTATCAAAGTATCATTTTTAGCTTTTGCTTAAATTGTTGTGACATTAAAAAAAAGAGATATGTACAAATTTGAATATTAGGTACTCGTATGTGTGTATGTATCTGAAACAAGTTATTTTAATAGCTTTGTCCAGGACCACATGTAGACCTTGTGCCTTTTCTTGTTCCTGTGAAGCTTGCAAGATGATTCCTAGTATGTCTTTGATCATTTTGAAATACAGTTACAATTTTTTTTTTATAAACTTGGTTCAGTGCAGACACTTCCCTTCATCTCTTGATTGTTGATAATAGAATTTTAAAAATACTTGTCAACACTTGAACCATATTTGGTCTTAGTATTGCACTCTTCACAGCATATGGACTGTCAGTTTCAGTTTTGGTGTAACAGTTCACTTAGGTTCTCAGTTTAATCTATAAAAAGTGGCTGAATGCACTCTCAGCAAATGTAGATTGATGCTTGATGACCACCTCTACCTCATCCTTTCTCTGTGCTATACAAGGCATCATACTGTTTCATCTTCAAAGTGGTGTCCTTTTTACCAATGGATTGATTCTCTTTAGAGGAGTACAGCATGTCTCTCTTCAACTTGAGAGATCCATGTATGAAAGGCTTAATATATCTGACACTTCCTGGCTTGCAGAATTGAAGAGATCCGTTCCTGTTCCATTGATCCTTGTCAAGAAGCATGGGTAGCTCTAGAAGCACCCATACGCTGATGCAGTATTAACTGGAGAGTGCTAGACTAACCAACTGCATTGGTTTGGGGGGGAGGGTTGTCTGCCCTAACTATGTTTTTTTGAAAGGGTGCATGAAGGGTGCGGAGGGGGAGAAATCCCATTTCCAGTAATGATTCAGTCTACTCCAGGAAGACTGAGTGAGGGTTACAACAATGTGAGTACCATCATGCTGTTTTATCAGCTAAACACGTTTTATTTTTGTTGAAGTAATGCTGTAGACACTTGTACTGAGCCTAGATGACTGGTTATTCCAACAGCTGAAGAGTTGCAGACTCCAGTACCCATCACTCTACCTTGTATGTGAGATTTGAGTTAGGCTGATTAAAGGTAGAAGTAAACCTGACTCATCTGTATGCACCAGTGGATGCAAAATTAAATCTAAACATGGTACATGTAATAAGTAAATCAGACTGTTCAAAGTAAGTAGAGTTTAAAAAGCTCATAGAAAAGGGAGGGTAGTGTCGGTATTTGGAAAATATCACACTGTTTAAACCTTATGCTATAACTTTAAGGCTTCATGAATTATTTTGTAACACAAAAAAGCAGTGTGTCTAAGTGAAGTTATTTCACAGAAGTTAAGACAAAGTACATATTCTTTACTTTGTTTATATTGTTTTCCTTAGGAACCAAATATTTTTGTGAATTAGTTAAAAGGAAAAAAGACTTCAGTCCCAAACACAGCTTGATGCGCTGCACATACCAAAAAAGTCCATTTAAAATCACACAAGGGGGCCTGGCTTTCAATGACAGGAGGCAGGAAATTTAGTGTTCTGGCTGAAATTCCATCTCCAGTTCATACTCTTGCAGCCTGATGTTGTGGCATATGTGGTGTGCTTGACCCTTTAGTTCTTTCTCCAGCAAGAAATGATACAGGGGTCCACAGGAGTTTCAGCTAAGGTCTGTCTGATTTGTAGCTTTGCAATTTTGAGTGCTTAAATATCAAATTTATCAAAAGTCAGGTTCTTGGAAAGCGTGTAAAGGATCTTACTTAAGTTAGGTGATCTTTCCATTTTTTTTCCTACATCTGATGGCTATTTACTTTTTCATGAATGAAAGCTAACTATCTTGTCTGATTGTAGTGATGATTAAAGACTTAGGGTTTCCAGAAAAACACTAACCAGAGGATTTTTTTTTTTTTTTTTTTTTTTTTTAAACTTAGATTTTGGGTTGGTTATACCAAGTTAGCCCCACAGAATGCAGGGGCCCCTGTGGCATAGGTTCAGTTTGATAGGAAGTTAAATGCTGCTGTACCTGGTCGCAACACTTGTTCTGAGGACAAGAGGAACCTTTAATTACTGAATTTGTATGTGTTTTCCTGTGGCTGTATGCCTAATATGATTTGACCAGTTCCCCCAAAATGCATCTTTTTAAAGAGAGTGATTTTCTATCATGTACATGTGCAGAATTAGAATAATAAGTAAGAGAGGTTCAAGTGGGTTCTTGCTTTACAGAAAGGTGGAATTAATTCTCAAAAAGCTGCAATAAAAAGCTCAGTTGTGGGAAGCAGAAAGCTGACAAAAAATGTTGGCTTATGGAGGATGCAAGCTGGCCTTACAGGCCCTCTCTCAGGAGGGAAGTGCTGGCAGATCAGTTAAAGGAAAAACCTACTGTGGATTGGTGGTGGCCAGGTAAATTAAACACATGGGGACAACTCTACAGAGAAAGTCTCTCCTTCTACGAAAAGCAGACAAGCAATGAAAGTTGTTGAAGCACCGCACTGTGCTGAAGGCACAGGGAAACTGCTAGATGCATTTGCAATATGTGGTTAGGAGAGAAGGATGGGTTCTCACAAAGAAGTAAGTTCAGCTCTAAAAAGTACTATAATCAGAGACACTAAAGAAATCCTCATGTAAAGACAGAAGCCAAGACTTTGAAAATATGAGTCTGACTTCAGGCGCACAGTCTATATTTATGCATGCAGGTGCTAGATCAGAACTGATGAGCAACCAGTTATTTCAGTGAGAACTTCTGGATGTGCAAGCTTTTGAATTCTAGTCTTTTTCTTAAATGTCTGTGTATGAGCTTAAGAGCTCATGGTTAAGCGTGCCACACCCCCCCCCCCCCCCCCCCCCTTTTTTTTTTAAATCTTGGCTACACAGGCTATATGTTGGACTTTAATTCTTTTTTTCCCCTCTCATAGGAGGATGATTGACTGTTTCATCACTTCAGAACCTGTAATAGTGCAGAAGGAATCTTTTTTATTTAGTATTTTAATTGAGATAGATGTATCTAAATACGTTGTGTTCTAAGGAAGGCTTGCTAAATATCTTGCTGGTGGTAACCTCTTCCTCCTTCTTAGAATGTCTCAAGGATAGGAGAGAGTAAGATAAGAGGCAGATAAATGTTGAACTGCAAACAGCAAGCTCCATTGTCTCATTCCTTCTCTTCCTTCCCTGCATGTGTGTGGCACACACATGTGGGTGGGGTGTGTGTGTTGTGTGGGTTTTTTTGGGGGGAGGGATTTTTAGTATCAGTGTTTTGACACTCAGTGTAAGCCTAGTGGACCATTTGCCGTTGTCTCAAGCAAAAAAGAAAAAGCATTCTTGAACTGCAACCTGTGCAATTCTTTTATTGTTGCTTTATGATATCCTGGAAATATGTCCAGGTTAATAAGACTGAGAAGATGCAAGCTTCTCAACTATTACGGTATGAGGGGGAGAGAGGGGAGGAGAACTGAATACTGCCTTGAGGACTAGATTTTCCTGTTACTTGTGTGTATGAAGAGATGCAGTCCAAACAGATACTGTGATGCTGGCGCTTCAACTTTTTGTCTGGGATTTTGTTCTTATATATTTTCCAGTAAATTCAGTTTGTAGTGCTTTCTCTTCCTCCCCCACTCCACTTCACCCTCGACCCCAGGAAACATACTCTTGAATTAACAAGTGTTCTGTCGTTTCACTTCCTCATTTCACTTTACTTATCAGCCATTCAAACCATTCAGAAACTGAGTTGTAGAAGAAAATTCCTTTAATGTTTGTTTTTGTACACCACTACTAATAGGGGATCTTGGTGCATTCTATAATTGCTAATAAAGTGTTTGAGCACCCTCAAATGTAAATGCACATTGTGGCACAGCTGGAGTGTTGAGGCTTGGCAAGTCACTCTGAAACAGCTCAAAAGTACTCCTTGTGCAGAATTTAAGCAAAGTTTTTAACTATGAGCAGTGTTTGTGTGCTATAACTTTGCGCTCAGTAGATCCTTGTAGCTGTTTTACAGCCTTCAAAAAATGAAGCAAACAGGTTATTTATGTGGAATCTTGCAGGCATATAATCTGTGGGCCGCTACTGCTGGTATCTTTGTGGGGAAGGTGAGAAAGACCTTATTTAAATAAGAGGCTCCTTGTCGGGGACTACAGCTTGCTTCTAGGCAGAACTGAGTGTCTAGAATGTTCAAAATGCTGTCATTATATATAGAGCCTTCTGCTCTTAACAGAAGTGTTATTGTAGAAATGCTGTTTCTCTTGCCTGTGTCAGCAGCAAGGTACTTTATCTTCTGTGCCCGCGTGCTAATTTATGCCATTGCTAGCTTGCCATATCCCAGATTCTTATCTGCACTAAAACTAGGCTTTACTTAGAATCCAAATGGTTGTGACTTCAGATTATAAATGCAGGTTTTTTGTTAGGCCTTCTTTGCTTTCTGTTTTTTCTACTAATATAATTACAGGAAAAATGGTTATCAAGGTCAGTTTGTATAGATATACTGGGAGTGTTTTCCGGTTCCAGCAAAATAAGCTTATCCTGAAGTATTTCAAACCCTTCATACGTATGGGTTGCAATAGTGCATTGTTGCTATGTGCCTGCAGTTGGAGCCTGACTTACAGTAATCTGTTTCTTGCAGCAGGCAAGCAAGTGAACATTAAATTTTGATTGAATGGAATGACAGGAAAGGGATAAATTCAGCATGCTGACCATAAGAGCTGTTGGATGTAGAGAATTAAAGGAAGACAAATCTTGCTATATTCTTTTCCATGCCAGCACTTAAATGTTTGGAATGCAACAAATGGTTTTCACTACAGCTCCTTCCTGAGTTAGCGCATGTTAATTCTTGTTTGCCCTTATAAAATAAGCTATGTCTGTACATGCCTTTTAGAAGGAGGAGCCAGTGAATCAATCAATGCCACAACTGACACGGAAGAAGAAACGGAGGTAGATCTGTTGCATTTCTTGGCTTTTGGTTCTGACTTCTGATGAGTAACCAGGCTATGGCAATTGCATGAGGAAGCTTGCCCTCTCCTCTATGAGTAGCTGACACTTTTTAAAGCAAGATTATTTTAATCCTGTAATGGTTAACACCTTTAAAGAAAATACATCATTTTTTATTAAAGAACTGAATTGTTTGTATTGGTTGAAAAGCAGAAGATAAATTGACTTTAGGTTACAGACTTCTTTTCCTTTGGTTTTCAGCAACTGAGGCTCAGGAAACAACAGTGGACTTTAGAGGAAGACTTTTGGCTTTTCTTCTGTCCTTTCAATCAGGCTATTTTTCCTAGCCATTTGAGCCCTTCTGGTCTCTCATGAAAAAGTTTGAGCTTTGTTCTGAAATGTGCTCGCTTCACCTGCATGTTCTGACTCTTTCAGTACTTGTGGTTTTTCTCCCTGGCAACTTTAGTTCACCTGCTTTCCAAAAGTATACTTGTACAGCCCAAATTAAACATCCAACTTGTTCTGGTTTAATGTTTAATTTATTTTGTTTGGTGCAATCAATGTGTTAGATATTTAATGGAAATGGAAGGTTATTGCTCAGAGGTACTTGGGTGAGGTGGTTTTGTAGATTTTTTTAAACTGTTTTTTTTTTTTTTAACAAGTGGAGGTCTATGAACTAACTTTAAAAAAAAAAAAGTCAGTTTAATCTGGTAGTCAATCTGTGTATCAACTTGTAGTATCTCATCTTGTAGTTTTGAACATACTGATACTGTCGTTCTTTTCCAGTTCTGCACAGTTGAAGCTAATGAAAACAGTTTGGGGAAAGGAGGATATTTCCAGTCCTCCCACTGTAGCTAATTATGCCAGTTGTGGCAGAAGGGTACATTGGCTTGTTGTCTTGCAGCCAGCAGCCTTCACAGTAGTCACTTAGGGAGTGCTGAGTGTGACAGATGACTGTTAAACATATGAGAACCCAAGATTGGGTTGTGTCCTCCTTGAAATGGGTAGTTTAAAACTTTTTTTATACTTCTGCAGAAAGCTGAGTGAGTGAAAAGATCTCAACTTTCTTTTATTAGGCATGAGAGTTACCTTCTTCCAGCATTAGAAATGATACAAATATGCAAGCTCTCTCTCTTTCAACACTGCTTCAATGCATTTGTCGCCAATGTCTGCCATGTTACTATTTTGCTTTCCATGTTTCCCTCTAGAGTCCAACTACGTAGTCCGGCTTTTGCTCCGACATCTCTCCTACTTCTCCACACAGCCATGATTCTAGTTTCTCTTTTCTGCTGCTTCTCTGGTGTGTTTTTCATTCAGCTTCTCCAGTATATTAATTTGTTGCTATCTCAGTGTTTGTCTTGTAGTGTTCTGGGTCCCCGGAGCTCTTATTCTTTACTTACCTCATTTGGTCTGTCATAAATGCACTCTCCACACCTACTTTTCTTAACCACTTAATGGGTTGTCTTTGGCAACATTTGGGCTACTGTATAGGGGTGTCTTGTGGTTATTTGTTGCTTTTTAAATGGCAAACTGTGACATTTAAAGCTGAGTAAACAGCAGGCCAACTTTTTTCTGGCTTTCCTCTGCAGTATCTGGTGGTTTATTTATATTAGACCTACACATTTTCAAAGTAGCATTGAAAACTCTTTGCAATTCCCTTCAGTCTTCCCCCTCAGTCTTGGCAATATTTGGAGTCTTTGTTCTTGAGCAATAACTGCTGGAATCATGTGAATCTGATGTGCCTTTTCTTTAAAAGCTTCTAGCTCTCATATTAGTGTGTTCAAACCTTTATTTTGAAGGCTAAAATCTGACAGCTGAAGTTCAGTATTAGTCTCTTGAAATGAAGCATGTAATGCTATGTGTAAGTACCATTATATGCTGAATTTCATCCCATTCCTCATTTCATATGGTTGAGTCTGATAATGTGACTGTGTCTTGAAAGAGAGCAGTCCTATTATCCTATTTGTAAGTTAAAATAGCATGTTTCCCTATGCCCTGACTGTTGTGTGGGAAAGGGTTATATACTGCTGCTTTTGCATTTCATAGCATTAAGCTATAACATCAGAAGATTCCTCAACACTCTTTGATCCAGAAAGCACCTATAGCTTGGCTGAGCTTCTGAGTAACTTGTCCTTCAAAGAAGCTACTGCCCTCTTTCCTCATAAGGTTCAAGAGACGTGTAACATATACAGTTTCATTCTAGCAACAAAAGTATGAGCTCTTACCATGGATAAATTTGTAGGAAAAGCATATTTTTGTGAGCTAAAATGGTCTTTTAAACCAGTGTTCAATTTGCTGTGTTAAGTTGTAGTAAATGCAAAAATAAACAACCTAAAGCACACACTTTCAGACTCTGGCAACCAGATAAACTGACTGTTGGTGTCCTGTTACATGACAAAAAGCTAGCAGTAGGAATAATGAGTAGCTGTTTCACTGCAACCTGATGATACAGAGTTTGAAAAGGTCTGAACACTGCTCCATTTAGCTGTGAGGTCTCTCTATGAAATGTAGTGACCTTTGCTTTCATTGTCATAGCCGGATCAGATCTCTGCTCCAATTGCTTGTACGCTTACGCAATGGCTGTTGTTGTTGTAGTAGAATAATGATTTGAGATGATGTGTGCTCTGTAGCCTTACTGTACCAGCACTGAAATGTTTCAGGGACAAAACAGAATCCAGTATTCTCTTTGGGAGAGGTACACTTACTATCCTTTAAGATATTCTTACCACACAGTGCTGGTTTGTGCTACTAAGATTGAGGACAACTATTTTTCTCTCAGTTGCCTTGGCAGTTAGGAAATAATGTACATAATTTTGTGTCTATTCTGAAAAGGCATTGTTGAAGGGCTCTGAAAAAAATAGGCCATCGGGCTGGCTGTTTGCATTATCAGCCTGAATGACCGGAAGAATTGGATTACTTAAGTGACACTGAGGGAGCACTGAACTCTGTGTGGTGCTTGCCTTAGGCACAATTCAGGACTCTGCATGCAAATATTACCTGCTGGCCAGCTAAAATCTGAGGTCAACTACAGTCTTAAAAGATGTCTATAGGAAAATCTTAGTTCAGTTGTTCACTTGATGATTAGCCCGCTGTGCTTCATAGAAGTATACTAGAAATCAGAGCCAAAACCAGAACTCAAATCTCTAGTAAATGAGGTCTGAGCACTTGCTAGGTGGCAGTTTTGGATAGGAGCCTTAGTGGGTTTTGTATATGTGCTAGAGTCAGGTTTGATTCTTGCTCTTCCAGCTCATGCATGCTGTGTCCTCTGTGTGTGTCAGTTTTCACCCAGCCCAAGCTAGAATCCAGTCCTTGCAGTTAAGATGGCTGAATGACCCTGCAAGGCAATTTGACTGGAAGAGTGCTGGGGAAATAGACAAATTAGATGCACTTAACAAATATGACAGCAATGAATCAAATCAGTGGGGTACCTTATTGAAAAGGAAAGCATGAGCATGCTCAAAATAGTACCTAGCTATTGTCACATTTCAGTAAGTATGTCAATACTCTTACGGATTTCTTGTTTTATTTTATTAGCATTTCTGGAGCAATTATTGTCATGGTATGGCACAGTTTAACCTTAACCAAAATAGAAAGCCAGGCCAGTGATTCCCTTCCCCCTTGCATTCTCTTGCCAACGAATTTAAGTATGGCAGTGCTATATAGATGGTCTGTTATTGCCCAGTCAGAAAGGTGAAATGGTTTGAGATAATTGATAAGCATCACTTTGTAATTGGCTTATTGAGCTAGGTGCTTTAGTGCTTTCTGTTCCAGGTTGGATTTGATGATTTGAATGTAGCTGGATGAGAAGTGCTGCTCGCACTGTTCCGTGGAGGCTGGGAATATATATGAAGTTAATGTAGAAATCTTATTCAGTATTTTTTCCTTAAGCATGCTATCAACTTGTGATTTTTTAAAAAAATCGAATTATATTGAGCAATGTTTTTTTTCTTGAGTGCTCTGTAAGGTCATCTAGCTCCCTTAGGGGTTCAAATAAAAGCAATGAGAAAGAAAGATCAAAGTTGGAAAAGCTCAAAGCAGCATTGTTTCCAATATTAAGTCAGGTTGGCTGTAGCTCTGTCTAGTTGAGTCTTGAAAATCTCCAAGGACAGAGATTACATAGCTTCTGAGTGACCTGTTCCAGACCTGCTCCGCTCTCCTGACACACGAACTCCTAGCATAAAGGACAGGTTGTTTTGGATCTCTGGCTTGCACCAGCCTGCAATTTCTAGTTTCCAGTGTAGTCATCTGATCAACTCTCTTCCCCCGCAGCTGCAGTGCCTGGGCTATACCAGTTCTAAACATTTCATTTTTATCCTTGGTGTGTTAAGTCTTGTTTGCCTTGATTTTTGGAGGGGGGCCAGCAGGCATTTATTTTGCAAAATGATATGCACTAAGCGCGAATTTCTGAGTAATTAAATTATCTTGACTTCAGCACAAAAGAACAGTTTGATAGAAAATTTTACTGCTTAAGAACAGGTTAGTGCATTTTAAAATGTCAGTCAGATTACTTTAGAGTTCAAGAGCTTTCCTTGCCTAATTGTAAAATACAACTACTTTTTGCCTGTTTGGTCTAGAAATGGTCAATACGAGGAAGCATTCTGTTTCTCTGTACCTTATTTTGAAATCCTTTCCTGTATATCATTGCACTCTTTCTCCTGCTGTTAGTCTAATGCAAAAGATATGAAACAGCATTTTGAAGTAGTCATAAGAACATTAAATTCCTAAATATTGGAGCATTTCCTAGACCCAGGCACCTTTTGTGGGATTGCCTCCTTTGGTATGAGAAGATAGTTGATAGCAGCTCTAAAATCTGGTCCAGACTGGAGCCGATTGTCAATCATTCTTTGAAGAACTGAGTTCAAAGAAGGAACTGTTGTACTCGCCCTTTGCCTTGATTGTTGCTCAAGGACAAAAGGTGGGTGCACAGCACCGTGATCAGGCCAAAGGTTCATATTTAAAAGTAGAAAAGCAAATGCTGAGGGTGAGGCTGCTTTGTACCCGCTGTGTCCATGTGCTGCATGTGTAGTTCCCGGCTTGTCCAGCAGTCGACGGAGCTTCTGTGAGAGAGAGGGGTCTCGTCCTGGACTGCCAGTGAAATGTGCTGCTGTGCATGAGTTGGGATGAAACCCGTCCCCGAGGGACGTGCAGTGTAGCCGAGGGGAGCAGTGGAGCCCCACGGTGCTTTGTGGTGCCCCCTCCTGGTAAGCTTTGTGACAGTTAAAATTGGTTTGTGCATCATCTGCCCAACAATTTAACCTCGTTAAATAGTAACCTGTGAAAATTGCGTATCTGCTGAAAAAGGTTTTCAAAATTAACCGATGAGCTCAGAAGAAGAAAGGGCCTGACTGTAAGGAAGAAGCTGTTTTTTGTAGACTATCCAGGAGGCGAGCCATGAGCCCTGGATTTACTAGTAGAGTCTGGCTTATGTGTGCATAGTCTGAGATCAGCTATATCCACGCTGCATGATGTGTGGTCCACGTTTGCCTTGTGCCCAAGGCTCCAAGACACAAAGAAGCCCAACAAAATACAAGCAAGTTCAAAGTTTCTGAAATAACAAGAGCTGCAATTAAGATTTTTATTTTAACGTGATAATGGTGGCACATGTTTTGTCTGGGTGAATGATACAAGAAAGTGCAAAGCCTCTTCAGAGAGAGTTGGAAAGCTGTCTAGCACAGAGGAGCAAAGTTGGTGCAGCCTGCTGCAGTGTTACATGCTTGGACCAGGCTTGGGAGCAAATTGTCCTGTCTGCTTCGCTTGGATTTTCTTGACGAAGTCACTGCATTGCCGCCAGGTTTTCCTTCTGGAGTGAGCTAGTCTTTTTGCTTTGTTGCTGGTGAGGAGACTGGGGCTGGGAGTGAAACAAGAAGCTACTCAAACATGGTGTAGCTGCTGTTGAGGTGTAAAGGGTCTATACATAAAGCATACGCCCAGTGTTGCTGTAATGATTATTTGAGCAGTAGAGCTGCCATGTCTTAACCCTGGGTCATAGACAACTTAGCATCATTTGGGTGCTGCTTGGTTTCACTGTCTCTTGTAGCATTTATCTTATACTTAATATAAGTTCCTTTTCATGAGGGCTACCATTTGATGGAGTTGATGTAGTACTGAACATAGTGGGAGTCAGATTGCTGATTAGGACTTGTAGATAACAGCAGTGAAAAAATGTAATTTACAGCAACATGTTGTAATATTTTTCTTTGATGCTGCTTCAGTTTAGGGACTTGATATCTGGGAACTTGATCAGGCTCCATGACCTGGACTTGGATACTTAGCCCTCTCTTTGTTGACTTATTCTGTATGAGACCCAGCTCTTCATCCTTTTTGCCCCCATTTTCCTCACACTGAAATGAGACGGTGATATCATAAATAGCAGTATTTAAATACCATGGAGTTAATGCAATGGTGGCTGTTGCATGCACCTTTAACTTAAATATATTGGTACAGGTGGTGAAGGGAGAGATTTTGAGCCTCTCTTGGTCTGCAAATTTTGTGCCTGCCTAACCCTTAAGAAACAAAAGAAGTTTTTAATGTGTAGCTGAGCTGAGAACACTTATGTAATGATGAATTTTATATTCCTGACAATATATGAAGTTAAATAATTAATTACAAATGTTGCTTTGTCCTTTCAGTACATCAACTGTGGTAACCTGGAGCAGCTATTAGACAGTAACCAGCATCTGCCCTGGACAGTGAGAGTGAAACTGGCGTATGACATTGCTATGGGAATCAGTTATCTTCACTATAAAGGCATTTTCCACCGAGACCTTACATCCAAGGTACTGTTTATAAAATTAAGGGAACTTTTTAATGAAGGTACTATAACTGGTTGTTTGGTTCTTTCTCCTCCTTCCAGCAGAGAACTATTGTATAAGGTGTGATCTAAGACATTTTGAGAAACAAATTGAAATACAGTTTATAGGATTAAAACTTTCCTTAAAACATGTTGATAGTTTGTATGGGAACTGGAGAAATAGCTATCCTGAAGGAAGGTCATTCCTCAAATGAGTTCAGATTAGAATTTCTCAGAAAGCAGCTGCATAGTTTTTTAGTTCTGAATTATGGTTCAGTAAAGTATTTAAATCCCTGGATAATTAAGCGTAACAATAACATTTGGAACAGGTCACTCATACAAAGAGCCCAAATTGAGGAGATTATTACAGCGCACTTTAAAATCTCCTTGTTGGTTTTGTTTTGCGTTTTATTTCACAAATCTTCTTCAGTAGGAAGAGTGACCTTTCAGTACTAATTCAGCATTAAATGTTGTCCACAATCCTGGTTTATATTTCTTTAATTTCTAAAGTAAGTAAGATCAAAATAGTTTACATAAAATTTTCAGATTTAAAAATTTCCTCCAGAATGATATTTCAGTGGCAGAGTTTTCAATGGACATAGATTTTTTTTTTTTTTTTTTTTTTTTTTAACTGCTTTGGTGACAACTTGTATGAATTTAGTTGGCTGAAGTAGCTAGCTTATTCAAACTCAGCTAGAAGTATTGACATAAGAGCACTAAGCTCTGTGAACAAATTGCCCCAGTATTCACACTGGGTCTTGCCATCCATTGCAGCCTATGCTGAGGGCTTTGCTGTCCTGTCTGTCTTGTTGTCTGGAGCTAATGAGCTAGTTTAAGCTCAGTGGGGACTTGCAACATGAAAGAACTCCAAAACTGTTATTGGGAAGACTTCACAATGTCACTTCAATCAAAAGCATTCAGAAGAACATTATCTTAGCCTGAAAGGAACTATTTTTTAAGATTAGAAACAGCTTTTAAAAATAAAAACACAGCACAGTGTGTTTGCAAATGCAAGTGACTACTAGTCCTCTGCCCAGGTTTAGTTTTTTTAAAGCTGCCGCAGTGCAGTGTTAAACAGATGAAGAATGTGCATTTAGCCAAGAGGAAAAAAAATTGTTCAACTGGTAGGTGAAAGAAGTATTTCAGTGAAGTCATAAAATACTTCCTTGGGTGTCCTTTCAAGTGAAAGGTGCTTAATTCTGCAAGGAAGAATATAAAATTTATGAAAAATGCCCAGACTTGGAGTCATGTCACTTTGACATGATACACTCAGAAAGCTCTATGTCAGTCACCTTGGAGTGTGCAGGTAAGAGATGTGTAAACATAACTGAAAAGATAACTTGACGTGTGTCCCCCCACCCCCTTTTTTTTCAGTTCAAGATGTATTTTAGTACATTTAAGAATGGGGAAGAAAAGTTAATGCAAGGAACCAAAGTAACTAAGGAAAACTCTGTCCCTGCAACATTTGTCGTAACGTAATGTGTACTGTGATGGCTAGTCATATGAAAATCCATTTCCTGAGACCTTTGTGAATGTCTTCGTTCAAAGCTTTACAGAATTGTATGTCATTCTCTGGAGCTGCCCTACCAATGCCTTAATGTTATCTATTGTTGAATGTCAGTTGTTTAGTAAACACACCTGCTGGGAGGAGTGCGTGATTTCGCTGCAATAGCAAACTATTGGTGGCCACAGGAAGTACTAAGGATCATTTAAAAATAAACAAACAACAAATGAAACTAAACCCTTAGAATTTACTAGCAGTTATGCTATATTTGGATGGTTCTTAGCACTAAAGGTATAGTATCTGTGTGGGTCACATTGGAAGCTGTCAGGATAAAAGTTCAAGTCATCAGCTATATTCTGTATTTTCCAGTTTCTTGGGTTTTTGGGGTTGGCTTTTGGGGGGGGGGGGTGTTGGGTTTTGTTTTTTTTTTTTAATTTAATTTTTTAAATTTTTGAGGTTATGTGTGCACTTGCTTGTTCTGTTTGGGAAGGGAAGTAGATGAAACACCTGGCCTTAAAGGCTCAGGTACTTGTGAATTTTATTAGTGTGTTATTGTGTGGATGAAATATACTTTAAAATCAAATCTGTTGGGCAAATGACTCTCCTTCGGGGCAAATGTTTGCCCTGCTGGCTGGCTAAGTTTTAAAGAAGTCCCTTTGTTCCAAAGCAAAAAAATTCAGATAATAACCATAGCAAAAACCTGTCACCAAATTTTTCAACTCTTAGACTGTGGTTTTTGGCTACTGCTTGAGGAGATGCCTTGCATTTTATCAGGTTTGTACTGGTGGTGGGATGAGTCATCTTCATTCTTACTAGTAAATATTCAATGTGTGAGCAAGCTGAAGGAAGATGTGATGGGCTCTTTCCTTGGGAGAGAACTTGTGATCTGGATTGAACAAGGGCAGGTTCAATACTGTTCTATATTGTCCTTGTTTCTTTGGTAAACTTAAGTAATTGATGTGGCTTTCTTAGTCAAATGAAGGCAAAGACAAGGATTTAGACCTCTGCAAAAGCTGGAACAGATACTGAGTTTGCAGGATGGGAGAATGAGGTATTTTTCTAGGAAATGTGCTGGTCTTGACTGAACTGTGAACAGAGTGAAACTGAGACTTTCTGTGCAGGAGCGTCTCCATGCTTTACCTATTACACTTAACACAACAGCCCACTGGAAAATATCCCTCTAATACGAATTTTACTATGAAAATCATTTGGGATTTATTTAGGCCCATACTTCTGCCTTTCTTCTTCTGTTTCTGGCAAACCTCCAATTCTTGCAGCTTCCTGGAGCAGGTGGCGTGAATACATAAAGTTTATTTTGTCAGTTATGGCAGCAGAGTTGTCTTGCTCTGACAGTAGCATTATATGTGTCCATGTACTGGATGCATAAAAACTTAAAGAAGGGAAGGTTCTTGTCCCCTGCCAAACTAAGACTGAAAAATAAGTGCTTTTGGCAATTAGTATACACCAGGGTGATCTCTCTTCCTAATTGCATTGTGTGGAGAGTAGCAGAACAGCATTGATACTGCAGAAGGCCAGAGGGAAGAAAGACAGAGAAGAGTAGATTTAGGTCATTACAGTCGATGTGGCAGCCCACAGGGGATGTCAGCCCTGACATCCCACTGGTGCCCTTCCCGCTGCCCTTCTGTCAGAGAGAGAGGCAGTGCTTGTTAGAAGAGCGTGTGCTGCCCAGACAGCCAGTACTTACCATGTTGTGAGCAGCTCAGTCCTTGGGCTCTGGGCTTGGGCTGCTGTAGCTGATCAGGCTGATCTGCCCTGATCAACAGCAGCAGCCTGACTTGAATCTGTCAGAAGGTAAGAGTGGTCAGATTGGCTGTTTTCAGCCTGCAGATAGCAGGTGTGTGGGCAGGGTGACTTTTACATTTTGTAAGCCAATAAATGTAGCGTCCTCACTATTGACTTGTCGTAAAGAGATTTACACAGCCATAGATGGGTTATGACAACCAGCCTCACTGGCTCATTCCCTGTCCCCTATCCATATCACTACAAGCCCTGTGAATCATTTTTTATTTGGGGCTTGTTGTAATGTGCACAAGGAGGATTTGCATCCTGGAATCGTGAGGATTTTCTTCGTCTTTCAGTGATTCTCAGGGAGGTCTGGTTATGAATTTTAACTCTGAAAGTCTTAGTCATGGAAGATGCAGTCATTAAACCAGAAGTCATAATGTGAAACACTGGAAGTGTTTCAATAGAAGCCAGTGGATTGCGATAAAGTTTTTCTTAATCTGACTTTGTTTTGCAGCATTCTGTCTGTTGTTACCTACAATTAAAATAACAGTGTTTGGAAAAGCACAGGGAAGAAGTATCCAGCTTGCAAAAAAGAATATAGCAAAACTGTTTTGTACCCCACCCCTCAAAACAAATATCTTAATACTACACAGAGAGTTCCTTCAACACCTTGTTTACACTGTATTTGCATTGCCTTCAAACCCTGCTCTGAAAGCACTGTTGATTTCCTTGGCAGTTTACACCAGTGACTGCCCTAATATCAGTGAATTTATTTTTACAGTATCTCTAAGATGAGGGAGGTGAATAAACTCAGCCTTATCAGAACAGATTAAAAGCAAGAATATTGGTGAATGTTGGGTATGTGTTTTAAAACTTTGTTTGGGGTATTTGGCATTTTATGCATGTTTAAGTTCAAGGGAATATGCTCACTGACCTCAGAGGCAGTTGGAAGCGTTACAGCACTTATAAAATAGTCAGGTTTGACTGCTGGAGGCAGAGAAAGCACAAGATTAGCAACAATCTCTGAAAGATTTTGTTAAACTAGCTTCCTTGTCACAGAATCCTCCTGTGATGCTGAGGAAGGCCAGAATCCAGATCCTGGGGCAACATTGCAATAGTTGTAACCACAAGACAGAAGACCTTCATTTCCAGCCCAGACTTTCTTCTTCATCTCTTCCCAGCCTTTCTTTCACCCTACTTTTTCTGTGGCAAGAGTGGCCAGCGTCCTGAAAATAGTGGTCCAAGTGTCTTATGTACAGCCCCAATTCACTGTCAGTTTCAATCCGTTGTGTGCACTAAAACACATAGGTGCCAGGTGGAAAACTGGCTGTGTGATCATGTAATTAAGGACTTTACCTTAATGCGTATGCATAAGGGGAAGAATGAAAGTTGTCACAGGAACGTTTACATCCCATCTTTTGTGCAATATTAACTTTTAGATGTAGCGTATGTTGTGTGCAACTTCCTTCCAATTTAAAAAAAAAAACCTGGAAAAAACTAATGGCATTATGCATTTCATTTGCAGGGTTAGAAGCTTGAGATTCATGGCAGAGGTGTCTGCTGCTTTAGTTAATACAGTAACTAATACAGGAAGTATTTTTAATTAGTATTTATTGCTACTGTTAATTAGTATTACTAATACACATTGCATGTTTTTGCTATGGAGCAGGAATAGAGAGAGGAAGAGCGACTCCTTGGCAGCGAGAAGCGAACATCTAGGAGTCTGCCCATTTTTCCAAGACTGATCCTACCTACTCTGTGACTATCCAATCCTTTCTGTTAGTGTACAATGCCAGCCTCCAGTCAGGCTTTTCAGACTTGTTCAAAGTCTTTTCCTCTTTTCGCTCCCAGTTTGTGCCCCCCAGCCTTGTTGTCCAATCTCCTTGTCTGGCTGACTGCAGTTAACCTCTTGCTATTGCTCCTGCTTGATGCTTTATCCAAGCTATCTTTCTGCATTCTGGTCTTTAATATGTTTAGCCATTTCTAGCTCTCCCTCTTTTCTGCTGCTCCGGGTTAGCTCTGTTCCTCCCTGCCCCCACCTGTTTGCTATGCCTGCAGTTCTTATGTCCTTGTAATAGTCTTTGGGGTTTTTTGCCCATCTCAGGAACCATGCTCAAGACCCTGGTCTTGGTCCCTGACAGCCACTAGCTTGGACTCCTGCTCTGTCTTGTCACCTTATTCACTCTTTCAAATTCCTCACACAGCGTATGTCCTGTCCCGGTCTACTTTTTGCAGGGGTGGCAAAAAGTGCATCTTACACAGAGGTCTCGTCACGTTTCAAGTTGAGAACATGCCAAATCTGGTAGGATACCATAGGCTAATATTTTTGAGGATTTTTTATTTTCATTATTTCAAAATTTGCTTGCAACACGTATCCTAAGTTTGTTCTCCCAAGCAGCTGAGCTGTCTTAGCTGAACACCCCCTCCCCAAAAACACACTACCAAAGCTCTTGATTAAAAACAAGCAGGCAAACCCACAAACAAATGCCTTTTAGTTTTGCAGAATTATGTACAATTGAAAACAAGGTCTTATAATCAGTAGTAGGTTGTGAGCAGTTTTAGGGAACATTGTGAGCTCCATTGATGATAAAACCTATGAAGAAATTATAATCTCTAGGCAGATAGAGAGAGAGAGAGAGAGAGAGAGAGAGAGAGATACACACACACACACGCATACGTGTGTGTATTCCTGCCAACATCTGCTTTCACTTCACAGGAAATGTGTAATGGTTCACCCTTCTTTCATTGAGAGAGGAGTAGTCTCAGTTACTATGGGACAGAATCATGCATGTAATCAATTACTGTGGATTATCTGATGTAACATAAATTCACTGCCTTTGGGCTTGAAAGTGACATACCCTGACTTCCTACCTTGTAGGCTGTTTGCTTGTTTAACACAAAATAAAACCCAAGCAATGAACAGAATCTTTGTCTGATGAGTCTCATACTTGCTGCTGTGGTTGTAAGGTCCCCTTTGTGCTAGAGTAAGCTCTTGTGTGGATATTTTGCACTGCAGGGGAAGGCTTACACTGAAAGAATTAGCTGTTAGAGATGCTTATTTCTAATGATAGTCGCAATACTAAACTTTCACTGGTACTTTGGGGCCCAAATGGAGCCTGTCCCTTAAACATAATGGGTTTTGTTTCAAAAATGATTCTAGTATTGTAAACTTCCTGTTGTATATTTAATTGTCAGTGGTGTTTCTTCTGGGGGATAGCACTTTAAAAACAGCTGTTACATCTCAATTGGCCTTTAAATATTTTAATTCAGTAACAGTTATCAGAGGGTTGCAAACGACACCGCAGTAGTGTTCCTGTCTTTTCTGGAGTGCAATAAAATGTCTGAGGAGTTTAGATTGTATGTCATATTGTAAAATAAAACGATGGGGTTTCTTCATCTAAGCAACTTATTTTTAACTCTGAAACTCTTGAGTCTATTTTCATTTTTGTTTATCTAAAAGGGAGAGTAGAATATTGCATTAGTCTTAGTAGGATTATGCTGTGCAAAGCAGATGTTAAGCTCATGTAACACACAAAGGGGGCTTTGTGTTCTTTCACATCTGTCTCTGCATAAACAGCTCTGTTAACTCTTTAGGGCTCATGTACAGAGCTCCTTGCTTCTATTAAGAGACTGCCTCAGGAAGGACTGATGGGGTCCCCATTTCGGGAGAAAAAAAACCCTTGAGAACCCAACTGAAGTCAAATACTGCCCTCTTTGATGGTGTGAGCTGCCAAAGGAAAGAACATCCCTGTCTGCAGAGGTCCAAAGAGAAAGCTTGGGAAGGTCGTCATGTTTTATTGCCTTGCAGCTTATACAAATAGTGCAATAGTAAGTCGAAAGCGTTTTCTTAAAGCCGGTGTTGTAGAGCTGCTTGGCATTGCATCTTATAGGCAGTTCTTGAGAGGCTCTTTGCACTAGAGAGGGGTTTGGACTCTTGTGTCTCAGTGCCAAAATCCATTAATGAAACTTCTTCATACCAAATTGATACGCGTATTTCTTTGTTGTAGAAACTGAGAAGTATCACTTTGTCAGAGGAAACAGTGCAATATGCTCTATTGTACTTTTCCTACTAAGATACCACCTCTAGCTTAAATTTAAAAGCTCTTTTCAACCTTTTAGTCTCTAATGAAGCTTTGTCCCTTTTTTGATTCTGGTTTATCTCTGCAGTGGAATGTGAATGCTTAGAAATGTCTTTCATTGAGTGCACATGAACTGCCAGTTACTGCGGGCTGTGTTAAGTCACTTTTTTATAAATTGCGTCTTAAATCTGGTAACTAAATTATCTGTGCTGTGGATTTGGTGTGGTGCTGTGTAATGGCTTCACTAGGGTGGGAAGGGTGGAGAAGGAGTATGGTGGTGCTGAGGGTTGGCCTTGAACACTTGGAGAATCTCAGCACAGAATGAATTATCGCCATCTGCAAAACTTTGTCCTGAATGAGCATTACAGGCTTGAAAGGTGACATCTGACCACGCTAGTATCTGTAGAGGGTGTTTACTACTGGTTTTGGTAGGAATAGGCTTCCATCCTTTCTGGGTTCCAAGAAATTGGTGCTTAGGTACATAAAAATTTGCACCAGTTGAATTAAATCAGTTTAGTTTCAGTACAGTGAGCATTTTTGGTGACTCCGGCATTTTTTTGTCTGGTGCATGTTACCTGCCTATGGCTGATTTAAGTGTGAATAAAAAAGTCACTCTTGTACTGGAATATCTATCCTAATGAATTTAAATTCACACTCAGAACTTCTTCATATGCAGAGAAAAGACAAGCTTCCACTAGTGAGAGAGAATAGTTTAGCTTCCTTCTTTATGTCATTTAACATTGTGCAGCCCACCACAGCAGAACAATTGATCCGTACTTTATAGCGGAAATGTTGCCCTAGGCTTTCCCCCATTGCCTTGTCATGGGGTACTGGCCTCTCCTGCAGGACCTCTGGACCCCACAGCAATGGGGTGTCTGCTCTGTTTGGTTTCTCAAAAGGCCTGCACTGAAAGGGAGCCTAGCTTTGCTGCAGGCAGCTCCTGCTCATCTGGGAGGGAGCTCAGAGCTGTCAGGTAGCATTACTTGGCAGCTAGAATGGATGTGCTATTGGTTTAATTTATGATTTATCTAGGAATAATCTACTTGTGTAACAGTTCAGTGCTGTACCTGAGAGCCGAGACTGCCTGGGGCTTGGTGGGGGGATAAGATTGTCTTCAGTTGGTGATGTATTGCTGTCTAATGGGATGTGCTTGTATACTGGTAAGAAGCTGAAGGAAAATTTGCTGTCAGGATGACGTTGCATTTAAGCCTCCTTTTGGTGTCAAAGTAGCCCTCTAAATTATTGCAGATCTTAAGGTCAGTAGAAATGTTTCCACGGATTTTTAGCTACATTGAAAATAATTCTTGGTCTGGATTTAAATGTCCCCCTGAAATTTTGGAGAGCAGGTGTTATCGGGGAATAACCCTAATCCACAAAACCCAGAAGGTAGAATGAACTACTGCAGTCTTGCTACTCAAAATGAACAAAATGTAAATAGTCAAAGGTAATGCAAGAAGGAAATCTAGATTTTAAAACTAGGGATTTTTTTATGAATCATAAAAGTGTTTTTTTTTTTAAATGTCAAATTACGAATCATCTTTAATTGCTGAGAAATGTATGGCAGAAAATAACCTGGTATTTTGATGCCTAAGATAGTATCAGCATTCTTGTACACTGCAAAACCTCTGCTGTCCTCATGGACTTGTTTCTGTGCAGTACACGATGAAATTCCACTTGTCTGAATCATTTGAGTAAGATTTTTTAGAAAAGTTTTATCCTTCTCAGTTTTAAGTCCACTTAACAGTGACCAAATGTTTAAACAGAGGCAAGCTGAATGAATGTGCTCTTTGATAAAAGATAACAAAGCCCGTAACTGACAAGCTTTGCTGTTCTTTGGGCAAGCATGGTTGATTTAACTTGGTACATGTTTATGAATCCCCAAACTAACTGTACTTATGATACTTGAGTCATGCTAAACAAATAAAACTTTGCATCTCAGGAGCCCGGCATGTGTTTCAAGAGGCTGGCATGCATTTTCTTTACATGATCGCAGGAGTGGGTTGCTTAACCTTTTAATTGGCAGGAAGAAAACTCACTTCATGGCCTGAGCCACAATCATCTCTGAATAATGTAAACAGTGATGACCTGAACTTGATCTTTTAGACAAGGGACTCACTTTTCTTGGTAGTTGCATTATACAGACACGCTAATGCTCTGGGGTCAGCAAGGGGCTTTTGTACATCCAAGCACAATAAAGCTAGAAAGTGTTTCCTGCTGTTCAGCTAATTAATGCAGGGTACCACTCTGTAGGAGTCGGCAGTGGTTTTGCTGCCTGTCACTGCTATTGTACTGCCTACAGAAGGATACAGAGCAAGGCATGTGGTAAAGGAGTGAATTCTCTGTGTTGTTCCACCTATTGCAGGACAGAAAAAAACTTAGGGAAGTCGGTCATCAGTTCACTTGGTGAGAAGGGAAAAGATGTGGTACTGGAATGATCAAAGCATATTTTCTCAAAGTTGTAAATAAATAACAAAAATAAATCAATAATACCCTGTGTGTGATGTGATGGTGCCAGACCAGAATTATCTGTGTATGTCCTTAAATTGCCCTCTGTCTTGACACTGGAGGGCACATGTGAAAGAAAAAGATTGACAGCTTTTCCCTGTTAAGACTTTTCCCTTAAATCATGTTTTATGATGTACTGTAGAATAAAGAATTTTATTTGAGACTTTAAAAGCACATATAACTTTGTCACATCTTGTATTTTCTCATGAAAATCTACTGCAAACCAGCGAGTTCCTTTGCAGTAGCTAATGTAGCAAAATATACAAAGGCATTTAGAGTCTGCCCTGATCTTGTATTCTGGTCAGGTACAAGCAAATTGTAAAGAGAAAATTTAAGGTGTTATAGTGAACAGCATGTATTGCATACTTGAGCAGTAAGGGACCTAAATCATCTTAATTCTTGCTAGAACCTAGCTGGGTACGTGCTGCCTGTGGCTGCTTGCTTTCTCAGCAAGTTTTTAAGTGGATTATTAACTAAGTGTAAGGCTGTTTGCAGCATCTTAAGTTTGATAGACATGTGATTGTGCAGGGGGGAGGGTAGGCGGAAAGGGTGGTTGCTTTCAGACAAAAGGTTCTCATAGATGAATGTCTTCCGAACAATATCTTGTAGTCTTGTGCCAGATTAAAAAGAAATGAAACAAACAGTATATGGGTTTCATGCCCAGACAATAACTCCTCTGGTTTTGTGGTTTTTTTTCCAGAACTGCTTAATAAAACATGATGAGAACGGATACTCAGCAATAGTGGGAGACTTTGGTTTAGCTGAGAAAATTCCTGATCACAGGTATGTGAACTAATAAAAATACAGCGAGAGTTGCAGTGCGGTTGCAGGTCAGAAGCAATAATGAGCCAGGTTCCTGAGGCCATTATTGTATTCTGATACAAAATTTGCAAAAAATATCCTTAGTCTGCAGTCTAGAACTGCAGGCTGGATGACCAAAATGTTCCAGCCTTAATTACTGTCCATTTTGATAGATTTAGTGGTGACATTTATTCTTCAAAAATGCTCCAGTGAGTAGAGGATTTACTCAAGCTTTTCAGTAAATCTTCTAAGCACGTACTTGGGAATTTTGGTTTAAAAAAAACCCACAACAAAGCAAACACAAAAATACTGTTCAGCGTTCTGGATTGGGATGATTTTGTGATAAATGTCCTCTGTTGATTCCAAACAACTTTAATTAGCTTCTTTCCATTTTCATAAACAATATTCAGTGGCATTCCAGTGTTACTCTCTTTAACCTCTGGGTTAGTTGTTAAAATCCAGGTTTATAACAAAGAGATATTAAAATTACTGCCTAACAGTAGCTCACCATTTTGCTCTCCCTAGGATGAAATTATAATCTTGACTCATTTGAGGAATGCACAGGTGACTGTCACAAGCTATTGTCACAATTGGAAATAGTCCTTTTGTCATCCCTCTGTTAGGGAGATCAAGGACAAGGATTTCATTGTTCTCTCTGTATATTGACTTCTGTATTTCAGAGTATTCTGCCTCTGAAATCTGCTATCAGATTTTCTCCAGTGTGTTCTTCTGCGTAAAATAAATAAAAACCCTTCAGCTCTTTTGACTGCAAAGAAAACAATAGAAGTTTATCTCAGCTATGCACTGTTTTTTAAACTGCACATATCCTAAAAACGTATCTTGGGAGGTCTGAAGGCTTGCATTAATGTTGATGAAATATTGATCTAGAAGCTTAACAAAGTGAACATCTTAATTTCCAAACTACTGATAAGTACAGCCAGTGTGTATCTTGTATGCTGCAGTGGAATCTCTGCCCTTTAAGGGGCTGAAAGCTTCAGCTGTGTTTGTAGGAACCCATCACAAAATCAGGAAGGCACCACAGGTGCCTTAAGATGTTCTTAATACCCAGTTTTGAGATGCCCTGAAAACTGAGAGTACAGTAATAGCTAAAGTTAAGGTAGCTTGATACTAAAACAAATAACATAATAAAACCATTACATTAGCCACCATTTTGGTTTGATCTAGTCTTACCTCCATTTTCAAATGCCGTTTTGTTGTTTCCAGTTTGCTGGCTAGCAAGCCATGCTATTTTGAGGCCTTCAGAGGCCTTTTTTTTTAATAGTTATTCCTTCAAGGTCAGCTGGGTGGCAAGCTGGAGGCCTTTCTTAAGGCCCCAGTATTCAGCCACGTGGAAACATTGCATATTTTTCAAATTGGCTCTATTCTGATTACTTTAAATTTTTCCCTATTAAAGGATTCATCTGGTCAATCTTGACTTTTTTTAAAAAATACAGTTTGCAAGCAGGCTGTGCTGAATACTTTCAGAACTGCTTATTGGTCTACATGTAGGGATGGATACCTGCACGTCTTGCTGCATTGTTGTGATTTAACCCCAGCTAGCAACTAAGCACCACACAGCCGCTTGCTTGCTCCAGTTGGATGGGGGAGAGAATTGGAAAAAAAGTAAAAGTCGTGGGTTGAGATAAAGACAGTTTTAATAGGACAGAAAGGAAGAAAATAATAACAATAATAATGATGATGATAATAATGATTCTTATAATGATAATAACAATGACAACAACAATAATAATAGTAATAAAATTGGAATATACAAAACAAGCGATGCACAATGCAAATTGCTCCCCACTCGCCGACCGGTGCCCAGTTAGTTCCCAAGCAGTGATCCCCCCCAGCCTCACTCCCCCCAGTTTATATACTGGGCATGATGTCACATGGTATGGAATACCCCTTTGGCCAGTTTGGGTCAGCTGCCCTGGCTGTGTCTCCTCCCAGCTTCTTGTGCCCCTCCAGCCTTCTTGCCAGCTGGCCATGAGAAGCTGAAAAATCCTTGACTTAGTATGAACACTACTTAGCAACAACTAAAACATCAGTGTGTTACCAACATGCTTCTCATACTGAATCGAAAACATAGCACTATACCAGCTACTAGAAAGAAAATTAACTCTATCCCAGCCAAAACCAGGACATGCGTGAATGGAGAGCTTGACATTTAGCCTGAAACTGATGTCCGAAACCTTTCTATCTATAGATGAAAGAGCCAACTCTGCCAAGAGTTTGGAAACTATTGAATAGCCGTGACCTTAAAATAAAAGAATTTTTTTTTTAAGTGGCCAGGCACTTAGAAACTGGAAATAAAATATGAGTAATTGATTGAAGCTTTCATCTTCTTCCACCTTCTCCTCCTGCTATTGAATGTTTCAGGGACTCCAGTAGGAAACCAGTGTAAAATATAGTATGTTACGAAACGCATTTGTATTGACTTCCCCCTGGTGAAAGCTTCTGCAGATACTTAGAGTTATGGAAAGTAATGCCTGAGCATTTAATTAGTGGTTCTTCTCTCTCTCCCCCCCTTCCACCTTCCCCCCCCATCTATCCCATATCTATATAGTGAGAAGTTACCTGTGGTGGGTTCACCCTTCTGGATGGCACCAGAAGTTCTCAGAGATGAACCTTACAATGAAAAGGTAGGTACATGATATAAATGGACTTCAGTTGTCAGATGTTTTTCTTCAATACAAGATTTAGAATTTCCATAATATTAAAATTATTGTTATTTTCATTGGTGACATTTCTGTACTCAGTAGGTCATTCAGACTAAGGGAGTGTGTGAGTTGAATAGCTAATATTTCAATTCATGTTGCGGATTATACAGAAATAGAATTACCTTTAGCATATTCACTGTTATGCAATTTCGTTCTGGAACACCCCACATGCAGAAATATGGTAATGGCTTGTCGAACTAACACAATTTAATTTAACCAAGTCTCATGAGAAATGTAGTGAGGTTGCTTCCATGACCATATGTGAAATCTGGGTTGAAGTAAAAGGTCTGTATGTAAACTTGTACAGTTATTTTAATTAAAAAAAAAAATAAATAAAAAAAAATCAACATTTCTCAAGGTAAGATGCCTGGATAAAAATGGTCTCCAAAGGTATTTCTAAGTTTTGCTATTTGTGGCATTGGGAAATGCTTCTTTCGGAGGAGGATCAGATCACAGTGGATTTTAGAAATAGTATTTTCAATAGAGCTCTTCTTTACACAGGATTTTCTCTCCCACGTGTAACATAGTCTACTTCAGCCCTGCAAGTGCAGCTTTTCTGTGATAAAGCCTGCATCCTGTACCTTTTTATAGCTAGTAGTCAATAATCTGTTTAATTGGTGGTACTTTTAACTTGCAGGAAAGCAGTAGCTACCTCTGTAATGAATGTAATAATTACCATTTCAAAGCTTTTTTGAGAATTCCAATTGACCTAAATTAATAATGAAGTACCCAAATCTATGGTGCCACATTCTTCACTAACCCTAGGGCATGGAGGACTAAAGAGGAGGCAGGTCTCATACCTCATCAGAATGAAAGGTGACATATAAGCTTGCCTGATACGTAAGTGATGAGGGATGCTGGCTTCTGCGCTATAGACTTATATTCTATGTTTCCCTAAATTTTATTACATGGTAAATTCAGGTGGGTGGAAATCTGAGGAACTGTGCAGCTCCAGGGGTAGTCAGATAAGTGATTACTAAGTGTCACGGAAATTTCAATGGAAATTGATGCTGGTATACAGTGTTATTAGATATCTCAAGCTTTGGGAAAGACACTGTTTTCTTCAGAGGTACTGAACTGTGAGATGAGAAAAATGTAGTTTTTCTTAAAAACAGCACTAATGTTCTGGATAAGCTGGGATCATGTGTATTCTAAACCCATTTTTCTAACCACAGTGATATATAGGCATGTAATGTTTTGGCTATGTTTTTAATTACTCTCATCTGTAAGACATCAAATGCAATTTCACCATTCTTTATGCAAGGAAAGATTTTTTAATTTTATTTTTATTTGTTTACACTGCTGAATTAAGAGTGGTTTGCTGGGTTTTTTTCTTTTTTTTCTTGGAAGAGTTTTAAAGTTATTGCTGTTTGTGCATCAAGAATGCTTTACTGTGAGCACGTGTTTCTTCACACGGAAAATGTTAGCTATAATGCAGTTGCTTAGTGTAAGGCTGCGGTGTTTGTTTAGTTGTTTCACGATAACTGTTTGGGGTAAGCATAAACTCAGTGGCAGATAAGAACACTGAGTATTCATAGCTGAACCATGTGGCTATCTATTTTTTTTCTCTCTCAGGCGGATGTGTTCTCCTATGGTATAATTCTGTGTGAGATTATAGCAAGAATACAGGCAGATCCAGACTATCTCCCTCGCACAGAGGTGAGTGGTTACATTTATAACATTGCTGGGAGGTGGTTAAGTATGCCATGATAATGGCTGGCCTTTAGAACTTCTGGCACTGCTGCCACAGATACGATGAATAGGTGTTACATTAAAAATAGCCTGTAAAAGGGTTTTGTTCTTCTGTGCTGTTACTATAAGAAGCCCCACTGAAGATGCTTTCACAGAGACTTTGTCCAGCTGCAGTCCTCATGGGAAATCCTGTCTGTCCCTAACTGGCAGAACATTGATTGCATTGCAGTGACCTTCCTTTTGCAGAGTGATAGCTCATGTAGACTTCTTGCCTTGTTCAGAACAGAGCACTTTTGGCACACTGCATCCACTAAGCAGCCAGCCCCTTCTTGTGGAAGGGGCAGGAGCTATGTTAGCAGCAGCTAAAATAAGCTCACCCTTATTTTTGTATAGACTGTGCTAAGCACTGTGGATCTGAGCTAGAATCGACTAATCAAACAAGATACTTCTTACTTTCCTTAGTTGCCTTTTGGCTGAGACCCATCTGCAGGGCAGCTTTTGGCCCTCTATGGGAGGGTCTTCCAAATTGTCTATCCCCTTCTGGTTCTGAAAATACAAAATTGCGTAGGTCTTGAACTGCAGTAAATAAGAGATCCTTTTGTTTCTCTGCCCTTCAGATTTTACAGAAGTGCACTTAAGGAACTGGATAATTTGTATTACCAGTCTATCATCCACTGAAAAATTAACCATTTTAATTGATATATTTTCATCATAGTGAAGCCTCTGGTTTTATAGCAGGCTGTTAATTTACACTGTGAAACTCACCATGGTGAAACATCATAGTATAAGATATTGCTTCCAGATCCACACGGGCAATATTTCAAGTGCAATGGATTGCAGTTGAGTCCAGGAAGAAGGATGGGCTTTGAAGTCAGCTCATTCTCTTACAGGTATCTTGTATCAAGTAATCCCCACTGGGAATGCTGCAGTTCAGAGTATGCATGAAGTTTTCTCAAAACCCTCTGTATGTGGCTTCTGAGAGATGGTGTTCATGGTTATTCCTGATAACTCCATGTAGGGACCCCTTGAAAAGAAGATGCTTTGGGCCAGATAGCAGACCTCATTTATCTCTGTGCTGTGGTTTTGTTTCTACAGAATTTTGGATTAGATTATGATGCCTTCCAGCACATGGTGGGAGACTGTCCTCCTGACTTCCTCCAGCTGGCCTTCAACTGCTGTAATGTGAGTATCTTACTTGAAGGGGAGAGGCCTAAACTGGAGTTCTCTAAATCCCTCTGGCTTTTGAAGATAGAGCTTAAAGCATTTACAGAAGAGACTTGCAGAGCCTACCTAATAAAAGCAGCGTATGTTCTGATAACCCAGAAGGTCCCTTGCAGTTTTTATAATCCTTCCCTTCCCCTTGCAAAAAGGTCTATCTTGTGTTTTTGCGATTCTGTGTTCTGTCATGCCAAACAAACAGGTCTGGCGCACTGAACAGCTTCTTGCAGGCTGCTCAGGCTGATCATAACCAGTTGTATGCTATTGACACTGGCTGGCCCTTGGGCTGACAAAATCCAGCTGTTATTTTGTACAGACTTACTGAGCTGTGAAGAAAGAAGTCTGAGTTGTTCTCACAGAGGGGACAAACAGATCAAGAGCAGGCACTGAACTACTCTAAAGTTTCTACATGCTGCCTTTTGGAAAGTGCGATAAACGTTCAAATCCCTAGCCTGTGTTCCAGAAAAACAAACTTGGACCCAAATGATTTAATATCAGTAAGGCTATAGGCAATGCGCTGTATGGAGTAAATTTTCTGCCAATTATTCAAGTAAAACTGTGATAGTTCGTGGCTCCTCAGTGTGAAAATTCCAAGGAAGTGTGATTTCTTTTGTGGGTTATCCCATAACAGAAGTTGCTAGTGCCTTTGTATATTAAACTGGTTTATATGAAGTAAGAGAACCCGAGCTTCCACCAGATTTAGCTGAAGTTGGGAATGTCCAGTTTGCACAACTTAATTTTTAGAAGTTGCCTCAACTTCTATTGCACAAAACTTTGCCTGGGACTCCACAACCAGGCCATGCTGGAGCCAATACCAGCACTGTGTCTAAGTGAGTGTTCGTAAGAAAAGTCTCATCTCTCCATGCTCATGATGCTTATTTTTGTCCTGAGCTCGCTCTCTACTTTGTATTAGTACAAATGCACGTGCTCAAGGGAAAAGCAGTATAAAGGTGAGGATGTGAGCAGGTGGGGGTGACTGCTGCTCTTGACACAAGATAGCATATTTTAATTCTAAAAATGTTTGTGGAACTTACTCTGGACAAGCTACTTCACTCCTCTGATTTCACCTTAGTACAGCTTCACCAGGACAGTGGTATGTCTGACTCATGTTTATGAAGTGGTTTGACTATGTAAGCACTAAAGGGTTTGGCTAGAGGTAGAATTTGACTTTGGAAATCTCAACTCCCACCTGTAGACTCCAGAAATCATACTGTATCCAAACACATGGTACATGATTCAACGCAATTTTTCAGCACAGGTGAAATTCAGTGTAAAACTACTCATGAAGAAAGGGGAAGTGACTGATTTAATATTCTCATGTAAGATTTTGGTGTGTTCAGAGAAGAAGGATTTTCTCCTACTGATTATTGTCAAATGCTGCTTCCTGTATAATAAATGTTCCTTCCCTGGACTGAAAGTGGAAATCACTGTCTTGCTATCAAGCCATTCATATGCCGATTTCAGTGTTGGGCATGCTGTAACTCACTTACCACTTAGCTAGTAGAAGGAAAAAGGTGGTGAACAGATAAGGCTTTCTTGTATCTTCTTAAGCATGCTGTACTTCTGTAGTAGGTGATCTGTGTGATAATTTGCTTTTAGACATGGACATTTATATAGCTTTTTATTATTTAATAGGTCAACAAACAGTGTAAACTGTATTGATCAGCTGAACTAATGTGCAAACCACTGGGGTTTTCTACAGCCAGGAAATGTGTTTTAGGGCAATTTAAGAAAATCAGTAAAAATTGGCATGTAAGAGCAGTGGATTAAAATTTCTTTAATTTGCTGTTACAAGATGTTTTTTAAAATAAGTACATGCAAGGAAGTCTAAAACTCAAGACTCCCCAACAACTATAAGCCTACTAAACGTGTTCATGTATGATCATGCAAAAAGCTTAGCAGCAGGAGCTGAGCTGTGGGCAACTGCTGCCTTGAGGAAGAACCTTCTATTCCATTTGAACAGAATCTGGACTGCTCAGGGAGAAAGAGGTAAATGTTGCTCTGAGTCACTTTTCCATTGCTGTTCTCATCCTGGATCTTACCTAGCACAAATTAAAATAGCCAGAGAGCTCTTACTTCCTATAGCTTGCAGCAGCTCGCTAAGCTTCCCAAATTAGTAAATTTGTCAGAGTACAGAGTGTGTGCTTTGGTGTTGCCCCTGCCCTACTCTTTCAGTGAAATAGGGAAAGCAGAAAAAGATACTTTCCTATGCCAGGAAATTCCAGCTGCTGCATTAGAACAATGTTCTTGCTGCTCTTGAGCCCTTCAAGTGTGATTTGTTTGGTTTTTATTACTGTATGTATGAATTTTTAGCCCTTTACCTTGTGTTGCTGTTCATACTAGATTGCTTCAGAAAGATCCATCTCGTAGGACCTGCAAGGCAATATCAGGGAGGTCTTTGGGGTTTGTTGTATACAAAGCACCACTGTTCCCTTTGTACTAGAGGTGAGATCTGTCTGGGCTTGTCTGCTCTGAAAAAGCCTTTAGAGGCCTGGAAACAGGAATCAGGTCAAGCGGAATGTTTCTTGATAGTGTAATGAGGTTAACTTTCAGCGGCTGAATTAGACATTGCTACCTACAGTAGTTAAACCTGTAACATACACACAGGGTCAATGTTCAAAATTATGAAATGCCTTCTAAGTTACTACTTAAATTAAATTGCTTGCCCTCTAGTACAATTTTAGTGTTGGACTTTGTTTAGAGATCTGTTTCTACTAGGGTGAATAAATAAATACATACTGATAAATACAAACTGAATACATACTGATGACTGGAGGGGGGGATATTTTACTTGGGCAAAGATGGATTTTTTTCTATTGTATTACTTTGTCAAATTATATAACCAATCTTGCTTCCTCACAAGACAGACCAGTACACCAAGTAGTAAGGCTAATTAACAGATGGAAGGATACAACATTTTAAACTTTAAAATCAGCAATGCCATTTAGGTGGGTTTTAATTCAAGCCACAAGGAGATGATGGAAGAATTACAAACTTTTAGAGAATGACATAGCCAAGTTGCTCTGTTTAATCCTTATTGCTTCAGGCACATTTTGAAGTAATATTGATGTATAATCTCTGACTGATAACTGGAGTCCAGAAAGAAGTCCTCGAACTATGAAAGCTGTTTAAAACAAACAAACAAAACCCCCTTGCAAGCCCTGAATCTAACAGCTTCCCACCTTTTCAATTTAAAATGCATCCTCTTCATAGAATGTTTACAACTTGATAATTAAATGTGAGGGGTATAATAGACATAAACTAGGACAGAATACTACTTTTCCCCTGCTTTACTTAGTTTTTTTGGAATGACAACACACTTCTTAAAACCGTCTTGAATTTCCTCAGTTCCTTCAGATTGTCCCTCTGTCCATGTGTAAGTAGAATAGCATGGACAAACCCACATGAACTTATTTCATTTGTGTGCGTTCACAGATGGATCCAAAGTTGCGTCCTTCATTTGCTGATATTGTCAAAACACTGGAGGAGGTTTTAAACCGCCTGAGAAATGAGGACTCGGAGAGAGAGAGAAAGTTTTTGAACCTTGACAACAGTGAAAGAAAACCCAAAGGTAAGTGTCTGTATTGTACAAACATTGCTGCAGGCTCATAGCAAGAAGATACAATGCTTCATATTTTGAAGACTGGGATTTCAGCTATATATGGTATTATTTTCAGCTTATGAATGACTTTTACTCAAAGCCTGAAAATGATTCTGGAACAATGCTATATACTTTGTACTGCAGAGTGTCCTTTGGGAAAAAACAGCTCACTGTTTCTTAAAGTGCCTCAGAAGATTCTGCCCACAAGCTCTTGAGAGGAAATTTAGAGTTTATTTGGAAATGCTTTTGTAAGTTGCTAATAGTATATGAAAATCTATCAATTTCTGCTTTGTTCCTGCCATACCTAGTCCATATACATAATTTCTTTGGTGTATGTTACATGTAACACTTAGAAGCTTCTTAAATTCCTTCATGAGGAAGAGCAGAGAAGATGCAATACTCTGAAAGACTGGGGAAAAGATGAATCCCAGATCTGCTTGGGAATGTTGGCCTTGAAGGGCTTTCTCAAAAGCTGTCTAGTGCCACCTGCTGTGGGGGGTATACTGCAAGCAGTTCTTGTAGGCTGGGGCATATTCTGACTTAGGTATCTTTGATGTTAGTAGACTTCGAGTACAGTAAAAATAGTTTCTCGTATTGTGTATCTATAAATACACAATATATATACATATCTATCTGTAATATGGTTATAGATTGAAATAAGTTCTGTATTTCAAACCACACGGAGTGCATGTGTGTGGTAGTTCTCCCACATCTGGAAAGCATCTAAAGGAGATGCGAGTTAAAAAGGAAAATTGTTTGTTTGCATGGTGGTTTGTTTTGGTTTGTATTTTGTTTTTTCTTTTCATTTTCCTGGCATTCTTCCTTTGGTGTACGTCAGATTTGCATCTTCTTGGAGAAGTGTTATGTGCTGTTCTTTGACTTGCATAGTCTTTCCTAGGTGGAGTGACTACAGTTTAAACTGTGGCAGTATTTAAAGGGAAAAGCAGAAATCTGTATGTGCTTATTCTGGAAATGATTTGTTATTGCTCTACCACAGAGGCACCTTGAGAGCCAGTGGCAGATGCATGTTCCAAACACTCAAGGAGTTAGCATCTTTTCCTGAACAACTATGATTTTTCCCATCCTGTTCTAGTGATACAGCTTTTATTTATTGTTGTGGTTTAACCCCAGCCAGCCAGTGGGATGGGAGAGAGAATCAGAAGGAAAAAGGTAAAACTCGTGGGTTGAGGTAAGAACAGTTTAATAGAACAGAAAGGAGAAGTTAATGATGATGATGATGATGATGATAATATTATGACAATAATAATAAAAGGATTGGAATATACAAAACAAGTGATGCACAATGCAATTGCTCACCACTTGCCAACCAATGCCCAGTTAGTTCCCAAGCAGCGACCCCCCACAGCCCCACTCCCCCAAGTTTATATACTGGGCATGACGTCACATGGTATGGAATACCCCTTTGGCCAGTTTGGGTCAGCTGTCCTGGCTGTGTCCCCTCCCAGCTTCTTGTGCCCCTCCAGCCTTCTTGCTGGCTGGCCATGAGAAGCTGAAAAATCCTTGACTTAGCATAAACACTACTTACACACTGATGTTTTAGTTGTTGCTTACCAACATGCTTCTCATACTGAATCCAAGATATAACACTATACCAGCTACTAGAAAGAAAATTAACTCTATCCCAGCCAAAACCAGGACATTTTTTTATATATATATGTATATATACACACACACACGTGTGCACATGTGCGCAAGTAAATACACACACATGCATATGTACAACTTTTTAACTCCTATTCATTATGGTCAAACTCTCATGTATCCCTAGTTTCTATATTGGATAATGTACTGAATGAAGGCTGGGATGGAATGATTTAAACTCTTCATGGTATCAGGAGGGGCATTTATTTTGGTCTTAGACTTTTCCCATCAGGGTGAAAAAGTCCCAATTCCTTTGGCAATTATGTTTTGTACTTGTTCTCTTTTATGCTCAGTATCATCAACAGATCTTGGGCAACCTCTGCTGGAAGCCAGGATGATAAATCCAGAAGCATGCAAATTGTTCTTCTCCAAGACCTCCCTGTGCCATCTCTGCTGTGTCAGTGTACTGGCAGAGAGGAGGTTTGAAGGGGCCCTAGAATACAGGGTTTGGGTAGAAGAGGGAAAGACTTCCTCATTCCTACCAAATTTTTATACAGTTTTCTTTCCTTTGTTTTGTCTAAAGACAATATTGTCTTGCCAAATTAGCATCCCCCATAATGTGGGTGGCAAATTTGATCATAAAATGATAAAGAAGCAGTCCAGTTTCAGTGCCCAGGGAAGTAAGATGGCATTAACTGAATCTGCATTTCCTCAAGTCTTCAAGTTGACTTTTAATTAGCCTGAGGCATGAGTAAAGAGGAGAGAATATTTTAAATGTAGTTTTGACTGCCTTACATTTAAAAGGTCCTGTGGACAGTGCTGCCAAACCTCCACGTTTGAAACCAATAATACACTGAGGAGAAGAGAATGGTGTGTTTGTGTTTGTGCAGGAATTTGTAAGGAACAAGCAGACATGTGCTTATGGAAGATACTTTGGAACATGAGAAATGCAGCTTTTTCTTTACAGTTGTCATGAAGGCTCTGTGAGTGAGCAGATATGCAGGTATATAGCTCCTTTAGCTAAGAGTATTTCTCTTCTTCTACTCAGGGCCAATGGAAAAAGGACCAGGAGTAAAACGTTTGAGTTCACTGGATGATAAGATCCCACCCAAGTCACCCCGTCCACGTCGGAATATCTGGTTGTCACGCAGCCAGTCGGATATCTTCTCCCGCAAGCCTTCCAGGAAGATAAATGTGCAGGACCCCTACTATACGCCAAACAAAGGGTTAGGCCGGAAAGTTAATCCCTTCAGTGCCCGGGAGGACCTCAAGGGTGGGAAGATCAAATTCTTTGACATGCCAAGCAAGTCTGTGATTTCCCTGGTGTTTGACTTGCATTCGCCAGAGGCAGGTGGAGGCCTGAAAGCCAGCCAGTCCCAGTTCCGGCAGGCGTATAGCACAGACTGGCAAGAATTTTCCCTCCTTCCTGGGAGGAGATGCAGATCACTTCCGCTCTCTCCTGAATTGCCGCACAAGGAATACGGCCTGTTTGGGGGACTGTCTTCAACGGTCAGCAGGTGTGACCCAACCCAGCTAGGTGCAGAGGTTCGGCAAAAACTCTTGAGTAGCAGTAAATATGGTGTGTCAGAGATTCCCCCCTTTCAAGCCAAGTCTCACAGGCCAGAATTTCTTCCTGTACCAGGACAAGAAGAGGATATGGACTGTTCAGATGTGCCGGTGGCCCAGGAGGAAAACGGGTTTTGCCCTGTTGAGAACACAAGTGGAGATCCAGCATGTAATCAACCATTAGTGCTGACCCAGCCTGAGCCGCTATCTTACGAAAAGCTCCCAGTTGAGAATTCAGTCAACTCTGAGGGACATGGCTCCTCGCAAGTGTTTGCAGGTTGTCTCCCTTCTGAAGAGATGGAGGTGGAAGATGACCTACTGAAAAATACTCCGCTAGAGTCTACAAAGCCTCTATTCAGTGTTAGTCCTTCCACCGAGCTGAAGAAAGAGGCATGGCCCTTCAGGGAGCAGGATGGGGATGGTCCTGCCCCGTTGTCTCAGACCTCCTCCAGCATCTCAGCAAGTGGCAGCACACAGTCAACTTGTGACATATGAAGAGAGGGCTCAAACTGAACGTGTCCTTGAGGGAACAGTTGTTCCCAGTCGCTTAAACTCTATTTTTCTATAGTGCTGGGCTTCACATTTGAAAGAGACTCAGCAGATGGTAGAAACTGGCTGTCAAACAGATAGCTGCAAGACAGCGTCTGGAGAAGACTGATTATTTTAACTTTATTTCAAACTGTGCTTATTCCCTTCCCTGATTTGCATTAGGAGGGGAAACTACTCCAGCAAGAATGGCCATGTGGGCCCCACAGTCCTTCCAAGAGTCAGCAGCCAGAGCAGGCACTGTGTAAACAGTTTGACCTGGATTCCAGCATGGAGTGTTTCAAGGCCTTAAGCTCCATGTTGGGTAGAAAGAGTGACCCTTAGATTTTCCCTCTTCCTCTGACTGAACAGCTGCTCTAAACCACTGCAGATTTTGCATTAATATTCTGCAGCAGTGCATGTGAGTCGGAGCTTCTGCTTTAGAAACAGGCACAGAGATCTTTCAGAGCTGTGTTGAGCAGATAGGAATGCTCTCTGGTCCCAGGGCTGCTGTGAATGCTGTTGCAGCATTAAACAAGCTCTTCTTTCAAAAGCAGCAAAAACAAAACCCCTTATGCTGGTCGCAGTCTGCAGGCTGAGTCACATGACAAGTACTTTGCAATTAACAAGAAGAATTTGTTCCCCGGTGTTTCATTTTCCCTTGGGATTTGATAATGATGTGTAATATGTTAGTGCAGGGAAGCAGGATGCGGTAAGCACCACTCTCCTCCTTGCACAGCTCTGCATGTACCTCAACCTGAATGTGGAGGAAGATTTGCCGAGGGCACAAGAGGAGAGCTGTATTCCAGGTGTTGCCATTTCTGGGCTTCTGGAGAAACTGCCAGTGAAAGTACCAGTTGTACTGAGCTTTTGCGGGGGGTGGGCTCTTACCTCTGAAGAGCTGAATGGACATCATGATCTGTTTCTGCAGAATAGTTAAGTCCAATATCTACATCACAGTTGACTATTATCACTAAGCTAGAAGGGTCACATTCACCTCCCTCTCTGGTACAACATCACATCTCATTGATATCACTGCTTGATAGAGGACAGGAATCCCCTGCTCAGGGAAAGTTGCCAGCAGTGTTGCAGCCACACAAGTGCTCTTGGAGAGGATAGGCAGTAGACTCACAGAAGGGCTTTGAATTGTCAAGTGAAGAAAATTAGCTTGTCCCAAATTAACGTTTTTTCTTTTACAGAAAGAAGCTGTTGTCTTCATTGGCTTCTCCTGTCACTGAATAGGATGATCTTTTTCTTTTTTTCTTTTTTTCTCTTCCCTCTACCAGCAGGTGCATGTGAAAGAAGCAGCAGTGTAAGCTTTAATGCTGCTTGCTGGAACTAGCATGAGAGATCCCTGCTCTGGGATGCGATGTATGGGAAAGCTTGTTCTGTGATGACATTTGTGCAACATCCTGCCCTTTTCCACTCTTGTTGTCCCAACAGCATGGGATTTTTAATTTTTATTTTTTTTTTTTTAACCTACATTATCATTCCTAACTGAGGTATGCATTGCATGCCTGCCGAGCAGATGGTGTTGCAGTGGAGTCCAGAATTTCACCCAGGTAGCCTGTTACACTCTTTTCCTGCTCTCTTGTAAGGATGGAAAATGTAAGCTAGTCTCTGATGGAAGCCAGACTATTCCTACTCTTTTCCTATCTCAAAGAAAGGATGAAGGAGAAAGCCTTAGTTCTTTCTTGGCTGAGATGCTTATCTTGCCAGAGGTGTAGGTAACTATTCTGTGAGTTATAATTATGACTTCCTCTTGTGAAGTATGTGTTAACCTGAGCAGCAGTTTTCCCTTTGCAGTGGCTGCGAAGAATTAAATGAGAAAGCCAGTGTTGCTGAGTTACTTAGCAGTCCATGCCAGATTTGGCAGCTGTTAGCAGTTTGAAAGAGAAAATGCCTATGCTTAGCAAGATCACCCTTTTTGGCCCACACCTCTCTGCTTCTCGAAGGTGCTGATCTGTAGAGTAGTCTGTCTTGTGTATCCTGTCTGCAGAGTGCAGAGCAGCTTGTATGGCTGGCACTGTATGTGTAATTTCCTTTGAGGACAGGGAAACAGTCAGCAGAACTCAATTGCCAGCTAGTTGCCTGCCTGGTGCCTGCTTTTTTTTTTTTTTTTTTTTTTTTTTTAAATCTTTTTACCTTTTATACAATTGTAGTCTTTTGGGAGGGAAACCATCAGCACCAGCTTCTGTTGTCACAAGATGCATTTAGGTGTGTGACTTCAGACAAACAAGCAATAATAAGGAATAGTTTACTTCTGGATCACCAGGCTGTGAGGAAGCTGTCCAGCATCCTACAACTGCCTGCAGCCTCTTTGGAGAGCACATGAATGCCTCTGGCTGCTCTGTGGCTTGCATTAGCCCTGATAGTCAGCACTGACACCTTATCATGAAGCCTGTTGCCCTCTCTGACACTGACTGCAAAGCTTGTGCAGTCAGGCTTGGGGTACCTCTGTGGCACCCATCACAGTGACCTCATCTGTTTTCTTACACCACTGTCTCTTAAAATGCTTCCCTGCCCTGAGTAGCTCTCTTACAAAGCAGCATGGCTAAAATTTTATTTTCTTAAATATCCACTCTAAGCACAGCCAGCTGACATGAATAGGGCACATCTCTCAACTTTTCTAGCTCTTTTTACTGAGGTGGAGATGTCAGAAAGAGAAACGCCAAGGAATAGCGGCTCAGGCCTTTCCTGGATTCTTGGTCTGCATGGGAAAAGAGGCATGTGTATGAAACTGGAGTAAAAGGCCATTTAAAAACAGCTAAGTGCTTGCTAAAATCTAGTGTTTCCAAGGGTCTGGATGCAGTTGGCATTCACTGCATCTCATCCCTTTGGTTGTGTAAAGCTCAATCTAGGTTGCACCTAGTAACTACCCCTAGGTTTTCTGCCTACCTGAGGGTGCTTTTCTACTGGGGGCAATTTTCTGACAGCTACTGATGGAACATGAGTATGAACATATGGTCAGCAAACTCCTTGTTTTATAGTGATGTGACGAAGTTTTATTGTAATTGGATTTTATCATGATTTTTGACTTTCTTACGGGAGCAGTCCTTGCTCTTTTAGAACACTTTCTACACATTGCTAGGTTCCCTGAAGAGATCAAAGATTTTTTAAATTCACTTTAAATCTTTCTATGTTGAATTCATTTAAATGTCTGTTATAAGCTATTTTTGTTGTGGTTGCAGGTTGATAAAATGCAACTAAGAGAATGCATGTGAATTGCTGCCCCTCAAAAGCAGTGCAGACAAGGGGCTATAGTAGACTTATACTTGTTGGAGAGGCATTGATGTATTATGTGTAACAGAGCATTGGTATTTTTTGCCAGTACAACTAAAGACACTTGAATAATTCCTGTTTGCACTTAATGCTATTGTTTATATTGCATGTCACTACATTTCTATGCAAGACAAATAACCTTTTTTTTGGGAGGAGGGGCAGCCAGATAGTTGATTAAGTATAAAGATCTTTGCAAGATGATCTATTTTCGTATTTATGAAGGAGTTTTACGTCTTAATATTTTGCAGTCTGTAAATAGCTCAACTTGTAATTAAAGGCTTAGGAACAAGTTTGTAGCCTGTGTATAATAGTAAGTTAACACTGCCAGAAAAAAAATCTTTGCAAAACAACTTTTCTAATATTGTGGATATTTATGAATATGTAAAGAAAGCACGTCTTGTTTTTATGTTGATTGACCTTCTGACTTTTTTTGAAAGATAGAAATGGTGTATGTTTTATTGGAACTGCAATAAGAAGTAACCAAAGATGAATCCAGTTAAATATTTTCATAATTTTTTCTTGGTCAGGTTTTGTAAACTTTCCCAACTTGCTTTCAAAATAAAAATAAAATCAAGGCCTGAGTCTTGTGATTAAGAGGGCAACTCTAGGTTGAAAAAGCTGGCTCAAATGCTTATTTAAGCTATGGATTACATTAATACCTGGCTTGAGATAGTATTCACTGTTATTTGGTGCTGAATTATAAACAGGGAGAACTGTCATCCTTATTCAGTGTTATTTCTCTCCTGCATCTTACTGAAGTGTTACACTATTAAATCCATGAGACTGAAGGACTTTTTTTTCTGCTCTGCCTTATAGCGCTCTGAAGAGTAGACAGTAGCTTGTGACAAGACAAGATGGCTCTTGATAGCCAGGAAGCTTGCCATTGTGGCTGCTCTGTTCTAGCCCTACAGAATAGCTTCAGCAGCACAGAAAGCAGTGCAGTTTAAGAGGACCACATCTGGCTTTAAGTCCCATGCCTCACCCCTTTCTTAGAAGTTTGAAGAGCTGCTGTGGCTTGGTTCTGCATGCAGTTACCCTGCACTAGAATCAGCTGGCCCATTGGGAAGGAGCTTTCTCCTTCCCCTCTCTGCTGTAGGAGCCAAGGTCTCATCTGTGTGCTGTAACCAAGATTAAGGTAAAGTACAACTATGAAGTGGGATAGCTCTCCCAGCTGCATGTTCCAAACCAACCATGGTGCGTGGCTCTTGCCTTTTTTAATAAAAAAAAAAACAAACAAAAAAACCAAAACAAAACACTTTTTCCCTTCCTGACTTCCTTAGAAAGAGAGGAAATAATTATGAGGGTTATAGGGAATTACCCTGCCAGCAGTGACTGAAAGCAGTAACACTTGACTAAACATTCATAAAAACATATGCTTTGCCTGAAAAGCAAAAGCAAGCCTGCTTTCATCTGGTGTCTGGAAGAAGTATCACATCTTCCTCCAGTGACTGTTCATAGCATTTCCTGTCAAGCTGGGTGTAGGGGTCAACAGCTTGGAGCTCTCAGATGTGTTTTTGTAGGTACTTTGACCTTTAGCACATGCTCCTTTTGAAAAGGTGAATCCCACCCTAAACCACTATGTTAAGTGGCAGCATGTAGTAAGGCTGTAGGTGGAGTAAGGATAAGGGCAAGATCTGGGAGGAGGCTGGGGCTCTAACATGCAAAGAAGTTTACATGGGAAGCCCTGGCCTCTGTCTCCTCTTGCTACCAAGCGATTGCCCTCTTCACCTTCTGCAAGAAGGGAAGCCCATGCTAAAGTAGCTAGCATATGGCCTTTCCAGAAAAGCACCCCTAGGTTGTTTTTTCAAAACCCACTTTCAGTGCAGAGCACTCAACTGAAACTTGCAGCCCTGGGTGCAGTTGGAGAGGTGCACTTTTCCTCCCTCTTCTCCAGCCTCACCCCTGCCTTCACAGCCCAGCATGCCACTAAGGAACAACAGGGGGAACTCTAATTGAGAGCAATTTAATCAGTCAGAAGTTAAAACAAAAACAGTAAGAAACTTGCTCCCCTTCTAGTCAGTTCTTGATGGAATAAAGAACTTCAAAACTTGATGGGAAAAACAGCCCAGCTCACTGAGGAGCCCTCTAGCTCTATCCACTGGCCCAGGCCAACTTCATCTTCTGGCTGTGAGCTTTGGAAGATTTAGAAAACAAGCTCTTCACTATTTGAAGTGGCACTGATTTCCCACTGAGGTACAATTTATTGTGGCAGTCTGGCAACCAGGCCCCTGCACCAACATCTGTGTTTTTTCCTTTCTTGAGCATCCAGACATAAGCCATGATGTAGCCAGTCATGAATGCATCAAAGCCAGCTCGGTGTGTGCCCCCCTGTGAAGGTGGCCCATGGGTTTCCTTTTCTGCAGCACATGCTGCTTTAGTCTTGGGGATGTCTGGGTGGTTGACTGAGTCCACCCCAGTGGGAACCTCTGACTTCCCCTCCACTTGGTCACTGTCAGAGACATTTCCCTTGGCAGAAGGGCTCACAGCAGCTGCTACCTGGGCAGCAGTTCCTTCGGTGCTCCCCAGCTCCTCTTCCCGTTGCATGCTGGTGTCTGAGCTGACTTCTGGTTCCATGTCCGTGGAGTTCTCCTCCAGTGGCCTGCCCTCACTGTTAGGTGTGATCTCTGCGAGCTCTGTAGCAGCTGCAGGCTCATAGCAGCTCTGTTTTCGTGGTGGTCCCTCCTCCCCATTCTGAGCTAGCTCAGTTTCTTTCCCTGAGCTTTCCTGTTCAAACACCTTTGCAAGCTCTTCTGTGTTCTTCTGACGCTTCCATTTGTGCTTCCGTTTCTTCCGCTTCTCCTCCCAAAGCTTGTCATCCTCATCAATTATGAGGTCAATGTTATGAGACTGTGGACACTTCGCCCCTTTTGGACACCAGCCATAGGCCTAGGGGGGGAGAGAGAGAGAGAAGTCTGTAGCCACGAGCCTCCTGGCTAGGCAGGCTATCACCAAAACATGGAGCAGAGCTAATTATTCCCTTCTACTGAGGGCTTGTAAGACTGTATCAGGAGCACTGTGTCCATTTACAGCCCCACAACACACAAGAAAGGCATTGACAAACTGCAGCGAGTGCAGCTGGGAGCTGTCAAGATGCAGCATGCAGCGTATGAGGAGAGGCCAAGGAAGGTGGGTTTGTTCCACCTGGAGAAGACAAGGCTAAGGGGATGGGGATATCTAGTTGCTGTCTGCAGCTACCTAAAGCAGAGGTTATAGAGAAGGTGAAGCTAAGCTTTCCTGAGGGGAACATAGAGAAAGGTGAAGTGTTAACAGTCAGGGGAAATTCTGCCTAGATACGTAGGAAAACATTTTTCACAATGAGTGGTCAAGCACTGGAACAGGGGCCTGGAGGTGGGGGTTGTAATCTCTGTCCTTACAGATTTTCAAAATTCACCAAACAAGGCTCTGAGCAGTATTGAGTTGGTGGTTGTATGAGCAACTTCCAGTGGTTTGTCCAACCTATGTTGTTCTGAGACAGTAACATGCAACATCTGGAAGAGCTCCTTTTCTCCCTGAAGCATCTGAAACCAGTTATGATCTGATCAGACAGGCTCTTTGTTTACTACTGTAGCAGCACCAGGACTCGAGATGCTGTGGATCACACTGTGCTACAGTGCCAGAAGCTGCAGACGGGTAATATTTTTTTTATATCTAATGAAGATATGGGGGAGGAAAGAGGTGGCATTTCTTGCTCAGAGAACAAGCGAAACTAACTCAGAACTTGCAGCCCTCCCAAGACAACGATGGGTACTGTAACTCATACCATCCCACTGTTTAGGGCCATATAATCTCTTTCTGAATCTTCACGTCTAATGTCGCCTGTGGAATTCACTGCCTCCAAACAGAGCATGGTATTGCCCTTTCTGTCATGAAGCCACCTGAAGCTTGAAAATCTTCCTTGTGCTGTGAAGCAAGCAAGGGGAAGTTCCCAGGTGCTTTCCTACCTCCTCCTGCTCTGACCATATGTGGCTCTTTCCATGGAGCCAGGAGGGAAGCAAGGATTCACGTTACTTACCGAAAATTTCTCACAGACAGGCACCTTATTTCCCCCTCCCACGTTGTGGCTTTCTTCTTCCAGAGAGCAGTGGCGATAGTCGATGTAACAGGACATGTTGGCAGGGTAGTTGCAGAACTCAACGGTGAGGTGCAGGCCACTGGAGTCCTTCAGCTTGCAGTTCTCTCGCTTGCTGGAACAAACAGGAGTACACAGTTACTGGGGTTAACTCACTGAAGGTACCACAGCGTGCAGCTGGTGCAAACACGCTGCTCTCCACCAAGTCTCAACTCCACTAGTTTCCTGTTCTTGAGCTCTAGCCCCAGCTTGACAGCCTGCTGGAAAGAAACTCAGTCTCAGGAGAACAGCTTTAGTGAGTAGTTGCTTCCATGCTGATACGAAGGTTGGTTTCTCTTAGGCCAACGTACAGGCAGGGACAACGGTGTCTCCAGTGAAGCTATGGGAGAAGGGGACACATAGTTTGATTTTAAATATTAAGGCCGCTAAGATACGTGTTAGTCTTCATAATGTTAATGGACAAAGAAAAAAATGCCCCAAAGTGAGGTATCACGTAGAGCATCCAGCAGCCACTGCCCAGACAGGTTGAACCTGGGCAATGTAGACAACAAGGAAACGTTTTCCATCTCATGAGAAAAGAACTGTTTTGTCCCAAGAGCTGGCTAAAAGGCCCAAAACCTTTGGAAGGCTCCATGTAACTAGACTTGTGGGTTAAAACATTTCAGAAGGCAGTTTAAAAAGTATTTTTATCTTGTCAAAACAAAGCATTCTCATGTTTGAGAACAGCCATCTTGAATGTTTTCAGACCTGTCAAAGTGGCATTTCCTGATGTAAAACTAAAAATACCATTTCTTCTCTACACAGAGCGTGACTTCAGTTTAATGGAGATTCAAGGGGCTGTATCACTGCCAATGGCTTGTTTAGATTGTGTGGGGAGTGCAGAACCAGGGGCCAGACTGACACATGAAGTGGACAGACATCTCTGCTTCTAACATGTGTCTGCCTGGAAGATATCCACGAAGAGCTGGGGGCAGGAAGCAGGACAGGATGCCGTGGAACAAGAGCATGACCTTCGCTTGGAAGGAAAGCAATGGGAGTTGTAGCTGGTTGTACGCGAGTGTCACGTGCGGGATGCATGACACAGCCGGTCAGCGTCAGGAGGTGCAGGGTGCGCTTAGCCTTTAACTGCACTATCCCTTACAAAACCAGGTTATAACTAGCAGACGCTTCAGTCACAGCCCTGTTTTTGTTTGCTCTCTGGCTGAGTTCTAAGGGTCTCTTTTCTGCCTGTGTTCCTGCCACGGCCCTGTGGCACTGCTGGACCAGGGCCAGGCAGGGAATCAATTCTTTTTCAGTTAGATCAGGTCACTCTGTGGTCAAAACTGCTGCCAGCGGAAGACAGAAATCCTCTTTCAGCAGCTGCTCACTCAACAGACAAGGCGTATTACAAAATGCACCCTGATGCACTCAGCACCTGTCCTAGAAATGGGAAGAGCATGGGGCAGAGTTACCTGAAAAGCACCTTCCTTCACTCATTGGGATAATACAAAGAGCCAAACCCCTTGCCTGGAAAAACAAACGAACAGAACACTGTCACTCTCTTTGCCTTTCCTCCCATAAGCTTTAAATACCAGAGTGCTGCTCACCACTTCTTGTAAGCGTACTCCAAGTAGGATGCTACAAAGCGAGTCTCAAACTCTGAAGCATACTTGGTGTCGTATATTCCTGCTGGAAACATTTCCGAAAGGTCAGCGGTGAAGGTGCCGAGGTTGTCTGGGAGGTGAGCATAGAAGCACTGGTACAGGAAAACCAGATCGATCAGGCCATTATGGAGAATGAGAGGCTTCTTTGCTCGTATGAGCTCCAGAAAAAAAGTCCGAACGCTCTGGCTCTGGTTCTCATTGCCCTGCAAGAGGAAGCATTAGTCAGCGAGCCTTCGTGCCTTGGCTTGCCATCACCCCGGGAAGTCCTCGGAGCCTGCTGTAGCAGAATACTGCCTACAGCTGTGACTTGCTCTGACCAAACAGGGGACCAAATATTTCGAATAGCAACTGCAAGAAGTGACAGCCTGCATATAAAACAGCAGGGAGGTGAAAGGGATGCTGCTGCACTCAAGACCCCAGTGTGAGCCCACCTTCGCTCAGCAGCTGTGTGAGGGAGACACCAGGACCGGGGGAAGCCAGCAAACCTCCCCAGCAGCCTGGAGCAGAGCCGGCGGAGGTGTCTGAAGGAGAGTCGTTCTGTACCTTGTCGTTGCCCTTGTGGTAAGGAATCCCCTGGGAGTACTGCTTGTTGAAGTCGAAGCCGTGCTGCACCAGGAACTGCACCGACTGCGGTTCGACAACGTAATCCTCCATGCAGAGGAGCGTCAGGTTGTAGATCTGGCAGAGGTACGTGTTCTCGGACTGTAGAGGGAGAGCGTGCAAAGCCATATGGGGATACCTGTGGCAGGCAGCTCCCGAAAAAGCCAGGGGCGACTCCGCGGAGCACGGGTGGGTTGAGTCCTGTCTCCCAGTGGAGTCCCGGTGCCCGCTGCTCCCTCGGAAGGCGGGAACGAGAGGAAAGGGCCGCTCTGCGGCCCGTGCGCCTACCTTCTCCGGGAGCTGCTTGAAACAGGCGACGCCGAGGGACAGGACGGACCGGGTCCTGGCCGCGCTGCAGACGGCCCGGTACCGCTCTTCGATGCACCTGGGCGGCAGGAAAACGGCAGCTGACGGCTCCCGCCCCGGGAGAGCCGAACCCGCCGGGGGAAGGGAACCGAGCAACCGCTACCGGGAGGGACGCGCCTCGGAGCAACCGCAGCCGGTAAGTTCGGCTGAGCGACACCACCACCCCGGCCGCCCCCCCCCCGCCCCGCACGACCGGGGCACTCACGGGCTCAGCAGCGACTTCCTGGCGCCGAGGCCGCTCAGCTCCTGCGGGGAGACACCCGTCAGCGGCCCGCCCGCGCCGCCGCTCACCGCCACCGCCCTCCGGCCCGCCCCGCCTCACCGTGTCCACGGCGACGAAGGTGGCGGTGCGCAGCGCCAGCACCATGGAGGGCCACAGCTCCGTGAAGTTGTCGTTCTGCACGTCCACCACAGGCACCCGCCACCGCGCCATGGCCGCCGCCGCCGCCCCGCGCCGCTCCCGGGGCTTCTGCCGACGCGGCTGTCCGCTGGCTGCCCGCTCCCCCCGATCGCCCTTCCCGCCCCACGTCCCGCGCTCCCTGCCCGCCCGGGAGGCCCGATTCCTGTCAGCCGCCAGCGGGTTTGTTTTCCCCTTCTCCAAAACCCGTTGTCCGCCGAATGTTGGGGTTTAAGTAAACGGGCGTTTAGCTCGGGCAGCCTGTTGGGGTCCTTCCCGTGCGGCCGCTGGGAGAAGGGGCGGGGCCAGCCTTATTTTTCTCCTCCGGAGCGCTGATTGGCTCCGGCGCGCCGGGAGGTCCCGCCCCCCTCCCCCGGGCGGCCTGAGGACGGGAAGGCGCGAGCCCCCGGCCCCGCGCCTCGCTCCGATTGGCTCACGCGCGGAAGGTGGGCGGGGCCGCCCCCTCCGATTTGTCCCCGCGCGGGGGCGGGGCGCTGGAAGGGAAACATTTTCCCGGGAAAGTCTCACGTGGCGCCGCGCCGCCCCTGCGCCCCAGCCCCGCCGGGGAGCGGCCCGGCCCGGCCATGAGCCAGCTCCGGGCGGCGGCGGCGGCTGGCAGGGGTCTCCGGCGGAGCGGCGGGAGGGCGGCCCCGCCTGCGGGGCAGAGCAGGAAGGGCGCGTCGTCCCGCGGAGGTGCCCGGTAGCGGGAGGGCTGGGGGGAGCGTGGGGTGTCCTCTCCGGGGCAGGGGGCCGCCAGACACGGGCAGCTACCGGTGCTCGCTGCGTCCTCGTAAGGCCCGGCACTCGGTGCTCGTCCTGCCGGCAGCGGCTCTGTCGGGCTCCCGCCTCTGGCCCCGCTGCCCTTTTCCATCCCCCGCCGTGCCCTGACCCCGCGCCGCTCTCCGGGCAGGGGCCCCAGCTCCAGCGCCTGCTCCGCCGCCAGCCCAGCATCTCTTCAGCGACCCGGCTGAGATCGAAGCCTTGCGCGGGAACCTGCTCGCTTGGTACGACAAATGCAAGCGGGACCTTCCCTGGAGGACACTGGTAAGGGCAGGCACCGGGAGGCACCGGGAGGCAGGGCTGCTGTAGCGGGAACCAGTCCCTCTGTCTTAAGGGGGTGTTGCTGAGGTGACCGCGGTGTCTTTCCCTACGCGACGGATCCCTAGCTGCATGGAAGTGGAAGACGGTGTTGGAAAGGGGAGCGTGCTCCCAGCTAGTCCTGGCCGTTCCGTGGTGGGTGGTCTGTAGTCAGTCCCTAGGTACGAAGAGTGAAGCAGGGCAAGAGGGTGAAACCACACTTCTCAAACGTAGCCTCCAACCAGGAGTACTTTTCTCTGGTAAATTTAGTCTAGTTGTCTTTTAAACCTGTTTCGTTCCTGCCTCCGTGGTACCCTGCAGCAGGGAGCGCTGCGTGGAAAAGCTTTTCCATGTATTTGCTTTAAGCCCGCTGAGCGTTTTTATTGGAACTCCTACCTGCTCTGTGCTCAGCCTGGCAATGAGCGGCGAGGCGGAGATTGGGGTGCTGGGGGTGAGCATCAGTCTGTCTGGATGGTGCTGGGAACTGCTTGGCCCTTCTGTGGGATTCAAGTCTGCCTGCAACTGCTTCCCGTGCAGAGGGGCTCGCGTCTGGGACAGCTCCTCTGGTGGGATCTTTGAACCTCTAACGTGAACCCTCGCTGTGGGAGACGTGTGACATCCCTTGTGCTTCGTCAGGTGGAAGGTGCTTTGGCTGTCATTTGATTAACTCAAACTCAGAACTTCTGAGTGTTTAGGGGAAATATTTTTTTTGCAGATTCCTACACAGTGTTCGAAACACACCACAAGCAATTTTATTTTATACGCAGGTCCCCTCTGCGGTGGGGTCCTGTGTCACCTTCCTTCTTATAGTCCCGTCTTCTTCCCTTTTCAGGCAGCAGCTGAGCCGGATGCCGACAGACGGGCGTACGCAGGTGAGGAGCAGGGACTGCACCCCGGTGTGCATGGGGTGCCCCGCTGCATGTTGCCCCCTGGCACGGATGTGCAATATGGCCTCGTGAGGAAACGTGGCTTCAGTTGCCATCCTTGGAACAAGCTGCCTGGAGTGGCCACGAGAGCCACTGACCCCCCCCTTGCAAGGTGCTGGGGGGGTCAGAGAGCTCACTTTGGGCCTGAGGGAGCTCCTGTGGGGCAGCATGTGGGGCAGGTGAGGGGTAGGAAGGGGTCCCATGAGTTGGATGCTGGTGCAGTGCTTGTATCCAGCGTTAACGTGGCCACGGCATGGGGTGTGGGTGGTGTCGGTGCCTCTGCTCTGATCCCTGCTCTGCTTCCTGCAGTGTGGGTGTCTGAGATCATGCTCCAGCAGACGCAGGTGGCTACAGTGATCGACTACTACAACCGCTGGATGCAGGTGACTGTTCCTTACAAAGTCCTGTGCCCACAGGCTGCTCCTTTTGGAGACCTTGTCCACTGCTCTGTGGCAGATCCCCAGCTGCAGAACACGGCTCTGCTTGTCCCTGACTTGTCCCCTTCCCTCTGTACCACAGAAGTGGCCGACGCTGCAGGCTCTGGCGCAGGCGTCCCTGGAGGTGAGCGTTGCTGGGACCGGGTGCTCTCCCTGCCCTCGTGGCTCTTCATCTAACACCGCGCCGCGTCTCTTGGAGCAGGAGGTGAACGAGCTGTGGGCTGGACTTGGCTACTACTCGAGAGGGAAGCGTCTTCAGGAGGCAGCAAGGAAGGTGCCCTCATGCTGGGGCGTGCGGGGCATTTCCAAAGCCTTCTGCAGCCCGTGGGTTGGTGCTGGCTCACATCTGCCCTGCGTCGCTGGGGCTGCGTGCTGCTGGCACAAGGCTACAGAGGCTGGGATCCCATCTTACCGTGGGTAAGATGAGTTGCACGCACACGCCCCGGCTGCTCCCCTAACCTCGGTCCCCTCTTTGCCAGGTGGTGTCCGAGCTGGCCGGCCGGATGCCCAGGACGGCTGAAGAGCTGCAGAAGCTGCTGCCAGGGGTGGGCCGATACACGGCAGGAGCCATTGCATCCATCTCATACGGGCAGGTGAGAGCTGGGCATCAGCGACCGTGTCTCCCCTCTCTGCCACCCAGCCCCACTCCTGGCAGGGTCCTGCTGGCAGGTCTCACAAGCCAGGAGCTCCCCAGGGCTGTGCTTGGCTCTGGCTCTCCCCTGCTTTGCGGTGCATCTTACCCCCCATCCAGCTTGGTCTGTGGGTCAACCTCGTGTGTATCCCCCCTCCGTCCTGGGAGCAGCCCAGCTCCCTGCCTTGCCGGGAGCACGGGCACCTCCTGGCGCAGTAACCTCAGCTCCTGGTCCCAGGCTACCGGCGTTGTGGATGGGAACGTGATCCGGGTCCTGTGCCGCCTGCGGTGCATCGGTGCCGACTCCAGCAGCCCGGCCGTCATCGACCGGCTCTGGTAAGGGGAATGCTCCGTCCCCGCTCCCGAGCTGCAGCGATCGTGGCTGTGCTTGTTGGTGGCTGAGGGCAGGACCACTTGGGAGCTATGGGGAGCTGAGCCTGCGAAGGGAGAGAGGCGTGGGGTGCAGGAGCTCGTGGGAAGCTGGTGCTGCTGGGAGCGGTGGAGAAAGGAGCTTACCTAGGAGCATCCCCCCTCAGAGGCAGGAGGCAGGCAAAGGTCCTGGGGCCCTCTCCTCGCAGAACCCTGTGCCGCTCACTGCCGTTTCTCCCAGGGACATGGCCAATGCCCTGGTAGACAGGAGCCGCCCGGGGGATTTTAACCAAGCCCTGATGGAGCTGGGGGCAACTGTGTGCGTGCCCAAGGCCCCGCTGTGCGGGGAGTGCCCCCTGAAGCAGCACTGCCGAGCACGGAGCAGGGTAAGTACGATGCCAAAGTCTGGGCCCGAGGGGGTTGCCATGCATGGGGACAAGGTGGGCTGGTGGATGAGCCTGTCCTCATTCCTCTCCCCGCTTGCAGGTGGAGAAGGAGCTGGCCTTCGCCTCTCAGAAGCTGTTTGGAAAACCCGCCCCAGTGCCTGACGTTGAGGACTGTGGTAAGTGTGTGGGGAGATCCCTGTTGTAGCCCCGGGTCTGGACCCTGTGGCGACCGTTATGTGGGTGTTTGCAGGTGTTGGGGGCTGCCCCCTGTGCCCCCCAGCCGCGGAGCCGTGGGACAGCAGCCTGGGGGTGACCAACTTCCCCCGGAAAGCAGCGAAGAAGCAGCCGCGGGCAGTGCGAACGGCCACGTGTGTGCTGGAGCGGAGGGGCTGCCATGGGGCCCCGGAGTACCTCATCGTGCAGAGACCCAGCTCGGGTAATGGGGCTGGGTGGGAGGGGGGTGAAGGCACCGCGCGGCCCCTTCCCACCTGCACAAGGGACAGAGCAGCCTGGGAGAGGGATGCACCGGTGATGCGCTTGCTGCTGCGGTGAGGAAAGGAGGCCTTCGGGGCTGTGATGTGGCTCACCGTCCCCGTATGTGCCCCTTGCCAGCTCACATCCCCGTCATGCCCCCTCCCCAGGTCTCCTGGCTGGGCTCTGGGAGTTCCCAAGTCTCACGCTGGCTCAGGATCTGCAGGAGGAGAAGCAGAGGGAGGCACTGGCAGATCATCTCCAGGCCTGGACAGGGCAGCCCGTGGCAGCCAGAAGCCTGCGGTTCATCGGAGAGGTGAGCCTGGAGCCAGACGGATGCAGCGTGAGCCCTCTGTGCTCAGCCATGCACATGTGGGGGACATAGCATGGGGGGGAAAAGGGTCCTCCTTCCCTGCTGTCATTCCTCCCAAGCCTTGCCCCACTCCTCAGAGCCCTGGCAGACTCAGTGCACTTGTAGGGCAACGGAGCAGTGCATCCCCTGCTGCCTGCCAGCTGCCCTTTTCATATGCCTACCCATCTCTCCACAGGTCATCCACATCTTCTCTCACATCCACCAGACGTATGTGGTCTACTCCCTGCCCGTGGACGGGGACATGATGCTGGACCCTGCCTTGTCCCCATCCCGCTGGGTGACGGAGGAGGAGTTCCATGCCTCGGCTGTGTCCACAGCCATGAAGAAGGTACTGGGGGGCACCTTGGCCTTTCCTCTCTTCCCTGTGTCTTCCTGGGAGAGCCTCTGGCATCCCCCTAACCTCTGCAGGCTGTCCTCTTCAGCTTTGGGCTCTCTTGTGCTTCCTTCAGGTGCTGAAAGCACACGAGAAGCAGCGCGGGAAGGAGAGCAGCCCTGGCAAGGTGAGCAACGCTGGAGGGTGCATGGGGAGCCCAGGAGCTGCTCCCTTTTGCTGTGGGCCAGCCTCTGGTGTGTGGTGCTGGAGCCCCCCTGGAGTTTGGGGTCAGGCCAAGGAGCATCCCCAGCCTGGGGCAGGGCTGCGTCTGGGGGATGTGCCTGGCTGGCATTGTCCCTGGATGTCCCCAGTACCAGGGGCCCCTTGCTCCAGAGGGGATCCCTGGAGGCTGTGGGGGCCCTTGGGCTTCAGCTTAGCCCTGCTGCGTCTCTCCCGCAGGGCTCCAAGCGGAAGCGGGGGGCAAAAACGCAGGGAGCAGGCAGCACCTGCGCTGGGACACAGCTCTCCCTCCGCGCCTTCCTCCAGGCACCGACTGCCCCGTGATGGCACCTTCCATGTATGAGACCACCAGAGACCCATGCTGTGGTGAGTCCTGCCCGTGGTGTGGGGATGGTGTCCCCCATACTGCTGTGAGTCCAGTACACGGCCCTGTAATGGTCTCCCACTCCTTGCGGCGTCCACTGGCTTCCCCAGCTCCCCCGTGGGAGTTGCACCTTGACGTGGCCTGGAGCCAGGCTTGCCCTCCCTCCGTGGCTGGAGCCCTCCTGGGGTTATTTGGCCCCGTACAGCCACTGCTCCAGCATTGCGGACTCATGGCAGCAGGGGTTTCTCTCCAGCAGCAGGAAGGCTGCGGACACATCACTCCCACAGCCTGGTACCCGGCTGCCCGCCTGCACCTCGTCCACCAGCCAGCAACTGTGGATGCTGCTGTACTCTTCCTAGCCTCCCATAGCCCTTTTTATACACTTGTTTTTACTGAACCTGAGCCACGGGCTTTCTAATAATAAATCTAAAGCATGTGCAGTTTTTAAAGTGGCTTTCTGCCTCTGTTGGACTGTGCTAAGCTTGGGGTGTTGGGCAGCCTGCGGTCCAGTGTGAGGATGGCTGGCAGGATCCCTACATCTGGGCTGGAAACAGCAGGGGTTTCTTTGTTGATGCACCCATGAACCCCTCAGCTGAGCATTAACTGCCGGTGACCCCAAATAATGCACCCAGAGCACATCTCCTGCAAGGGCAGGCATCAGCCCCCGGGGCTGCGCAGCTCCTGCCTGTGGGCTGCTCCTCTGTGGGGCCGAGCAGCCGTTCCCTGGGCTCTTTGTAGGGTTTTATCCCCCTTTTTTACCTTTTCGATCAGGCTGTTCCTCACTGTGTTCATGCTGCGGCTTTCCCTGACTGTGATGCGCAGTAGAAGCCTTGCAAAGGCACAAGCCCAGGGGCTGGCAGGGGCAAGGGCCGGTCCTGGGGGGTGTGCAAGGGGCAAGTGGCTTCAGTTTAGGGACTGCGGGACTGGAGATCAGCCTGCCTTGAGGGGCAGAAAGGGCCCTTCCATCCTTGCCTGGCACTCAGCACATCTTAAATGGGAGGAGAAAAAAACCAAAGCAGCGCTTGCAAGTTAATTTTTTAATTGCGAGGAGCAAGAGGCCATCACTTGCCCCACACCGGGGCTAGCCATGCTCTGGGTGGTAACTGTGACAAGTGGCCGTGTCCATGGCCCCCGGGTTATCCACTCCCCGCTGGCAGCCCCTCATCCCCCTGCGTCTGGGGGTGTTGCTGTGCCTGCGGTGTTCTTGGCCATGCTGCAGGCACAAATCTCGTTAAATTAAGATAAAACTAAGGTAGAAAGTTCTGCACATGAGGTCAGTAAATCACTGGGAATCCAGGGAGGGGGAGAAAACACCTTCCACCCTGGGGGATGCTCAGAGCCCGCTGGACTTGGCCCTAAGCAACTCACTCCCACACTGAGTTGGCTCTGGGTTGACCTGGAGACATCCCTTGGTCCCTGCCCACCTGGGTCATGCTGCAGGCACCCGCTGGTATCTCTACAGCCACCTATTGCCCTAGGGTTGGAGCGGAGAGGATGGGGAGCTGAGGGAGGAGGATTGCAGCGTTGCCACTACTGCTGCTGGTCCATATAGACCTGCACAGCCTTCCACAGTGCCCGTATGTTGCCTTCCCCGAAGCCTGGCGCTCCCCGCCGGTCAATGAGCTCCAGGAAGAAGGTCTCCTCGGAGAAGATGGGATGGGTGAAGATCTGCATCAAATACTCCTGGGAAGGGCCCTCTGCGGCATCAGTGCCCGGCCGGCCCTTGTCCCCAGGGGCTGTGGTGTCCAGCAGGATGCCGAGCTCTGCCAGCCTGTGGGGGTCCTGCCCGGCCACCCGGATCTCCTCCGCTTTGCCCACCTGGGTGTAATAGGTGGCAGGGGGTGTGAAGAACCGTGCACCCCGCTGCTGCAAAGCCCTGGTCGTGGTGACAATATCGGTGGTGCGGAGGCCGACGTGCTGGATCCCGGCCCCGCCGTGCTGCTCTAGGAAGGTGTCGACTTGGTTGGTGCCGTCCTTCGAGAGGGACTCGGCGAGGATGAGCTTGCAGCCGTGTGCCGGGGCGCCCTGGGCGCTCTGCAGAGCGAGGAGCAGCATGCCCACCCCCTGCCCCCCGAGCACATACCCCTCGGCCGGCCTCTCCTGCGGGTTCAGCAAGAAACGGCGGAAGCCGAAGCAGTGCTGGTACCAGTCCAGAGCCGCCCGGGCGCCGCCCCGCGGGCAGACGTATGTGATGTGGTCGAAATGGGTGATCTTGACCCCGTCCCCCGTGGCCGAGGGGGCTCTTTGGATGGGCTGGAAGCCGGGCAGGAAGGGTCCCCGGTAGCGGGATCGGTCCAGAAGGGTATGGCTGATGTTGCCCACGACGGAGCTTGCCACCCCGTAGGTGACGGAGCCGCCGTCATCCCTCACCTCGGTGGGGGGCACCGGCAGGGAGCACCCCCGGCTCTGCAGCCGCTTGCAGAGCCCTGGCACGTCGTCCACCTCGAAGCAGACGTTGGAGGCTGTGCCCAAGGTGGGCCGGGGGTCCACGTCGTAGAGGAAATCACGGGAGGAGGCGCCGGCAGGTCCCGGCACCAGGCGCTCGTTGACGAGGAAGATGGCGGATCCCCGTCGCAAGGCCAGCTGCCGGACCCGGGGCGTCTCCCGCATGGCCACCGGCTGGAAGCAAAAGGTGTTGGCCAGGTCCTGGGCCCAGCCCTTCCTGTAGGGCATGTGGAGGGAGATGAAGCAGGGGCGGCTCAGCAAGGCTGCCATGGCTGGGCAGGCTGCGGGGAGGACGCACGGGGTCAGGGGGGGCTTGCTGGCCGCAGGAAGGAGCCATTCCCCCACCTTGCACAGAGCCCGAGTGCATTTGCGCGCACAGATGCACGTGCGTGTGAAGTTGCACCCCTTAAATTTGTGTCTTTTAAATAAATGGGTCTCACAGGCCAATATGCATTGCGCAAGGGCACCCACCTTTGGGATCAGCTGCAGAGAGCTGCCCAAGGAGGCTGAGCTGTCCCGCCACCCCTTCGCTACGCTGCCCTGCCCCACGCCTCTGCCTGGGGTTGCAGAGGAGGAACGCCCTTAGCCTTGGCTGCAGCCCAGCGGGTCCCCTCTGGACCCGTGTGTCCCTCAAGGGTGCCGCAGGGAGGTTAGTGGGGAATCCGGGTGAGGGAAGCGTGCTGCGTGTGTAAGCAAGACTTTGGGGACAAGGGTTGCGGGGGGAGGGAAATGTCCTGTACCAGCAACCAGGAACATGGAGGTTGGACTGGTAAACATGGAGCGACACACTGGTTACAGCTAAAAGGCTCCTGTGCTGCCCCAGTGCTTGTCACTGGTGTCCCACAAACGGCAGGGGGGAGCAGTGGGGTCACCGCAGGTTGGTGTGCCCTTCCCCTCCCCAGCAAGGACAGTGTGGAGCTACCTGGGGCAGTGACCTTGCCCTAGGGGCACAGAGGGCGAAACAGGAGGGACGCTGCGGGAAAAGCGACCTCCCTCCCCACCCAAACACCCGTCACACTGAAGGGAGAAAAAAAAGCTCTGTCCAAAACCGCACTCGGCATCGCCTCTCAAGAGCATCCCACTGAGGTTTCCCGACCCCGTGCCACGCACCAGCTGCCCTGGCCGAACCCCACAGCGGTGCACTTAATATTTCCATTTTAATATTAAGCAGGGGACCTGCTTAAATATTTCCTTCCACCTGCCCCCAGAGAAGGGCTGTGCACCGAGCTCTCCCTGCGCCGGCAGGCACAGGGCTCTGCCAGCCTTGGGGGGGGGGACGGGGACGGGGGGAGGCTGCGCTGCAACCGGGCACCCCCGCCTGCCCCGGGGGAGCAGGGGACCCCGCAGTGCCCCGTTAGGACCCTCAGCTGCTCCCACACCAGCCCGGGGAAGGGGGTGGGAGATCCTTCCCGGAGCCCCTGCCGCAGCGAGCACATGGGCAGGGGACAGCGCTCCCTCCCTCCCTCCCCCCGCGGCGCTCCGCGGGATCACCATCGCTCCGGCATCGCCGTCGGCCCGGCCCTGCTCCCACCCAACCCCCCCGTCACCCCCAGTCCCGCCACCCACGCCCCGCACCCACGGGGGGGGGGCCTGCGGGGCCCTCGGCTCGCCCTCGGCCTGCGGCTCACCGGGGTCAAGGCTGCAGGCGAAGGGGATGCCGGGGCAGGGGCCGGCCCTGGAGAGGCGGTTCAGTTCGCTCCTCCCCGGCACGCAACAGGACGTGGCGGGACGGGGAAGGGGGTTGGCGATGCCGGCGAGGCTGCAAGGCAACCTGCCCGGCCGTGGGGAAGCTCTCCCTGGCGGGAGGAATTGGTGGGGAGCCATCCTGGGCAAGGACAGGGCCGGCACACGCGGCGTGGGGCAGTGCCGGTGCGGCGTGGGAGCTGCCGCGGCACGTATAAAGCCAGGGACGCGTGGCTGCCAAACGCTGCGGGTGCCGAAAGTTTCTCTCGAGCCCGGAGGTGCCGGGTTGTGTTTGCAGAACAAAAAGCTGCCCACGCTGATCACCGCGGGCACCGCGGCTCGGGGATGAGCAGAGGGAGGAGAGGAACCGGCTGCCAGGCGGTGGCTGGGGGTCCCCTGCCACCGGTGATGAAATGGCTGGTGTCTGTGCTGGGTCATTCCCTGCCAGCCCAAATCCCTTTGGGGCAGGGCGTGCAGCAGCATGTACGTGCCTGTGCTGGGTGCTTCACAGTTCCCCGGGGTACCTGGCGGGGGTTTCGGGGGGAGCAGCCTGCAGATGGGGGGGGGGTGACAGCTCTGCGGAGGGTCCGGCGTCGGTCACGGGATGGGTCTGCTCCAGGCTGACCCTGCGCAGCTGCGCCTGCTCCCCGATCCCAACCTATGGCCCCACATCCTTGCTGACATCCCTGAGCTCCTCCAGCGGCGATCCCCTCCCTCCCTGCTGCTCGTGGGTGTTTTCGGATGAATCCCCCCTTCTTCGTGTGTCCGGGACTGTGTCGCTGCCCCCATTGTGTCTGTGTCTGCTGCCCTTCCCTGCCTTATCATGTTTTTGTACAGAGCCCAGGTACGATAAACTGCTCAAATATTTGTGGAGATGTCCGTGTGTGGCCAAAGTGGTGAGCTCCTCTTGTTTGGGTTGGGGGGGTGTGTTGGAATCCACCGGCGCTGTGATTTCCCAAGGGAACACCGGCTCCTCATGCCACCACAGCCCCCCCAGCACGGGGCCGGGCAGGAGGCACAGGACTGGACACTGGGGGCTTGCTGTGGGGCCAGGAGTGGCCCAAGAGCAGCCGTGGCACCATGTGGCAGGACAGCACGGCCTTTGGGGTGGCACCTCGCAGGGCAGGGAGCTCTGGCACCCCAGGGGTGTGGGGCAGGTACCCATCTACCCATCCTTTTGGCTGCAGGGTGGCAGAGGCTGCCCTGGTGGCTCCCCCGGTACCTTGTGCATGGATGGCACTGTTTGATGTCACCCCACGGTCCTGCAACCCTTTGGTGCAAGCGGTGCCCTTGGCAATGCCCCCGACCCTCCTGTGCCCGTGGGGTAGTTTCGAGCGTCCGTGCCCATCTTTCCCCCGCAGCACCGCCTGGCACCCTCTGTACCAACCCAGCACCAGGCACTGCTTTGCCCCAGCATGGCTCGGGCTGGGCTGCGGCAGCAGGACCCCGAAGCCGCATGGCACCGAGGGGGACAGTGCCTGCCTTGTTGCCGTCCCCCGAGGCAGGCGGTGGTGGCCGGGGAGCAGTCCTGCTGCTCCAGCCAGGCTCTTCTCCTCCCTCCTGGGCGGGGAGAGTGGACAGGAGATAAAAGGGAGACCAGGGCCAGCTGGGCATTGCCGAGAGCTGCTGGGGCTGGGAGCGAGGTCTGGCCAGAGGACAGCAGCGAGGAGAAGTGCGGTATTGAGGGCTCATTCTCGCGGGGGAGAGGGCTGGGGATTGGGGGTACATCCATCCTGACCAGACCCCGCAGCCCCCTGCTCCCTCCCCACCTCCCTGGATCATCCCCCCCCAGCCCCATGTCCTCCCCCGACCATTAAATGTGCTGCATCCTGGAGGGACAGAGCGTATTGTGGGGTGGGCAGGGTTCGGGGGCTGTGGGAGGAAGGGACTTCAGGCAGATATTGGGGGCAGGGGGGTTAAAGGCTCTGTGCACCCCTCAAGCACTTCGTGGGACATTGAGGACTCTCAAGGTGACCTGAAGGTGAAACCATCCCTGTCCCAGTGACTCCCCGCTGGTGCCCGAGACGATGGGGGCTGCATCCCTGCCCATTTCTGGGGCAAAGGCAGACCCCCGGGTGCGGCTGGGTTTGGTTTTTGAGTCAGGGAGGTGGAGAAGGCCCATGGGGGGAGCAGGACCTTCATCCCCCCGATGCGTAGAGCGGATGCCTCAGCACCGGGGGAGACCGGGGCACCCGGCTGTGGCAGTGGGTGCCCACAAAAGCTGGTGGCGAAGGTGTCGTGCTTGTCAGGAGCTGGGCACCCCAATCCCCTCACCTCATCCCCCTTTCTTCACCCCCGCCCCAGCACGAGGGTCCCGGCTCCCAGTGCCGTGCTGGGACCAGTCCAACACTGCCCACCAGTCTTTGCCCCAGAGGGGGGTGCGGGGAGGCGGTTTGGGGGCTGGGAGGACCCCGTTGGGTGGAGCCCCCGGGGCAGAAGGGAGGCAGAGGCCAGTGGTGGGGGATCAACGCCCTGTTTCCCCCCGCCAGGGCCGGGGGTCTGGGATGGGGCTGCTGGTGCTGGCCCTGGCTGCCTGGCTGGGGCTGGGGCCGGCCTTGGCCTCCGAGGGGGCGGCCAACAGCAGCCGGCTCTGCCAGGAAGCGCCGGCATGGAGCGTCAACGGCTTGAGCCCCATGGCAGGGGCAGAAGGGCAGGTGACGGTGGTGGCCCTGCTGAAGGCCAGCTGACACTTCTGCCTCCAGCAGGCCCACAGGTGAGCCCTGCTCCCCCTACCCCAAACCTGGCCCCGCCATCTTGGGGAACGGCGTGGCGGTCCCCCAACCCGGCACCCCCCCTCCCAGCACCTCCTTCTCCGCAGCCTCGGGGGCCTGCAGGAGAGGCTGGCCCGGCAGGGCACGGTCGACGTCCGCTACATGATTGTCAACGAAAAGGCGCCGCTCTCCCGCGCCATGTTTGGGGAGCTGGAGCGCCAGGCCCCGCCGGGCGTCCCCGTCTTCCAGCCGGAGCCAGAGGAGCCCGACATCTGGCAGGTCCTGGGGGGTGACAAGGACGACTTCCTCATCTACGACCGGTGAGTGTCCCCCATCACAGCTGAGGCTTTCCTGGGGGGTTACGGAGCATTTGGTGGGCTTCCAAAAGCTCCCCCATGGCTGGTCTGGGGTGCCCCCGCCTCGAGCCGGGCCATGGCTTCTCCCCGCAGGTGCGGCCGCCTGGCTTTCCACATCCAGCTGCCCTACAGTTTCCTCCACTTCCCCTACGTGGAGTCGGCCATCCGCTTCACCCACAGCAAGGACTTCTGTGGCAACTGCTCCTTCTACCCCAACGCCACCCAGGAGGTACGGAGCAGGGAAGCTGACTGGAGCCGGGCTCCCTTCTCTCCTCTGGCATTGCACATCAGGAAAAAAACCACCTTATCTTCATGTCGGGGACAGGCTCTGAGTTGGCAGCCGCCCTTGGCCGTGGCTGAGAGGGAAGGTGATGAAAGGTCTGGAATAAGGGCAGTGAAATAGGTCAGAGCTTTCAGGCTGAGAAGAAACAGAGTAAAGGGGTCATAGCCCAGGTCTGGAAAAGCTAACCAGGGTTGCTGGCTGTTCTGCTATAAGAAAGGGGCAGGCAGTGGACCCAGAGGTGGCAAGCTCAGAGCAAAGAAAAGGATGTAGCTCCGGGCTCAGCCGGCAATTAGTCACTTCCTAGAAGAAAAATCCATTTAGAAATATCAAATGCAAAGTCCCTTTCCTGGCTCAGGAATTCCCCGTACCACAGACAGCTTGAGCCAAGGGATGTAGGTACAGAGGCTTGTGCTCTCTGTGGTCCAGTCTCTCCTGTCCTCCCTGTGCCCGAGGTCAAGGCTGGAGAGCCTTTGCTCTGACCCACACAGCTTTGTGTATGATGGATGCTGGTCTTCTTTCATCCCAGCGCACAGGCATTCACCCAGGCTCACTGCGGGGCTCTGTGTGCATTCACATACTGCACCAGCCCTTGTGTTACTTTCCTCAGGCTAACAGTACCATGGAGGTCCCTGTAACCCCGAGCCCGCTACCCGAACAAGAGGGGAAGGAGTCAGAGACCACCATCCACCAGCACAACCCCCTCCGTCCTCACTACCGCCACGAGGTCAGCAGCGAGAGAGCCACAGGCCGGAGTGGGGACCACGAACCTGCCACCCGCACTCACCACCACCACAGAGACCGCAGCCAGCCCCATCACGAGGGGAAGAAGCAGAAGGAGGGAAATGAGCACTAAGCCAGGCTGGGCAGCCTCGCAGAACCCAGTAGTGTGCAGACCACGTCAACTTGCTTCCCAGAGGCACGGAAGGACTTGCTTTGGGCTGCTGGTCACCAGCAGCGTTGGAATAACAACCCCCTCCAGCAATCCCCACGTGGGTTGTACTCCCACGATGTGACCAGGGATGAAAATCCCCCTCAGACTCCCCGAGGTGCTGCATTTTCAGCCCCAGGGCTCAGTTCTGAGCCTTCCTCTACCGCTGCCTGCCTTTCCGTGCTCAATGAAGCCTGCCGTGCAAACCGGGAGGTCCCTGGTCACTGCTGGCTGACACTGCACGGAACAGCAGGGCAGGGGTGGAGGGGCCAGAACTGGGATGGGAGCAGCACTACCGGCACGCTCTGCCCATCCTGGCACCCCTGGGTGTCCTGGCTGGGGAGTGAGGGGAGGGACAGTGTGTGCCCCGCAGGATGTGATCCCACTGGATGGGGACACTAGGAGCGGTGGGAGGTCGCAGCTCCCCATGGTCTAAACCCTGTACCCCCATAGCTGTCACGTCCTGGGGACCCTCCAGGCCTTGCACACGGGTATGTGCAGTGGTGATGGGTGGCCGCAAGATGGTGGCCTTGTCCCCTCTTGGAGACCTAGGGGCTGTATCCAGGGCCCACAGCCCTGGGAGGACGGGGGTGAGGATCCTGGGGTCTCTCCTAGGGGAGAAGCGAGATGGGAGGGCGATGCGGATATCCAGAGTACGAATAAAACCTCTGTGAAGCGAACCCTGCTCAGTCTGGCCTCTGGTGGGGCCCCTTCCCCAGAGAGGGTGGGAGGCTCGCTCAGCACCGGGCTGGCCATGGGCTTTTCTCTGGGCACAGGGACTTGGGGCTGGATGTGGACCCCATGAAGCAGCAGCCGGTGGTGATTTGCATTCCCCTGTGCGGAGGCCTGGAGGTAAAGGGATTGAAGACCGAAGACACCCCATCTCTTCATACCTTGCCTCCTGCCAGGGTGTGAACCCAGGGCTTAGTCCCCTCCCAGGGCAGGGCATTAACCCTGCACTGCCAGGAGGCAGTTTGGCACGGCACCTCGATCTCTGGCTTGTAGGTGTGATGTTGGGGTGCCTGCCCTGAGCTGCTCTTCCAGGGCCAAAGTTCCCACATGGAGTCCAAAATCATCTCGGGCATCTTGTTCCCGGTGCCCAGACCAGTCCCCGTTGTGTGCATACTGTGGGGCTCCCAGCCCTCAAGCAGTCCGGTGCTGCATCCCTGGCAGGCAGTCGTGCCTGCCTGCACCCTGGGCAGCCCCCATGCCTGTCTCAGCCCCATAGCCCTTCACTCCAGCTCCGTCCATCATCCCACACAGCCCTACTCGACGCCTCCCCTAAACTTTCCATCCTCTCTCCGGGCCCCGCAGCCTGAGTGGGGAGCAAAGAGATGTTTTTTTTCTGCTCAGCGTTATGCAGCGCCATGTGTGGTGCATGTCCTGCTGATGATGCTCTGAGCTGAATTTCTGCACCCCTCTACCCCGTCTCTGCGGGGGGATGCTCTGCCCACGGTGAAGAGAAGCTGTTCCTCGTGGGGATGAGGACAACGGGATCAGGTGGGTCTTTCTCACCAGCCTGGGGGAGCCAGCCAGGCTCTCCCATGGGGTGCTGGCTAAGACCCTGCTCCCCTTCCTCCATCTCTCTTGCTCCCTCCCCCCTCCTCGTCCTCCCCCTTCCTCTTCTACCTGCTCCCAGCAGCCCACAAGGGCACCTCTGTCTGCTGCTCCTGCCATCAATATTGAGGTTATCTTTTTCTTCTGGCAGCTGCTGTAATTGAAACAAAGCAGGCCGGGCCTCACGGGCTCCACTCCTCTCGCTCATTTTGCCGGTGCTGCTGAGACAACTAATTCATCTTATCGATGCGTGGTTGGCCTCTTTTCCAACAGATCCAGGCAGAGCCGTCTCCCCACCACGGCTGATGGGAGCAGTCTGTGTCCCTGCAGAGTGCTGCTGGGTGCTGCCCTGACCCAGCCTCTAGTCCTCAGCTGGGTGTTGGCCACCAGCAGGAGATGCCAGGGGAGCCAGCAAGGGGGAAGATGTGCAGACTGGAAGGATGCTGATGGCTTTTATCTCTTTCTTTTGCCTTCTGATGCTTCCTCAGCCCTTTTGTTAAATTCCACATCCTTTCCTTGCACAGCTCCTAAAGGTGTCCCTGGCAAGGAGGTGACAGGTAATGAGTGGGGCATACAGGGATTCCCTTGCTGATGACCGAATCTGCAATGAGCAGTGGCAGATAGAGGGATCACATCTGGTGCTGGGTGGTTAGTCCAGTGGCACTGTGGTGCACTGCTACCATTCGGTTATCTCCCAGCAGATGAAATTCCAGCCCTGAAGGCTTGGGTTGGTATTTTGCTTTGGGTAGAGAAATTGAGGCGTGGGAAAGAGCTGTGACACTTGTTTGGGTGAAGTTCTACATGTCTGAGTAATGGCAAGGGTTTAGGGTGGAGCTGATGCTACTCCATATATTATTGCCCAAAGGCCTGGAGGGTTTGGGGGTGCTGTGCTTGGGGCCCCCGTGGCATCGCTCCCTCCTGAAAGGTGCCAGAGACCTGGAGCTCTGCAAAACCTGTGTTGGTGTCTGCACTCCTGCAGCACTGAGGGAGATCTTTGCTCCGAGTGGGGTGGAGGAGAGGTGTTTTGGAGGAGTTAACAGGCTCTTCACACCGCTGACGTGTCAGGGGATGTTGCTGTTAGTAGGAGTCAGAGAGCCCCAAGGAGTGCTCAGATGTCAGGGGGGCTCGCTCAACAGGGGAGGGTCCAGAGCAAGAAACTGGGGCTGACTTCAGGTCCTGGCAGTGCTGCGCCCTGGTACCCTGGTGTCTGTGGCTGTGCCACCACCCCGGAGGAGGACAGATCCCAGTCCCACATCACATGCAGCCTTGGCCCTGTGTGCTGCTCCTGCCGAGGGCCAGGCAGATCCTCTCGGGAGAGGGGGAACAGCCAGTCCTAATGTCAACAGAGGCCTCTTGTGCAGCAATGCTGTGTCAAGAAGAGGAATGGGTCCCTCCTCCTCCGCCCATTCATCTGGCAGCCAGGGCTGGCATGCCGCCAAGCCAGGCTGCTTTGGAAACATTTCATTGAGGAGGCAGCTGAGCCTAGGAAAACAGAATGAAAATATACAGAGAGATCACTGTTGTTAGGCAAAATAAACGTAGGCGGCTGCATTTCTGTCCCCCAAGTCCAGCCCAGCGGGCCCCTCTTGCTTCTATGGGGTGAGGGTGAATACTGCTGCCTGGGGATGGCAGCCATGTATCTCCATCTTGGGTTAGGAGCTGGGGAATGAGGGCTGGAGAGATCATCCCCAGCTTTGGCCAACTTGCTGATGTCCCTGGTGAGTAGGTCCAGAGTCATCTCGGTGTAGCATCGGCCAAGGAGATGGGACAGAGCAGAGGAACAGCCACAGAAATGAGCCAGCCCCAGTGACTTGTGTCCCCTGTCTGGCCATCGGTGCTGGAGGCTGATGAAGATGGAGCTGAAGAAGTGCATCAGATACTGGCCTTGTTCATTCCCATCTCCCTCCCCAGCATCAATCATGGGTCCTGGCTAGGCATGAGGCCACCAGCGGAACAGAGCCCAGTCCCTGGGTTTTCAAAGCCCAGTTACTTGGCATGCCCCATCTTTCGTCTGCTGGCAGAGGGAGAGCAGAGTCACCCCAAAGCAGTTCCCAGGGACAGAGGGTGGAGGCACCTCTCTGACTTTTGAGCAAAGGTGTATTTAACAGGTTCACCTCTCCCGTTGTTTCCCCCATAACCTCTCTCCTCCCTTCAAAGGCCTCCAAGTCTCTCCATGGTCATTTGCTGACCTACAGGAGACCCATCCCACCTCTTTCCCTCCCTCCTGGTGGGTCCGGAGCGGTCTGGGGGAGGCAGAGCTGGAGCCCCAGCCCCATGGGATATCAAGGCTCTCACCCCTGCACAGATGCTCTCAGTGCCACTGTGGTACAGCTTTGAGTGGCTTCACCTCCTCTCTTTGTCCACCCAGCATGGACTGGCTGTCGCTGTGCAAGAACAAAACAGCCGTTTCTCTGTGCTGCTGGTTTCTAGCCACTACCTTTGCTCGCTGTCGATGGACGATGGCATGGAGGGAACAGTTTGCTTCTGTTATTTATGGTTTTGGTCTGGGGGTTGAAAGGAGCCCAGTGTGAGCCGACAAAGCCCAACCAGCACCTCAGGAGACACACATCTCGCTAGCCCAACACACATGGATTTGCAGCATGGAGCAGATGCCCGAGGCTGGGACTGGATCCTGTGCTGGTCCGTGCATTCACAGGAGCTTTGCTAAAATTCTGGCTCCCCTCCTCTTGCCCTCCCACCAGGAAAGCAGCTAGCAAGCTATTCCTTTTTCGCTGTCATGTGAGGGAGATTTGCTGTGTCTCTCTCCACCTGTGTCTCCTCAAGACGAGCTGGCTATGACGCTTGGTTTCCAGCTGAACCACGATGCAGCACCGAGCTGCCACGTCCTGCTCTTGCACTGGGTGGGCTTCAAGTGGCGCAGCCTCGTGCCGGGACTGCCAGCACCTCTGCTGAAGCGTTGCCGACGTCTGCTGCCGGCTCCTGCGCACAGAGCGATGTGTGAGGACAGGCCGTCGTGGAGGGGAGCTGGGATGGGTGGGCTCTTAAAGGGAAGGTCGGCGCGGTGCAACCTCCCCTCGTCCCACTGTGCCCCGACTGCCCAATGCCGAGGGCAGCACTGGGATCTGGCCTCACGAATGGGTCCCCGCGTGGGCTCTCTGCACCGCAGGGAGCTGAGATTTGTGAGCATCCTTCACGAGGAGTATACCTGACCTCCTTGTAGAGGAGCTGAGGGAAGGGGACAAACCCACGGAGTAGCCTCTGAGAGAGAGCACTGCAATGCCTACCAAAAAGACACAAAGCCTGACCTGGGGGTAGGCAGCTCCGCAGCTACTGTGAGGCCCCTGATAAAACTATAAGAGAAAAGCTGAGTTAATGGTATTCCTTGGTTTTTACTATGGAAGAGGTCCCAGGCTGGAGGCTTTTATTTCCATGTGGATGTGCCTGTGGAAATGACTTTGGAATCAATTGTTGAAACGGATGGTAAGGAATGACCCAGCCCAGATGCTCCAGGTGTCTGAGTCCGGCTCCTGAAACCTGCTGCTGGCAGCGCCCTGGGCCGACGGCAGATGTGACAGTGGTGGACCTAGCGGTGCCTGAGGGACTGCAGCTCCCTAGGGCTGGCAAAATGGTGCAGACCACTGTAAGGACCAGCAGGACCAGGCACGAGGAGAAATATTATAAACTGGGCTGAAATGATTTGGCTTTTGCCAAAGCTGGTTTTTTTATCAGTTCCCCACCCCCCTTGCCACCCAGCCAATCAGCATGCAGTAATAAAGCCACACAGCCAACTAGCAGCCAATGATGTGGCCAACCAGCCAATCAGCCCTGTGAGACTGTAGCTTCCCAGCCAATCAGCCACGCGGCATTGTAACCTCCCAGCCAATCAGCCATGGGGCATTGTAACCTCCCAGCCAATCAGCTGTGCCCACTGCAAGTGGCGCGGGGCCGTGGCAGGCGGGTCTGCGCACGCCGCGGGAGCCTCTCCCGGCCGGGCCGGCAGCCCGTGCCCGGGTTTTCTGCCTTCTTCTCCCTTGTGCCACCGTTAATTACGCTCCGTCACTAAGGTTCTGTAGCTTCTCTTTGAGTCTGAATTTGTCCGGCTTTCAGCCTCTTCTGCGTTATTTTTTAGCTCGCAGAATCTGTATGTTATCTTCTCCTCATTACGGATCTTTTTCTTTTTTCCTGAAAAAGTGAAGTTGGTTCAGTGTGTTGTTTCCCACCTGTTTAATTTCTCCCTCCTGCCCTAGAAGACCATTCCCCGCCCCGAATTATTTACGTTTTAATTACCATTTGCAAAGTGTGTTAAATGCAGAGCGTAAAAGGTTGGGACAACGCAAAGGGGTTATGGTGTGATCTACCCTTGGTTCTCTGCCCAGGGAAGGGGAGCGGGAGGGATGAGCCCCTGCCCTGGCCTGACTCCGACTTCCCACCCGGCTGGACCCTGCGACCCGCTTGCGCCTCCGAAGCCAGGGCAGACCCGATGCTAAGGGCTAACAGGAGGATTGTTTAGGCCTCGCTTTTTGCCATCATACTCCTGTATCCTGCAAAATGATTCCCCGGTTATTTTTGCATCTCTAATTAAGGGGAGGGAGCTTCAGCGGCTGAGAGGGGGGCGATCGGCTGGGGGGCTGCTTTCTGCTGAGCTCAGCTCCGCGGCAGCCAGGCCGGCCGGGATGGATGCCGCTCTCCGGTACGGGGCTCAGTAACTTTCTGGAGCACTCTGTGCTTTTAGACTCCATGCCGGGGAGGCGACTGTTTCTCCTGGAAGCCGAGGGCCTTCGCCCAGCAGCTCCTCCATGCTTAATTGCTGGCCTGCACAGCAAATGTGTTTGCTGGAAGAGTGCAGAAATCTCTGTGGCAAGGCTCAGCACTTTGCTAATCTTATGGGGGCTGGGGAAGGCAGCCTTGGCAAGCCAGAGATGTAATGTGTGTGGGAGAGAGGGAACAACAGCTCCTGACAGCCATATAACTCTCTGGTTGGGTACGAGGGGGAGTCCGGGTCTGCCCGATCCCAGCCTGACACCTGGTGCCCGAGCACCTCGCTCCATTTTTCTCCCTTCCTCGCTGCTGCCCCAGACCATCTCCTTGCTCCTCCTGCTCCTCTGCTCCTGGGTGCCTCCTCTCCAGACATTCGACAGAGCTTCCCGACCTCCACCCTGCCCCACAGACCCCATCCCTGCAGTAGGGCTTGCTGGCTCCCCCTGCTCACCCCCCCAGCCTCCTACTGAGGTCCTCCAGGACCCCCAGCCCTGCCAGGTCCAAACTCCCGGTGCCTGCGGTGCATGGCAGGCAGAGGCCATGTGTCACGGGGTGCCCTGGGGAGGGCATGGTACCGTGCTGGGTGCAGGCATCCTTGATCATGGATCAAGGATGGCCTGAGGTTTTTCTGGGGGATTGCTGTCCCCCTTGGCAGTAGATGAAGGGCAGAGAAGCTGCAACACCCTGAGCATCTCCTGCTTTAAACTTACACATCCCTGAGCAGATACATGGACATACAGGCAAGCAGAGCTGTTCCTGTGTCAAAGTGAGGGTGAGAGCAGCCATCCTGCACCTGATCTTTGAATTCAGCCTGTGCTTGGAGAGGGGAGATGGAGTACAGAGACAGTAGCAGTCACACCTGAAGGAGGTCCCTGAGATTGTCAGTTCTGGAAAGTTTCATAAAATAACTGGCTGGCTAGCGAAAAAGCAACTTCATTAGAGTCCCTGCTGAAAGAGGAGCACAGCAATAACTCAGTGCTAATGAGTCGGTGGAGAATCCACAGGGGATTTAAGCAGTTTGATGGCAAAAAGCTCCAGCTCAAGCTTATGCTTTGTCGGAGACCTTACTAGGCACTGGAGAATCTAAAAATAGTGCTCAACTCCATGGGCAACCAAACCAAGGTATTCCTCCTCTTACTTGCAAGGCCAAATATTTCGTAAGGCAATGCTCTCTGCCTTTTCCTGGAGAGACATTGGATCCACAGGGTTGCTAAGGAATAACTGTCCTGGGCAATAGATCCCTCTGCTCCCGAGTGCATTAAGGCAGGGGAGCTGCAGGCTGTGTTACTCCCGGTGTCCTTTCCCTCCTGCCTCTGCTCTGAACAGCACCAGCAACATGGGAGAGGCAGAAACAGCCACACTTCCAACCTGTGCCTAGGGCTGGCGGCTGTAGCAGGGAGCTTGGCTGCTGCTAAGCCCAGCTTCGGCTGCTTCGGAGCAGCAAATCCTCTGGGTGGCCAGAGCAGAGCTTGGTGGCTGCCTGCACTCTGCTATCTAGCTCCTTTCCCATCGTTAGTTGGCCATAAAGCTTCTGCTGCTCTTGTATATCTTCATCTGTCATCAGAGGACTTCCTTGGTGCTCACTGCGTCTTGCAAAGCTCTGCTGTCATCTCTGCAAGGCTCAGCCGGCGTTAGCCGTGTTAGCGAAGGCACAACAGTGACTGGTCAAAGTCAAAGCAATGTTAAAGAGGCATGGGAGCATCCAAGAGAGGGGAAGATGCCCAGGGAAAGGCAGTCTTTCTGCTGAGGATGGGGTTTGGGCATGACGGGGAGGGAGAAGAGCAGCTACATGAAGGTGTGCAGGTGGGAGCAGCCGAGGAGGTGGCATGCCTGCGGCCTGAGATGTGGCACCCAGCAGCCACAAAACAGAGCACAGGTGCCAGGAAAGCCACAGAGGGCATCTCAGCAGCATCCTTTTCCTCCCTCTTTTTTAGGGCTCTTGAATTTACTTTCTAGCAAGAGGAAAGCAGATTTCTTGGCCCACAGCACCTGCAACTTAAAGCTGGACTTCTGACTGAGCTGGCACCCAAAGAATTTCCCATGATATTCCATTGCACTGCTGCCTAACTGCAGTGTAGAGCCATGGGGGCTCCAGCCCCTTTGGTCAGTACATTTTCTAGCCAGGGACTCAAAATAAAATGCTTTCTGGGGTCAGCAGGAAAAAATCAGCGCTTTGTGAATAACACCACTGCTCAGGCCAGAAGGGCTGGAATCAGTGGGTCGCAGCACGGGCAGACCCCAACCAAACAGCTTCCAAGCCAGGAGGGGAACCGGGGCTGCCAGTGGTAGAGGCTCAGCAAATGGCCGGGCTCAGGAAAGCATGCAGTGAATTATTGATGTACCTGGTTCCAGGCTCTGAACGAGCAGCATCAGGGGCTGGGCGGGAGGCTGACATTTTGCATCCTTCCCCGGGGAGAAGAGGTCTGTCCGTGTTCTCTGGGAGGAGGAGAGCTCCCCCCTTGCGAAATTCATGGCAGTAATGAAAGGCACAGGGAGAGACGGGGAGGAATGGGGAGCAACAAATGTTCAGATGAAGAGGGAGAGGAAAAATAGATTGATTTGTCTTTGAAATAACATGCTAACTCCCCAGAGACAGGCTGGCCAGCCACTGCACCGACCTTGCTTTGATTTGAGTCTGGATTATATGTTTTATGCAGTGAAAAGTCACCTCATTGGGAATGAATAACACCCCTGCTCGGGCTGAAGTCTAAAATCCTCTTTATTGGCACCGTCTGGGGACGACGTAAGTAAGGACACTCAAGGTTGTCACTAGGTGAGCTCTGCAGAGACTGGTGACAGAGGGACTGGACAAGCTGGGGTGCTGTGTCCGAGCTCTCATGCAGGCTCTCCCCCTGCCTGAGCAGACCCGGTGGCTGCGGGGAGACACGGGGGCCAGCAGAAACTCCCGGACAGTCGGGCTGCTCTAACACCAGAGCCCGCAGCCTCCATCATCGGAAGAGCTTAAGATCCTGCCGGACTGGTCTCTGCTAGGAAGGTCTGCTCTACCTTGGGGCAGGAGGGTGCTTTGGGATGGCCCCCCGAGGTCCCTCTGTACAGCCAGGGAGGGACAGAGGTGGACGAAGCCCTTCTGGTCCCCCCAGGTCCTGCTGCCACTACAGCGAGCAGAGGTCATGGGCAAAATGCTGTGCTCGCAAGTGCTCCCTGTCGCAACAATCCCTTACGGAGAGCGAAATGCCCTTCGGGGTTAAAGAAATGGGGATGTGATTCCTGGGGAAGATGTAAACAAATCTGTGTGTAGCTGCTGCCGGCGGCCAGGCCCTGCTGCCGGTTAGTACTGATTATCTTGAACAAGACCAGCGGCAGCAAGGAACAAACACCTCAGCCTTCAAGGGAAACCTCTTCCTGACCTTCATCGATTAGCATGTGGCTTATTCTCTAAAATGGAGATCTCTCGTTGCAGTAGCTCTGCCTGCTTTCCCTACCTGCCTGAGATCTGATTCCTTCCCTCCGAGTCCTGTGAAGGAGATCTTGGGCTTGGAGGTACCTTGTGGCGTAGCAAAGGTGCATAATTATTTTCTGTTCCCTAATTGCATCGCCCTGTTATTCCAGGAAATGTACTCTTGCTCTGTCAGTAAGAGTAAATAGGAGATCTCTGCAACAAGGGAGTAACCGGTAATGGTCTAGATGTGACTGAACTGCAGATAGAAAGGAATTGGTCTTAGATTCTCAAAGCACTGAGAATAACAGCAAGAAAACTGACCTCTGAGATCTGCAAGCTCTGCTCTTCCTCAGAGGTTTGTCACTTAAAATTAGACAGGACAAAAGAACGGGAATGTATTGCTGGGGTAAAGCCTGGGATGGTGTCCCGCTGGACACAGCAGCAAAACGACCGGCCCTGGCAGGGCAGCAGTCCTCTCCCCCGCAGCCCCGCGCTGTGCTGGTCCCAGGGGTGCTGCTGTCACCCTCTGCTGAAGCGGAGGCTGGCGAGGAGTCAGCTCCCTGGATTTTGGGGCGCCGCCTCAGGCCATATGTGCTGAAGGACCTCGCTTTAATGCAACCCCACCTAAGAGCACAGCAGAGCTCCCTGGGAGTCAGCACTGCCTTCATCCCTTCTCCCAAAGGCCGAGTGTGCCACAGGACCTGGTATTTTCTCTGCACCCAAGGATGCTGCAGTGATGTGTGGGATGAGCACCTTTACTACAGGGCTTTAAAAGAAAAAGCAAACCCTGATGCCCACTGAAGGGTAGGGCGCTGCTGTCTGCTCTGCTACCCGGTGTAAACCCCAGGGTGATGTATGGGCTAGGTTGGGCGTTAGATTTGTGGGTTAGGCTGGGCGTTGAGACCGGGTGCCGCACGGCTTGCGGCAGGAGCGGGCCCCGGTTCCCGCTGGACACCTCCGGGGGAGCGGTGCCGTGTCCAGCCCCGCCGTGCCCCTCTGCAGCCTCTGACTCAGCACAAGCTCCTTGCGCTCGCCTGCCCTCGACACCCCCTCGCCCCCCGGCGCCGCGGGGACCGCCAGCCGCGGGGCTCTCCCACTCCCCCGGGGCACGGGGGGACGCAGCGTCCCCCGCGTGTCCCCCCCGCGCTTGCTGACACGGCCAGGAGGGCGCCGGGACGCTCCCCCGGGGCGACCCCCTCTCCGCCCCGCGGAGCCGGCCCCCCGGCATCCCGGCAGGTGCAGGTCGGAGCGGGGGTCCGCCGGGGGCGGGCAGGGGGCTGCGGAGCGTCCCGCCCCGGCGGGGGCCGGCTCCCGGCCGCCGGGACCACCCCCTCCAGTCTCCACCCCCGCTCCCCCCCCCCCCCCCCCCCCGTCCTCCTCGTCGTCTCTCCTCCCCTCGCCCGGCTCAGTCGGTCGCAGCCATGGCGGAGGGAGGAGAGGGAGAGGAGCTGCTCCGCCCGCCGCTGCCCGCCGGCGCCCCGGGCCCCAAGCGCTTGTGCTCCCGGGCCTGCCCGGCGGGGGGCACCGGGGCCGTTCACCCCCGTCCCGGGGCCGCAGGGGCCGGCGCGGGGCCGGGCGCGGGGGCCAGCGGGGCCCCTCCGGCTCTGGCCGGTTGCTGCCCCGCGGCGGCGGCGGGGACGGCGGGGGCGGCGGGGGACGGCGGCGGCGGCGGCGGGGCCGGGGGGCGGCGGCGGCGGCGGCGGCGGGGCGGGCAGCCTGCTGCAGCCCGAGTCGCTGCTGGACGCGGCGGGCCAAGCGGGTGGCGGGGAGCTGGGCCTTCGAGCGGGTGGAGGGCCGCTTCCAGCGCATCCCCGAGCCCGTCCAGCGCCGCATCGTCTACTGGAGCTTCCCCCGCAGCGAGCGGCAGATCTGCATGTACTCCAGCTTCCAACCCGGCCGCGCCGCCGCCGCCGCGTCCCCCCGCCAGCGCCGCCGCGGGGGGACCCTCCGCCGCCGCCGCCGGGCCCCCGCCCCGCCCCGGCCGGCGAGGAGAGCCCCGCCGCCGGCCCCCCGCCGCCCTCCGCCCCCGCCGCCGCCGCCCCCGCCGCCGCGCCGCAGGGCGAGGGGCTGCCCTTCCGCCGCGGCATCCGCCTGCTGGAGACCGGCGCGGTGGACAACGTGCTGCAAGTCGGTGAGTGCCGGGACGGGGCCCTGGGGGCTTGTGTTCCGTCCTCCGTCCGTCCCCGTTCCCCCCCCCCCCCCCCCCCCCACACCGCCCCCCCCCCCCCCGCGAAACACTTCAGCCTTTTGTCTGGCGCGGTTGTGGTTTGACAGGAAAATCCTGCCCCGGGGGCAGGGACCGCCTTGTGCTCCTCTGGGAAGGTGCCGGCTTTGGGTTTGGGGGGTGGGAGGCCTGGGGGTGACCCCCCACCCCCCCGCCGTGTCCGGTGAGGGGTGTGTGTGCCCGGGTGTCACCGGCAGCTGCGCGCAGCGTGGACGCCGTCCATCCAGCCCCTTGCGAGTGGGAAAATAAAGCCAGCCTCCCCCCCCCCCCCCCCCCCAAGCGCCCGCCGGCGATATTTGTATGGAGGGCACGCAGCCCTGCCGGCACCGCCCCCCCCCTCCCCAGACGGGGTCCCTCTCACCCCTGACCACCCACACCCGCACTCCCACGGGGGTCCTGGCCCTTCCAGCGGGAGGTGGGTTTACAAACATAACGCATCTCTCCAACAGCGCTTAGCGTTTGCCTTTGTCTTCTCCATCAGGGGCTTTCCCCCGTTGGAAAATCTCTAGGGGGGCATCTGCCCCCCCGCTTTCCCCTTCCCGGCCACCCGCACGGGCACCTTCAGCGGGGCCGGCTGGCAGAAGACGAAGGGAACGGTTGGGGTGACAACTTGGGTGGACCGGCGGGTACCACCGGCGGCCTGGCACGACGCGCGTTTCGGGGACGGATGCGCGCGGCCTTCTTGCTCTCGTTCGGTGACGAAGGAAGGGGCCGTGGGAATGATGGTGGGAATAATGGCATCGTGTTTTCTCTCCATGGGCAGGTGGCTTTTGTGTGCGCTGGCGGAGGGGGATTGTCAGAGAGGAAATGTTCTTCCTCTTCCCCTGTCCTTCCAGTCCCTGGCCCCATCCGAAATCTGCCTTGTATCTGTATATATTTAAAGGGAAACAAATTGTGGTGTTTTACATAAAATAATCAGCTCCTGGTTGTTATTGGAAGTGATTGAAATGCGCGTTCCCATTAAAATGACATTAGGCTAGAATTTGTTTTGCAAATGCGAAATGTAAATTCATCTTGTGCCAGAGTATGGCGTGAATGAGTGAAGGGAGGGTGGTTTTTGTTGTAAGGAATGGTTAGTTCGGCTGTGTTTATTTAAAGAGCCCTCCTTCCTTTGGGGGGAAAAAAAAAAACCCCCTGGTTTAGAAAAAAATAAAAGTCCCATTTGGTACAGTTTACATTCAGAAGGGCATTATCAAAACATTTTCCATTTGGGACGTGAAAATAGGAGACAGCAGAACAATTCTTCCACCTCTGAGGATACGCAGTGAAAATTCCTGTAGCACAAAAGGTTTTTCTCTGAGGATATGATTATACCCTTTTTTTGGGTGAATTAATATTTTGTAAGGGCTGCGTTAAGATGATTAATTATTCTGTTTAAAATACTTTGAAACTCAAAACCAAATAATTTTTTTAGGAGGAGAGGAGTAGCTCTTCAGGAACTTCAAAATTAGGAGGGGAGGGAAAATAATAGCTTACCGTGGGCGACGCTTTATTGGCCTGCCCACCAAGGCGTGGGAGTGGGAGACGGAGGTAACGGTTGCCTAAAACCAGGGGTGGTTCCATACAAAGGAATTTTCTTTTTTAACGAGTTTTTAAATTTATTTATCTTTGAAGCGTGGCTCTGACGAGGCTTTAGCCAATGCTGTGAAGGATCTGGGTGAGCGCTGGGGTCAAGTGCGTGCGGGACACGCAGAGCAGTCCCATCCCAAAGTGACGTCCAGCGCTGGCATCCAGCATCACGCGTGCCCCGTCTCCCTGCGCTTCCCGCCGCTGCTTTGGGCTAGCCAGAGGACGGGGAAGATGGTCCCAGCTCTGGCGTTTCATATCCCCTGACAAGTCTGAACCATCTCCCCAGCTTTGAAATCGGAGCTCGCGCCCATTGTCCTCCGAACCGTCAGCTTTTTAGATGAAGCAGCATGTTCTGGAAGCGCTCGCCGCAAAGTCGGTGGGTGATTTATCTCTTGTTTTTACAGCCTGAATCGGGCGCGCGGGATGCTCGCCGTGGGAGTTTGCCTTCGCGGGGGGGGAGGTCGGGTCTTGGCTGTAGTGCGGCTCGTCTTCGGACAGCAGCGGATGGGTGATGCGGAGTTGGACACCTCTGTTTTTGTCTCCGGAGCAGCCTTGTCACAGCAGTCCCTCGCAGCCCTGAGCTGGAGGAGGAAGATTTACATCAAACAAAAGGCTGTGAAGGGCTGCATGTTTATCCGGGGCGGGCGGGAGGCATAGCTGAGATGTCCTCCGCCAACTTTCCACATCCATCCTGCAGATGCTGCTGGAAGGTGAGGTGGAAATGCTCCAGCCACTGGAGACACAAACACTTTGTGGCTCTGTGTGTGTGTTTGCAATTAAGATAGGAGCTTGGTTGTTGGCTTATATGGGAACCATTATGTCTTGGAAAAAAATAAAACCCCAACCCTGGCTTACTTGATGCTCACCAGCGCTAAATCAAAACTACTGTTCCCCTCTAAGGATCTCTTTAATGGACACTGCCAGCTCCCGGCGTCACGACCTGAGGCTTGCACAGTTGAGATTTGCTGTTAATAAAGATCAGATGTTTGTACAGTTGTGTTTCTGACTCAGACCTGTGAAAAAATAAGGATAGTGCGGATGTGAAATTCCTTCTCTCTGTGGTCGGAAAAATCTCTTTGAAAAATTGAAAGCCAAAATCCAAGAGGAATGACCTTCTGGAGATGGAAGATGGTGTGGAGGAGTGAGGGTTGTACTCGTGGGGACAAACTGCTTTGGGCTACAGCTCCCTTGTACTTACAAAACTGGCAGGTCTGAAAAAAACCCCATATATGCCACATTATCAACCAATAATTCCTTCATGCTTAGTAAAACTTAAACGAGGCTTAAACCCTGATCTCACTGGAGTCATTAAATTGATTTTTTTTTTTTTTTTTTTTCCTGCTCAAAGAAAGATCTTGGATGTTGAACACAGGCATCTTTGTCTTCTTAAAAACTGCTTTATTATTATGTGTACAGATCCCGTCTTTGTGTGTGTGTGGTGTGTGGGTTTTTTTTTTCTTTTAATTTTTAGACAAATGACAAAAGCATGCAGGAAAGGAATGCAGAAATGCCAGGCTTAATATAAAGCATGCAACTGCACTGCATGCCGGGAATCCTAAAGGATACAAAACCTTTAACGACAGCGGTTAATTTTTAACAAGTTCACTTGCATAAATATTTATGAACAAAAGTTTTTACACCATTATCTCTTGGGTTTTTGGAGAGAGACAAGACCTTTGGTGGATTTTGACAGTAGGCTGTGATCCGGCAGAACAAATTCATGTTTCTCGCCTGCGCTCCCCAGTACAGTATAATACGGTTTGCCCTCGAGTCGTCACGGCTGCTGATGGGTGGGCGAGTGTCTGTGGCAATTTTAGACAGGAATTCTCCTTTTTCATTGCTTTTGTGATTACGCATGAGAGGGAGCATCGAGCTTTGTGTTGTTCTTTGCGTTGTAACCGGCCACTTAGGAACCTATATGGTGTGTGCTCCTTACCCACAGATAAGCCTTTGTGCCCTGATGGAGAGGTATGCAGTCCAGCCATAAGTACATAGGCAGAATTTACTTTTGCTGTTTGAGTAACAGTGAAGCAGGGCTTTAAAATGCACTGGCTTTGTAAACACTTGGAAGGAGTCTGTTTTTTTCAAACCTGCGATTAATTCTGAATATTTTATCTGATGCTTTGCAGGTCAGTCCTGGGTACCTTCCCATGGTTCCTAGTCTTGGTGATTAAGCTGGACATCCAGGTGCGGGGGATTTTCTGACCCTGCTTCAACAGCCTTCTGCCTGGGCTGAGGTTAGGTAGATCTGATACCTGTAAATAATACCTGTAAATGCATTTTAATTGGGGGAGTTTTGATTTGGAAGCTTTTTGTTACACTGTAGTTTTCAGTTTCTGTTGGTGTATATTTGTAATGATGTGTGTTGAAATGCAGCTTCAGAGGTAAAAATACCAGTGGGTTCCTACGCTCTTAACGTGGTTGAAACTACTTTTAGTTCTTTTTCCAAAACTACTTTTAGCTTTTTTAGAATTTTTTTTTTTTCCCTAAAAATGCTTGCTTTTAGGCGAGCATTTGGTTTCCCTCCCCTGTGACGTGGTACAGGGCAGATTCTAACTTTGTATCCAGTTGTTTTTAAAAGTCTAGGTGGTGTGCTGCTTTATAGAGCTGGTTATTTTGGGGAAAACACTTTGATGGGGCTCTCTAGGGCCAGTTGTGGTTGCCTTTGTTTTGTGTAAAGATCGGTCTCCTCCTGGGTCTAGGTTTGAGGCTGTATCCAGCGGGAGCAGGTTTGGAAGGAACGCCATGGGTCATGAAACGTGGTTGGTTTTTTTTGGTGGTTGTTTTTTTTTTTTTTTTTTTTTCCCATGTTGAAACCCGGTGTCCCTTGTCAGGGTGATGCTAAACGAGTTTTAATTTTTCTGTATCCTCTTAGTTTTTGGGTGGAGTGGTTGTACATGTTTCCAATTTGCTAATTAATTTTTACTTTATTTTTCTTTATGAGTAGATTACTTTATCCTGCTGTATATATTAAAATACTTTAAACCACATAAAAGGGGCCAGCAGAGGTTCATTAGCCCAATCGTGATGGAAATTGTTGAACATTTTAAATAAACATTAAGCTCTTTATGTTTCTAATTACTTTTTTCTTGACATATATAATTAAAATGAAGGATTATTAGGCATTAAAACTTACAATCTGTTTATTGCTGATCCCTCATAGGTGAGATGTTTCTTGAGCGTGTGGTGGACTGTATCACAGAAACTGGAATTGGAGATGATGAAAACCACTAGAGCTTCTTGCTGGTAGTGCAGAGAGAGCTAGAGAGACTTTGACAGCTGGAATTTTAACTTTTTTTAAAGCAGATTCATTTATTGTCTTTAGAGTCTTTTTTAAGAGTATAAACAGACCCTCTGAAGCTGGGATGTCTTTTTAACTAGGTGGTTAATTACTCCAGGCAAGGTGATGCTGGCTTAAAAGAGGCTAGAGACGTGAAAAATAAAGCACAAGAAATTAAATATTTAGTTCTGGCTTTAAGAATAAATAGGCTTGAAGCGTTTTTCAGAGAGGAAGTGTGACAAGTCCTGGTTTCTGGCTTGAGCAGGCAATAGGAGTTGGTTCTCAGTTTACCTGTGCTTTATAAAGCTTAGCCCAGGTGAGAAGCTGGCTTTCTCTGCTTCTAACCCGCATGTCATTCACAGCAGATTTTAATTTTGCTCACATCTAGAGGGAATCTTTTAGGAAATATTTAACTGTGCTAAAACTGCAGTAACATAAACCACATGTGCCTGCGTGCTTTGTTTCTGAAGCTTTGTGCGAGGGAATGTGCTTTGCTGTTATTTGACGCTCGCTTTGATGTTAGATGTTTTATGATTAGTCCCTCTAACCTCAGATAGGACTTTTGGAAAACTTAAATGAGCTTGTCTATACGATAGCTCTGTAAAGTCACATTCAGCTGTGAATCGTCTCTTGTGGTGTGTCAGCTTTTAATTTTCTTTGCAAATATATGTATTAAAAAAAAAAATAAATCTTAGTAGCATTAGGGTGGAAGAGAGAGTTCGTGAGCTTACGTGTTTCCTTGGCATGTATGTGAACCTAGCCCTGGAGGAGGACCTGGTCCATGGGGGAGGCGGCGAATCTTTGGTGGTTTTGGGACTACATCCTGCTCCCCTTTCCCAGCAGGAGACCTACTCCCATCTGGGGTTAGCTCAGATGAACGGCATGGCCAGCCTTGTGCTTGTGTTTAATTTTTAGGGGTTTTGCATTCAGGTGGCACGGACAGCTCTGTGTTTAGTGGTGATGCAAGTTTTCCCCCCTGGGGATTTTCAGTGAGAAGCCAAGGCTTGTTGCTGCATGACGATGCTTTGTGCTTAAAGTGGGTGAATTTTCTTCTGGAGATGTAGGGGTGTTGCTCTTTGTCCTGGGGGTGTGAGGCTCTGAGTTCTGTTCATCTGGCCACTCGCTGAGGAGCCAACCTTGTGTGATGCCCCAGGCGAGGTGGTGGGGAAGGAGCCGCCTTTGCTCGCTCCCCTGTCTCTTCGCAGCGCTTGTTTCTTCTGGTGGGGTGGTGGATGAGATTTGCTGGAGACCTGGGAAGGTGGGTGCCGGGTCCTCTCCTGGCTTTGCTCAGCAGGAGGCAGGTGATGGTTGAACCTGTGATTCTCCCATCAATCTCCCCATCTGTGGCCGGTGTTGGTGACTTTTGCAAGGAACTGAAGGTGCGGAATAGCTATCTTGAGAGTATTAAAATGAACTTCTAGTATGTCCTACCTTACATTTGATGCTGTCTTGAAGAGGTTATGTCATGGGGTTGTCATACTCCTGGTCTTCTGGGGATGAGAGGAGGGGAGGAAAGCGGCTCCTCTGGGTAACTGGTTCCTGCCTCTGCTGAGTCTTGGCTTTCTCTGTCATCAGCATCAATAGAAATCGATCCATTTTCCAATGAAAACAAAAACTCAAAGACACCAAACCTTGGCTATGTTAATAAGTGCTGTAAGACAAGTCTGTCTTCTGGACGGAGCCAGTTTTGGAGCTAGAACTCCAAAACTTTTGGGATGGCGGTGGGGAGGTCTCCCTGTCTGCCTCAGAGGTGCTGAGGCCCTGGAGATGCTCTCCTGCACGCTCAGAAGAGCAGGACTGAGCACCGTTTCATTTTTCACCTGGTGTTCACAAGGGTAGGGTTTGGTGTACAGGCTTGACCCCTGACTTCTTGTGCCTTTGCAGTGGGAGTTGGGAAAGGGCCTGATTACATCTCGCAGAGAGACACAGGTCCTGCAAAACCACTTCTAGGCGGGTGTATGGGGGAAAGCATCTTCATGGTTTTACAATGAAATGTCCCAGGAGCGAAAATTCAATTTTTCAAAGGCTTTTTTTTTTTTTTAAATCCTGATGTTTAAATATGAATAGATTCCACTTGGTTGGTGTGGTGGGTGTGTTTTATTAACTGCCAAGGATTCACCTGTGCACGACAGCACCACATTTCTCTCCAAACGGATTTTCTAGCGCTGCGTTTTAAGAGCATTTGCTTTTTTGTCTCAAGCTTATGGCTTAGGATTTTGTGCAGGATTGGGGTTAGTCCTTGTAAAATGGTGCATTTAAAGTAATGCACAAATTAATAAAATCCTGGGCTTTTACTTGTCGCATTCTAGGTGCATGTTGCCAGGGATTTTTCTTTTTTTTTTTTTTCTTTTTTTTTGTGTTTCTCACATCATTAAAAACAAAGCCACGAATGTGCTTAGGAGGCAGATCTGCCGGGATGCCAGCTTGGAAGGGTTGCATGCGGATATGTTGGTCCAGCTTGTCATCTGGAAATGTCCTGCTGCTGTCGCCCCTGGGTTAAAATGGGGGGTGGTGGTGGTGTCTGTGTCCGTCCCCCTTGCGATGCCCTGCTTATTGCTGGATGCCCAGCTACACCACCCAGCCTGTCTGACCAGGGGCTGCTAATCGTTATTGAGGTTCGCTCAGCGGGATGCGGCGTGGTATCTGCCTGGCTGCTGTCTTTGCACCTGGAGACGGTGCCCGTGCCCCGCAGCTGCCGACGGGGAGGGATTCCCCGTGGGAACGCTGGAGACTCGGTGTCTGGGACCTTGGCAAGGTCAGGACAGGCTGTGCCTCTCTGCTCCGGATGCCGTCCAGTAGCCCTGGCCTCCATCCTTCAGCTGATGCCGGTGTGTGGGTGACTGCTCAGGACGCCAATAATAGCCATTACTCGTTATTGGTGTTATGTGGTTTTTAAAGGCAGGGATCGCAGGAGGTGCCGCGTGCTGCGCCCTGGCTGTGGCTGTGCGGCTGCCTTGATGAAGACGAGTGCCCTGTCAAAGGGGTGGCAGAGCAACAAATGGGTTCCCGAGATAAATAAAATTTGCATTAATGAACTACAGTGGCTTTGGATGCCAAATTAAAAGAAGTGTGTCTGGAGGATGAAAAATAAATGTATTTTCTGTCTCACTCGCTGGTTCTCATCTCTTTTGATTTTCTTTATCATCAGACAGAAATTTTTAATTTTTTTAAAGCCAGTTGTGTTTATTTTGGTAACAGTTCATTGGCTGCTCTGTGTACAGAAGCTTTCTCTTGAAAGTACTGAAACTATATTAAAAGTGCTTTTGGCTGTCATCTTTTATTTTGCTTCTCCTCCTTTCTTTTCCCAAAGCTGGGTCGTTGCTGTATCAAATGCTCTGAAACTGTCTGGTAGCATTTTCCCTGCGGTGCTCTGTATAAACTGGAAATAAAAAGGGAAGAAATTGCAGGATTTGGATTTTTGCAGCTTTTTTTTTTTCCTCTGTGTGTGTGTGTGTCCCATTGAAGTCTGAGCAGCTGTCTCCATCCGCACAGCCCGCCGATGGCATGCACAGATCTGTTTCTTGTGATTAAAGGGAGAAATAATACCCCAGTGTTCAGAGAGGGGCCGGGGGGGGTGTGTGTGTGAGCGAATGCCCAGGGAGCAGCGCTTCTTCCCTCCTGCCTGCTTGGCCCAGGGACCAAGGGAGCTGGCAGCCCGGCTTCTCCTCCCTGCATCCTTGTGGCTTTATATCCCTGCAAAAGAAGCATCCCATGCCATTTGTGGTGAGCTGCCCTGCTGCAGCATCTCCACCCGGGGTGGGCTCCTCCATCCTGCACCGGCGACCTGCAGAGGCCCTGGGGTTTTTATTCTATTCTAAGGATGTTGAAACATTTCGGCGGCGCTGCAGCCGCTCGCTACCGGCGTACTTTGAAAAATACCCAGCAAGTGTTGAGCATCTGTCTGTGAGGGGGGAGGAAATCCGCCCCCGTTATTATTTTCTCTCGATTGTCCTCGCTTGGTGTGGCTTTGGCTATTATGGGTTTGTAAAATAGAACTATATATGACCTTTTATCTTACAAGAAATAGGTTAAGGCATTTTTAAAGAAAGTGGTGGAGTCAGCAGTGCTGCTGAAGGAGCTGCTTTCGCATGGTTGATAGGCTGTGAAGCCGTTCAATGGACTTTGGTTTCAGAGACAATATCTGTTTAAATTAATCTTTGTCAGATACATGCCACTGCAGACAATTCAAATTCCATTTGCTTTCTGATCTCATAACAAAAAAGCACCTTACACTGGTTCTTTTATTGTAAAATTAACTTTTGTCTGTGTGTCCTGGAAACAGGGGTGGCATAAAATCTAGTTAAAAGGCTCTGTTATAGGAGGATTCTGTTTCTTTGTACAAGGCGGACTTTTTTTTTTTTCCCTTCTTTCCCCTGCGTGCATTTAAAAAGAAGACGAGTGTTTGAGATAGATTAGGGAGAATGCCAGCAGATGGACCGATTCTGTTGTTGCTGCTGGCAACCATCTAAGCAGCCATTTTGAACAATGCTGATACCGGGGTACTGATAACACAAAGATGAGGATGGGATAAATATCCAGCTAGTCCCTTTCTCCCCGCCTGCTCCTCCTCCCTCCCTTTCACGCCGCTGCTGCAGCCCTGTTATTAGAGAGCCTGATTGTTTCCAGAGAAATGCTTCATCCTCTTAGCTCGGCTGGTGGATGTCTAGTGTTGCTTATCGCCTTGATTTTCCTCATGGTTGATGGAGACACTGGCAAATTGGCCTCTCCCAGGAGTGCCCGCTGCATGGGTCCTGAGGGGAATGGGTGCTTTGCAGTCGTGATGCTCTTTCCTCTACCCTAGTAAAGCATGAGGTGTTTGGTCCTTTCCATGTAAGTGGAGGCAGTTTCCTTCCCTCCTTATGCACGTTTTAAGTGCTTAATTACAAAGTGTGATGGCATCCGATGCGTGGATTCTAGGGTTTCAGGAGATGCACCCTGACCTAAATGATGAGTTTGAGATCTCCTTTATGCCAAAACGATTAGTATGGCGCTGTGATTGCAAATTGAGGGTATCCCCTTTGCCCATATACTGGTCTCTTCTTCCCCTTTTCCCACTCCTGTTGTCTGCTGGCTCTTGGGTATCTGGGTTGTGTTCATGTCCTGGACATGCTGCTCTTGGAGCTTCCTAAGGTCTGTACTGGTATCTGTTTGGACTGCTGGATTTTTAGCGCTGGAATCAATGGCCTTTTCTCTCTCTGTTTTGTTTCCCATGTCTAAGGAAATAACCCCTTCATGGATCAAGAAAACCCAAGCAAGTTTTATCTTTTCCTAGCAAATGACAAAAAGGCTGTTTTGTGTTTTGGAGGAGGAGTTGGGCCGGGATGAGCATGGGGTTGTTCTGGGAAACCTGCCGGGCTTTGCCCTGAGCTCGCTGTAGTGTAGCACAGTCCTGAATGTGTGATCTGCAGAGCCGGTTGGGGGATGCCGTGTAGCTTTGGCTGTTTTGTACAAGAGCATCCATGGGGCATGAGGGAGCTCAGTAGAGCTGCGAGGCATCTTGGATGGCAGAGGTGCCTTTGGGATCTGGGGTTTGGGGTTGCTGTAGGAAGAGCGGGGATGGTGGGTTGGGAGGTAGCGGGTAGCCTTTGGTTGCAGTTTGGTGTCTGAATGTGCTGTGCATAGGAATTGCCTGTCCCCGACTCCTCTCTAGGTAAGGCTGCCGTGTTGTCTGCTGCAACCCCTCTGCAGTGTTTCTGCTGTCTGGGAGTGTGAAGTGGCCCAGGCTGGGGCTGAGCCAGGCAGCCAGAGCAGGCACAGTGATGGGAACACTGTGCAGTATCGATACTGCTGCCTCTGGTTCTTGGTGAACTGCTTTGGGTCAGGGGTTTCCAAATTGCAGGTCTTTAAGATGTTCTTGGAGCTGCAGGGCCCCGCGTGAGGAGCTGAAGGTGAGCAGCAATAAGCTGGTGTGTTCTTGCTGGCTTTCTTGCACGAGTCTGCAGACCACGGGCTGCAACTCACCCGTTTACATTGCAGCATCTCTGAGACCTTTATGCGTGAGGTGATGTTCTTATTGCAGCATCTCTGAACCTTTATGCGTGAGGTGATGTTCTTACTGCAGCTTTTTTTCCAGTTAAACCTTCTTTAGGGTTAAAAACTGTACAGCTAAGTCTCAAAGAAATCTGTATAGAATAGAATCATAGAATCATGGAACATATATCTAATTATACACAGTAGATGAAACTTTACTGTAAAGCAGCAGATGTAAGAATTAAAAAAAGGAGTTGGGCAAGCATTTTATGGTTTCCCTTTTTAATCTGTCCCCTGACTGTGTTATGTTTTGAGGTAAATCTTGTATTTCTTTTTTTCCTGTTGGGAAGTATCTTCTCCCTCTTGAGTCTCCCCTCTTTTAAGCTTGCCTTACTTGATCCATAAGCTGTGGACTAGCCATATATGACATACTTGCTAAAACAAGGAGCATCTGGCCTGAAAGTTGAAAAATCAGGCTGTAAACTCCACTCCGGAAGTGTTGTTATGGTGTGTTGGGAAGTTCTTGAGGTCAGCTGAGCTCTCTGAAGACTTCGATTGAGAGACTGGGGGTCTCAGCAGGTTGGCTGTCTCTGAGGTCAGTTGGCATCATCGACAGTTGCTTTTAGTGCACTCAGAGGGCTCCAGTGCCTTGTGTGGTCCTCAGCTACCTCCTCTCGTGGTGGCACCTGCTGTGTTGCTCGACCTGTTGTGTTAGGAGAGAACTTCTGGAGACTGAGGGATGGATGAGGAAAGAGTGCCTGTTTTAGGTGATGAGTGGGGCGATGAAGTGTGCTTTTCTGCCCCTTTGGCTCACGATGAGGTTGGACCTTAAAAGCTCCTGCAGGTTTTGATGCAGAGGAACTGTGACCAATGTGTGACCAAGCGTGATGGTGAACTCGGTGGCTTCTGGTGGGTGGCTTCTGGTGTGCTGCTTCTGTTCACTTGTTTCCCGCTGTGGAAAATATTACTCACTAAAAACAGGTGCAAGGCAGGTGCTTGTGAGGATGACCAAGAATGAGCAGTGGGGTTTGGAGTGCTTTTAAGCTATGATCTCTGAAATGGTGCAGAGTGGAGCTTAGCCCTGTTGCTCTTTTCCAGAACCTCCTAGATGGCATGGAAATGTGCATTGCCTCCTGTTCCTAGAGCTCTCTCCATGTCTTACTGCTCTTGAGTTTGACTCAGTGTGGTTTAGTTTCATGGACCCCATCCCACTACATAAAATTCAGGTTCTTTGGCTAACCCCCCCCTCAGGTGGGCTTGATAGCAGCCAGTTTTTTTGATACCGAGGAGCATGCTCAGAGAGTGGTTTATGAGGTTGCTGGTTTCAGAGCCAGGACACAGCACCTTGCTGTTAAAACCTGCCCACAACCTTCTGTGTTGCAAGGACAACGGGTTCTGAAGCCATCTTACCAAATGCAAGGTGAAGAGCAGCACACGTCCTTGCTTTCTGCTGCTTAGGGTCGGGGTGGCTGAGGAGGTGATTGGCAAGGTCAGGCTGTTCCCATGCAGGTGAGGTGTCCTGGGAGCAAATATTTGGAAGTTACTGGTTATTTGGGAAGAGATGGCTTCTGGTCACCTTCTGACCATGTTGCTGGGGGCATGTGGAAAGTGTGGGGTGTCTTGAGGTGCATCACTCTGTCCACTTTGAGTCATACAGCTTCATACAGCACAAACATCCATAATGTCTAAAATTCAGCACAGTGACATGGTTTGAAAGATTCCCATGCCTTGTGCCTTGCTTAAGCTGGAGGTTATTTGCCAGTAGCTCATGGTGGGATCCCTTCCCCGTGGGGTACCTGAAGGGCAGAAGGGGAACTGAAAGTGTGTTATAACTAGTGCTGTGCTTGCTGGGAGAGGGGGCAGAAGGCAATTTTGCTCTGTTGCCTTTCTGTCTGTGTTTTGATAAAAATCTGCTGTTACTTAGGCCCTGGAAAATCATAAAAACTTACAAAAACTGGACAGGATAAAGATGAATGATTAGATGTTCCTAGCTATGGCTCAGCTCCTCGACTTTCACTGTAGAAAAGAGGGTGGGTGATGGGGTGGAATGACTTCATGGGAATTGTCCAAACTTGAGGCTTTTGCTTGAGCGCACTAGTTTTTCAAGAAGGGTGAGCTTCTGGGTACTGAGGGCTCTTTCTAAAAACACCAATGTTTTGTTCTTTTTTTGCACTTGAGTAATGCACGTAAAATAAGGCTTAGGCAAAAAGGACCAAGCCAAATGAAGTCAGCGCAGGGAATCAGAGTTGTGTTACGCTGGAGACCTGCTCCTGGGCAAAGGGAGAGTTCAGATGTTGTGTGTTGCCTCTGCTGATGGTGTCATCACCCAGTGCTGCCTGTGCCACCCAGCACCTCTGGGGATTTGCAGAGGGGCTTAGCAGGCATGGCTGCTCCTCACGTGGGGATGCTGTGTTTTGGAGAGCATCCCAAGCGGGAGATTGATGCTTTCCATGAGTGATCATTTGCTCTCTGCGCTCCCTGTATCTGAAAGAGGCACAAGGCAGCAGTGAGGTTTTCCCTTGCCTGCCTGCCTGGTTTTTGGCTTGTTTCTGGTGGCTCCTAGCTCAGCTCAGAGCCTGCGGTTCAAGCTCTGTGGGAAGGACTGATGCCCAAGAGGGGTTTTTTTTTTTTTTCTTCCCCACCCGTCCCCACACCCACACACTGGTCAGCCACACTAGAGTTTTCCTGGACTGTGAGGTTTGATGAACCATTAACCTAAAAATGCCCTGAGTAGGAAGAAAATGTTTCCAAGGTCTAAAAATCTTGCAAAGCTTCTGAAGTGGGAATGGGAGCTGTGGTTTGCCTGAGCAGCTTTTCTTGCTCCTGGCTCTGCTGTGAACTGGCTTTGCTTTGTGGGTGCAAGGGTATGTTTGGGATTTTGCAGAGACGGGAAGGCAGCCCTCCAGGGCTGGGTCAGCCGGAGGGGCTGCCTTCCAAGCAGATGTCCTCTTGGCGTGAGGCTCAGCAGGTTTAAGACAGGATGTCCCTGTACTCCAGAGAGCTGAAAGCATTGAAATAAGTAACAGGCTGGGAATGTCTGAATCCAGCTATGAATTCCTGGGGAAGAAGATTTGGCAATGGCAGGCTGTATCAGTGGGCAGGCTCCACGTCACCGGTGGAGGACAGCACCTCGTTGTCCCGTGGTCTCTGCTGGGTGCCAAGTCCAGCGTTAACAGGGCAACGTGGCCGCACGAGCCCCTTCCCCTTCAGGGCAGTGCCGGGTTGGGCTCCAGTGCTGAAGGAGACCACTGCCCTCCTTGTCCATTGCCCCTCGTGTTACTGAACGAGGGGAGAAGCAACTGACTGTAACGGGTAGGGACTCTTCGTGGTGTCAGCTGGACGCAGCTATGGAGGGCTGCGGCCGTTAAGCCACGGCTGCGATGCGGTGGTGTTGCAAACCAGGGGTCTGGTGGCCACGGGGATGGTCCGGAGGAGGACCTGATGGATGTGGCTGTGTATGAAACTGGGAGGTGGGCCTGCCTGGGGAGGGGGGTGCCAGGATGCCCAGGTGGGAGGAGGTTGGCTTTATTCCAGAGCGGGGTTAGTCGCTGTGACTCGGAGCCTGTCCATCACCGAGTCCTTGCAGTCCCGTTCCGGAGGGCTTTCCTATAGCTGCCTCTGTGGCACGGGTGACGCTGCAGCTCGGGAAGGAGCTGACAGCAGGATCCTGACCCTATTTTCATAAATAGTAACAGCATCTCTAAAGGCTTAGAGGGGCTGGTTGGGAACAGAGTGGCTGGGTTCCCCCGTGTCTGGCAGCGGTCAGCAGCAGATGCTTGGGGGGAGGAGATTAAGAAACGGGGCCAGAGCAGAGGGATGCTTCCCTGGTTGTGAGCAGCCTCTCCAGCCAAAGGGCTGCCCTGGCCCTCGGCTGCGATGTGGATGCAGAAGGAGATGGCTTGCAAGGGCAGCCCCAGCCTCACATCTCCTGCAGCACCGGGAATATCGCCGAGTCTCCTCAGGGCGTAGCATCCCTTCTGCGCGGGTGGTGGGATGGCTGCTCCCCTGGCAGGGACCACCGGCACTGCTCTGGGAGACAGCAGTGGGGCAGAGCTGATGGGGCCAAAGAGACTTTGGAGAGACCGGCACTTCTCCACCCCACTTCGATGCTGTCTTGGAGCTGCAGGCTGAGGTTTGGGAGAGGGGACCGAAGCCATTAAGAGCTGTGGATTTAATGGGGTGGGAGAACTGTGCAATCAAAAAATGGGATGTAACACCAGTCTCTTATCTTTTTCTTTCCCCATTGCGATCTTCTCGGTAGTTTGACTTTGCTAAATATTTTAATGCTTTTCTAATTGGAGGCCGAGTTAAATTCCCCATGCTAATATTTGAACAGAGTTAGTGATCTGGAGGAGGCGACTCTCTGAAGGGTTGCCTCATCTTGGGGTGTCTGGTGTGTTGTCTGGCCCTCTCCAAGATGCCTGAGGTTATCTGTTGAGGAATAGCCCTTAGTGTAGGGATATTTGCTGGAAAGATGAAGGGCTCTTTGTCCTCCTGGCTACGACTTTTTACCATGCGGCTTGTTTGCTGTGGGCTGCAGTGGAGGAGTTCATAGCCAGCAGTGAAACATGCGTGCAGAGGATGTCCCATGGACCACACTGGATAAAAACCCTGCTACTTGGTAGTTCATGATGCTGAAGCCTGCGAGATTTCTTTGCAACATGCGTTTTGGGCAGCTTTTTTGCATTTGGAGATGTGGCTCTTATCAGGAGGTTGGGTGAAAGGTTTTCCTCAGAGCCCAGGAGAAAGTGTTTATTATTTAAAAGGGTAACTTGGGGTGAGAGAGAAAGAAAGAGAAGCAGCCTAATCTTGCAATTTAAATATATTCAAAGATTCCCTCTGTTTGAGTTTGCTTCCTAGCCTTGATCAGAAGGAAATGCTGTTAGCTACAGAGTGGAATAAATCGAGGGCACCCTTATCTGTGCAAGATAAATTACTATTGTTTAGGAAAGACACTCCAGGGATTGCAGAATTTAATTAAATACACAGGGATTATGAATATGCATGTAAATTAGACAATCTAGATATGACATGGCTACAACTGCAGGGAATTGTTCGAACTTAAAAGTGTAATCATTCTTTTTATCGGGATGTGGGGATGGGTAACAAATGAGAAGATTCCCTTTCCCATTTGCCTCTGCCTCGGCTGGTCTCAGGTCATTAAGCAGTGGGAATTACCCGTCACGGATCAGCCCTCGACAGGCCCACAGAGATGATGCGCCGGCGCCTTTCTCCACCCTAATGAGCTGCTGCAAGAGCCATCGGAGAAATGGGAGTTGGGGCGAGGGGCTGGCACTGCCCTGACCCAGATGAGGGGTTTGGGAGGGTGGGGGGATGCGGTTTGCCTTCTGCTGAGAGAGGGGAGGAGAGCACTGCTGGCAGGGTGCGTGATGCCGGCTCGCTGCCTGCTTGCTGCCTGTTCTCCTGGTACTGCTACCAGAAAGGAGGATCCTCTCCGAAGGATATTTGCTGCGGTTTCAGAGCATCCCCCTAAAAATCATAGGGTTAGGGGGTGGAAATATTGATTGATTGATCAGCTTTTCTGCCTTTTTCTGGTGCTTTTACAGGGGTGCTCCCCTCCAATTTGATCACTGCTGTTTAGAAAGCGGTTTGGAAATCACAAAATGCTTTTTTAGAGACTAAGCTCTAGATCATCATGAACGAGAGGCAAAATTGAAATGTTCCTTAAGAGTCAAGACTCCCAAGAAATTCAGAATGAGATGTGGGAACGTGCTTGTGCTGCCCTCCCAGTTGGGTCTGGGCTCCTTGTAGTGACCTGGTGTCTGTGCTGAGCCAAGGCGGGTTCTTCAAAGGGCATAAACTGCAATATACGATGCTGCCTTGAATGTGTTTAATTTGCAACTCTTAGAGGTGGCATCTAATAACAATGCAGAGAAATATTTTTCTTTTTTTCCCCCGTGTTTCCTTTGTTTGACTTTATCTCCATCCGCTCGGTTTCATTGTTCCGCTAAAATCAGATTTCTCCATAGTTTGAGTCCAGGACCTGCAACTGAAGAAATAAATTGCTACAAGCCCCCCACCTTGTGAATTATTTTTAATTCTTAAAACAGGCAGTGAAATGTGGACATGATCTGACTTTGAACTTGACTAGTCATTTAAAAAAAAAAATTACAGAGGCTGGATCTTGACTAGATGTTTTCTTTTTTTGTTGTTGTTGTTTCCCCCCATCTTTCTGATTTTTGCTTCTCAGTTGGCTGGAGCTGTACGAGATGGACCTGTTCTGATGGGGGGTCGCCATCGCGGCCCCCGTGGACCAGGGGCAGGAGTGGAGCTGAGCCTCTGGCTGGCTTCCTCAGGGAGCCGGGGGTGGTCTGTAGGGTCAGGGGGTGATGCTGCCCTGGGTCACCTCTCCACGGGGCATCAGCTTCTCCCACCTCCTCCACTCCCTCGAATTGAGGGCTTATGGTAATCAGGAGCTCGTTCCCGTCCTGTTCAGGCCACGTGGGAACAATTCCTATTTATCACTTTGAAAAGTGGATGATTTTTCCAACCCCTGGCTCATGGGTTATGATTAAAAAACAACAAGAACCCTCCCCCCGCATCTGAAAATGTGAAATATCTAAAGCATCCACACTGCACATTTTTAAAAAAACCTTGGAAGACCTCCTTTTTTTTTTTTTTTTTTTTTTTAAGGAAAAATATAATAGTGGGAGAGTATTTGTATGGGTGCACAAGTGCATGGAGACAGGTTTGAACCTTTGTAATAAAGTATTTCTAATAAAAATTTAATGTCCTCAAGACAGTGTTATGGCAGCTCATTACTATTAAAGGTCATTTGAAGAGTATTGATCCTAAATGTTACAGCTGAATGTAAACTTTGACTGTTACAGTTATTAATGTATATTTATGATCTATGGGATACGTGTAAAAGGAAAATGAGAATATAAATGGTATGGTGAGCTCATTTGTTTCAGGATTGCCAAAGGCTGAGTTCACGCAATTCACTTCAGTTTTAAGTGTGTCTGCCGTCTTCATGTTGCATAGATTGAACCTTATTTATTTTTATTTTTTTAACTAGCAAAATCTTTTAGTCCTGTCCTAGAAAAGGAATGCGTACTTGAATTTCTGGTCGTGCTCATGACACGGCCTGAGCTCTGTATCTGTTTCTAAATGTATATTGGGGAGCCATATTTTTGCATTCAGCTTCCATGCTAACACAGAAGTACCAAGGACTGAACTTCGTGTGTGACCAAATTGTTAGCATAAGTAGGAGATCTGAGAAGCATGCATCTACTCCAAGTGTAATTAGAAGGTTATGCCAGTGAAAAGCAATTGTGGGGTTTTTAAATTGAATTAATGAAAAATGTTAAAGTTGTATACTGAGAGAGCAGGTGGTATTATATTTATATTTTTGCTATACTGTAATGCACCTGTGTTTGCGCATCTGAGGCAGAAGGGCTGTATTCACAGTGGATTTTAAGGTTCTTTGTATTTAAAAAAAAAAAAAAAAGACAAAAAGAAAAAAAAAAGACAAGAAACCTGTGGTGGCAGGAGGAAGATAAACGGTGCTTGTGATATTTCAAAGTCACATTAATCTTTTTTTCTCTCTCCCCCCCTTTTTTTTTCTTTTTCCTTTTAATGTATGAATTTCTCCAGGGAAATTGTCTCCTCATGACTGCAGCGGATTAATGTGCACAGATCAGCTCCTGCATTATTTTTCTGTTTTGACAGAGTGGTGATTTTTATATGCGCGTCCCTTTCTGCCAAGATTACAGCTCGTGTTCTTGGAGTTTGGACCCTGCCAAGAAGTGGCAAGTATCGGGAAGCTGCCTTTCTGATGCACAATGCTAGCAAGAAACTCACCGTGGGTGCGGAGACTGTGGTTTTGGTGGTGAGGATGGGAGCCTACTGGAGGTTGGTGAGGGTGAGTGCCTGGGGCCAAATCCTGCTGTACGTGCTGGGACTTGTGCCACAGGGTGCTCTGCATGGTGGCATGAAGAAGGTGATGTGGTGGTTAGCCTCCCAGCGAGTGTCCGGTGCTGGTAGCAAGGTGTGGGCATCCAGTAGCACAGAGGAGCCAGCTTTGGATGGGTTTGTAACTGCACTGAGAGTCCTTCAAAAGATCCTGCTGTTCTTCAGGCTTGTTGATGTCAGCTTATTTACTTTAAATTGCAGTTAAATATACATTTTTCTGGTGAGCTTTGGTAAAGTTCCACTTAAACAAAAAAAGTGACAACTGAGCCAGCTCTGGCCAACCTATGTGAACGGGACAGATTTGGCTTTTTCTTCTCTCCCTGTGGCTCCTGCAGTATCTCTGGGCACGAACTTGACGTTGCATTTCTGATGATCATTGCATCCTGTTTTTAATGGTTTGTCTAGACAGTGCTGACATAACTATGAAAATAGTTTGGTGACCTAGTCTAGAATTAGTGTGCATAAAGAAATCAACCCTTGCTTCTGATGTTTGCAATCAGTTTGAATGACTATTGTAGCACGACTTAAGAGAGAGGCAGATTTGGAGTTGCTCCAAAGAGCAAGTCATGAGCAAAACACATCCAAACAAACCCGTGCGGTAAATACGCAATGGGTAGGGAAAACGCCTAAATGCAGGTTAGCTAAGGCTTGCTTCGGAGCTGCGTGGCAGGCTTATGGAGTCTGGTGAAAGGCTGGAGTTCCCCCTTGGTTGGCCCATAGTTTTTCTGGGAAGCTCATAACCCAAACTCTAAACTTGGTCTGTGTGGTGTTGTGCCCTGTATTTGGAGAAGCTTTGTCAGCATAAAAATAATGTGTTCCTTGCAAACATCGACTGTGTTGTTGACAGTGCCTTGGATTAGGAGTTTGTAAACTTTGGGATTGGTAGTGCATCCTGTCAGTTAGCTCAGAAATACCTGGCATGGCAGTGCTGGTGACCCTCAGCAGTGTAATGGACTTCTGCTCTGGTCCTGGATTTGAGGCCAGTTCCTACAGCACTTGACTACTGCCCTAAGGAGCGTGTGACCTGCCTGCTTATGTTACTAATACCAGGTATTTTAGGATAACATAAGTCTCCTCAGCTGTAGGGACTGTGTCGATTCTCTGTGGACCACCTCCCTCCTGTCATGGGGTTTGTTGTTGCGGTGATGACCTGGGCACCCTGGAAGAAGGGTGCAACTTGAACTGAGGTCCTTGGTTGTAACATAGCAGCAACGAAGCTTTGGGACAGCTTCGGTTTCAGCAGGGGTATGCAGAGTGTGGTCTTTGTTGGGTTTGGTAGCCTTTGAGAGTTAGCTTGCTGCCCTCAGAGAGGACAGCAGTGTATCCCCCCATTCCTGTAGTGTAAACGGGGTAAAAAGGGAAATAAATGATGCGTGAAAGGGAGTTGTCTGACAGAGCAGTTCAGTGGTTCTGTGCTTCATGCATAGCAGGGTAGCATGTGGAGGCACTTCTCAGATGTGTGAAAACTGGCCTCTGCCCTCAAGATCCCCCAGTCTGTGTGGGGATGGGAAGAGGTTTCCAGGCGGTGTGAGCAGAGGAGGAAGAGGACAGGCAGGGTGTGCGCAGGGGTTTTGCTTCCTTTAGGGTGGAAGTAGAGGGAGGGCATTGCAGATGGAGCCAGGAGCAGGGCCTTGTGCCAAGGCTCTTGGGGGACTTGTGGGTTTGTAGGCGTTTAGGATGGAAAAGACCCTTTGGGTGGCAATGCAGTTGTCCATCCTGTCAGCCTGAGGCTTTGCTTAGTTTGCCCAGCGGTAGCTTTTATTCTTGGACTGCAATGTTGAGAAACACTGGAGCTGTAAGTGTCTTGGTAGAGAGGGACGAGAGCAGGAACCCATGAACAAGGCTGTCCTGGGCAGCTGGCATAGGGTGAGGGCTGGGGACAGGTATCTGCTTGGTGTGCACTGAAAAGTCTCCTCTCTGGTGTGCTGTAGGATTTATTGGTGCAAATGTCTAAAATGCTCCTCTTACTCTTCTTTCTCCTGGAGAAACCACAGGGCAAGCAAGAGCAAAGAAAGACGGCCAGTGAAACCTGTGGATGTGACCTAAATCTGGTGTTGAGGAGAGCTGGGAAGGTCTCCCAGGTTGATATCTGCATGAAAGAGCCAGGTGTGGGCTTTACTGGGGAGAGCGATCAGGGATTTGAACAGCTTTCTGAAAGTGGGAGACCTCTCCCGCTCCTGCTGTGGGTCGATGGGAATTGGGGGGGGGGTGGGGGGGCAGTGCCAATCCCATGTTACACAAGGGGCTGTGTTGGGACCCTCAGCCTGCTGCCTTCCCTGCCTGCACTGGCTGCTCCCCGTGCTGGGGAGAGGGCAGCGGGATGGAGGTGGTGTGCAAGACCGGTGTGCAAGGGCTTGGATGCCTGATGATGGCGCGGTGACTTTCCATGCCCTTGAGCCTTTGCAAAAACACCGTCGTGATAACCGAAGGGAACCGGTCATGACATTTCCAGGCCGGCGGGGAGCCTGGCCCGCCTGCCTGCTGCCATTGGAGGAGGTGTTTCATGACTGCCATTAGTTACGTGCTTGAAGAGGGAGGAAACAAATCTTTACTGAATTGGAAACCTTGTGAAAAGGTCACACTTCTGAAAAGCTGTGCATTTTAAGACTGCTCAGCTCTGCAAAGCTGCCTTTGAACTGGAAGAGTGGGAGTTTAACACCCTTGCGACAGCTCTAGGCGTATTAAACCCACAAAGTGGGAGCTGGAACCAGCCATGAAGTTAACTCTTGCTGGGTGTGTGGCCTTGGGAGGGGAGAGAAGCCCATCCCTGGTAGGTCTCCGGGGGGAGCAGCATCAGTGTGAACCCAACTCTTCTACCCTCAGAGTATCTACTTAGGAGGGAGATTGTGCAATTGGGGGAAACTCCTGTTGTTGCTCAGATTTTGTGGAAGTTAAAGGGCCATGTGAGGATGTGGTTCCTAGGGAACCGTGCTTCCCCAGTGCCAGTGGAAATACTCAGCTTTTTAAATTAAAAGGTAGGGTAAATGTATTTCTTCTTGCGTTTGGTCGATCTATTGTGCTCAGTTAGTCCTTTTGTCTTGGAGACTCCCCTGGGCAGGCCAGAACAGCCCATGTTAGTTACTTACTCTTCTGTGATAAAAATACCTTTTTCTTGGCCCCTCTTCTGGGACTCTTTGGGCAACTGCTCCTTCCCTGTCCCTCTAAATTGCAGACTTCCCAGGGTATCAGCATCATCTCTGCCTGTGTCTTCTCTCCTCTGCTATGGCAAGATGAAGGTTCGCTCACCCCAATGAACACTGATAGTGAAATTGCTGTTTATCATCCGCCCTGCTATTAGCATAGGTAAAATCCCTTCATTACAGGCTATTAGTTTGACATTGTAGGTGCTAATGGCCCCATTCAAGAGAGCACTAGGCACTTGCAAAATCCCGCTGATGCGCAGGAATTGATTGCTATCGATCAGTCCTGGAGTGCAGGCCGGATGTTTTGAAGAGGCTTTAATACTGCTTACAGGGCAGCTGGTCCCTCGTTATCTTTTGGACCCTTTTGAAGCTTATAGCTAAGGATCCCAGACTCTGTCTGCCTGCAAAGTCAGGACCCGGTTCGACATGCTGGGCACGGGTGCCCTTGCCCTCTCAGCTGGAGGTTGCCCTCTGTGCCTGCACTGGGAAGCACAACAGGTAGCTTAGCCCACTGCTCAGGGTCTCCTCACCTCGCACAGGGCCGTGGACATGTCGGCAGATGCATCCTGCATCCTAGTCAAGGGGGTGGGACCACCCTCAGCCACCCAGATTCCCTGGGTTGCGATTCTTTGCATTCGTAGTGCAAAGTGAACTGGAGAACTCCAGGGAGAACATTTGCTGTGGTGGATCTGGGCCATGGTGGCATCTGAAGAACTTGGTCTTTTGTGGTCGTGCTGTAGCTGAAACCGATCACCTGCTCCTCATTGCTCCAGGTAGATGCTTCGGGAATGTGACATGGGTTCTCCTGACGGATGTTTCTCTGCAACCCCAGTCTATAACTGAACTGGAATAAGGTGGCAATGAGCCTGCAGATGGTGTCGGTTTTAGGACCGGTATCTGTGGGCAGCGGGAGTACCTGCAAATGCTTAATTGACCAGCTGAAAAACCAAAGTGTGTCTTGTTGACTGCAGTCTGCTCGGGCACAGAGGCTGAGTGCTCTTTTGCAAATGCAGCATCCCATCTGCACCATGTGGCTTTTACTTCCACAGCTAGTCCAAGAGAGCTTTTGTTAGAATTCCCAGTGTGGGTAAAGCATCCCCTGCTGCTGTGCCCTCGCCGTTCCTTCTCAGCTGGGATGTACCTCAAGGTCCTGAAGCAGTGGGACAGGATTGAGAGGGACAGGAGACACCGCAAATAGGTGTCCTGATGCCGCTCCTGATGTAGCCTGATGGCTTACAGAGTTGGCGAGAGCTCAGGGCATTGGGAAGAGCACATGGGAGGGTGTCTGAAGTGAAGACTTGCTTACAACCAAGGGGAAAGAAAAGCAGGAGCATGGATGAATGGAGTCCAAGCAAGTTTGACATCTGCTAGTCTCTGGTCAATATCTGAGCCACTGGGCACCGTGTTCAGAGGGACCTCTGACTCCTACGTTGTGAGTTGACGTCATTTTAATTAAATTGTGTCTATCTGGCTGGGTTCCTGCTGGCATAAGGGATTATTCTGTAGAGTCAGCTGGGCTGCATAGGCACCTGTCTCACTGCTTCTTGTATCCAGCCCCGTTTTCCCATGACACATTTTCATTCCCCTCATCATTGATGGTAGCCCTGTCTTTTTCCTTCATCCCACTGAGTGAGGGAAGCAGATCTGGGGAAAGGCAGGGTGAAATGCTGGGCTCTGGACACCCCAATAAGTACCTAGAATATGGCTGTAATGTGCTTGTGTCTCTGTGACGCTGGGGCTGCTGCCTGAGGGTCAACCCATGGTGGGTAAAAACTTCTAGCAAGTTAATAAATCAATCGGATGCCTTTCCAGGCTGCGTGGCGTGAGCTGGGGAGGAATTCTTCATGGCGATGAGTCACCTGTTTGTGGCCCGTTGGCAGACGGACTGCTGCGCTGCCTCCAATCTGCAGTCCTCCCCTGTTCAGACACCATCGGCTGGAGAAACTGCTGATGCAGCCTGCAGTGTTTGAAACGCGCCGTTGCCATCTGCCTCCCTGACGGAGTTGGAGCGGCTTCTTTTTTTAACCTGAGTTTGCTGAGTCTTGGCTAATTAGCCGCCTTTGGAATCTGTAACGTAGAAAAACGCCTTCTAAGTTTGGGATGGAGTGGGGGTGCTGGGGCACTGTACAGTCACAGGTTTTTTTGGGTTTTGGTTTTTTTTTTTTTTTTAAAGTCTAATTTGAGCAAAACCAGATATACAATAGTCTGATTTGCTTGATTTCTAAATCTGAACTCTGATGGCTTTGCTGTTTCCAAATGCAGTGAAAGCAGACATTTCTCTTGGTTGTGACCTTACCCTGTGCAGCAAGTCAGTATTTTTTTTTTAGGGGAAGGAGCTGTAGGTCATGCCCTCTTGCTGGTTTGTGGGGTGGTGATGAGCTGGGGAAGCCTCACAACGTGCCAGTTTGGAGCAGGTTGGTGGCATGATGGGAATGGGTGGGAGGTGCATGGAGATATCCATGGTGGGTTCATGGTGTGTCCCAGGTGAGATCTGGTTGGAGACTGTCTCTGTCTCAGTTCCCTTTGCTGAGGAAGGAGATGGGCACTTTGGGGGTGCTCTGACTGGAGAGGGAGGGTAGATGACCTCTTAGGACAGAGGGTTTGTTGCTTCAGTCCAGAGTAGGACAAGATGAATCCTAACTGAGGTGGCTCAGGGTGGTTCGTCTTGGAAGACTTTTTCTATGTGAATGACCCATGAGGATTCAAGGACCCATCTCGGCTCCATTTTGTGATCCCTCTGTAGGAGTTTGTGTTTTGGAGTGTGGTAGGGAGGTTTCTAGGTAGGGTAAGAAGTCCGCTTTCTGTGGGAAGGGAACACCATTCACTGTGGTGTTGGCCCCAGGGTCAGGTGAACAGTATGCTGAAGTAGCCTTTATTGCTTTGGAAGGAGATCAGCATGTGAGGTCTATCTGGCACTTTAAACAAGTACATTTATTTTGAAGTGAGCAGGCTTTTTTGATCTTTGGGGTTGAATCACCCGCTTGGACCTGTAACGATCTTTACCGCTCTACCCCATTTCTCTAGACCTGCTGCTGCCAGTGGGCAGGAGGGCACTTCAGATGGGGAAGGCAATTGAATTAGTTCTCTTTAGGTTTGGGCCTCCTGTCTGCTCTGGACATGCTGCCAAAAATTAATCCAGTCTTATTTTAACACAAATCTTCAGCTTGTAGACTGAAGTGACAATTAGATGGTGCCTGGGCGGCAGACCTAATGAGAGGCCAAGCAGAGCTGATGTTTCACCCTTGCTAACTGAGTAGCAGACTAGCTATCTGAGACACATACCTTTTCTAAACAACTTTGGCATCCAGACATTTCACAGCAGCTAAACTAAATAAGCCCTTCTCCATTTTGTCCATCAGGAGAGGTTCTTGCTGTGCCAGGGGAGGTATCCTGGAGCCTCTTCCTTGGGAGAGCTGGCTGTGAGCTGCCTGTTAGTGGCTGATGCAGATCCCTGCTCCTTTTCTTGCTGCTACAGCATGCAGGCAGAGGGAAGGTGGTCTGCCGCACTGAAGGCTTGAGAAGGAGAGGAACACTCAGTCCTCAGAGAACTGTCTTCCTGTGCCTTTCCTGACCACATTTCCTAAGGCTTCTCTTTCTCATTTAAAAATATCCTTCTGGGTTTCTTTGAATAACTCATTCTGTTTAGGAATGGGCTCTTAATGTTTGTCCTTCTGTCTCTGCTTTTTGCAATTGGTCTTTGGGTTCCCCACTGAGCCTCCCTCTTGCAATCATGACCCCGTGTTGCAAGAGGATCTCTTTTGATGTCCCTGCTTGCCTGGCATCTCAGGAGACTCAGGGTGTGGGAGAACCTGGCCATTTGCTTTCCTTAGCACTTGCCTGTTTGCTCCTGTGAATGTCCTGCAAGCAGCATAATGAAGAGTGGATTGGTGGGATCGGTGGATCTCTGTGCCCTGCTGTTCTGGGAGGGTGCCCTGCTGAAATTCATGGGGGTTATCAGGGCTTGGGGTGCTGTAGAAACCAGGCTCCTTTCTGATTTAATACACATCTGAACATCAAATAAGCATTATTAATTGCAGTCACCAAAGAGTCAGGGAGGTGGACTTAGCCCTCTGGGCTTGGGATGTTCGTGCTGTTGGGACTAATTTCTTTGCACAGACGGAGCATTGCCTCCCTGTCTGCGTCCAGGCTGCTTTCTTCCCTGTCAGGTGGGTAAATAGGATGGGAGATTTCCCACAATCCTTATTTGATGAATTTCACTCTGGACTTATGTTCTGTGCCATTGGACAAAGAAAGGGAGCCTGTACAACTGCTAAGTGAAGAACTTGTCTCCTGCTATTTTTGAGAACTTGCCTGTAATTGTGGATCCCTGCTGTGGCACGTTAACTTAAACCAAACCTGCACCTGGCAGGAATACAAGGCAAGAAGTTGCAAATGCCTCCAACATCAACCTTCTGCAGTACCTTTTAGGTTGGCCTGTCAGCTGTTGAGTGGCAGGGGGTATCAAAGGAATGCAAACATGTTTTGCTGATGCTCCTGTGGCAGGGATTTAGTATCCTTCCTTCCTTCATTTGTATTTTTGTAGTTCATCTTCTTTTCCAAATTCATATTTCTTGCCCCCCGCCTTTCTTTTCCATCTTTGCCATCTTTTTGTCTCTTCTCCTGTCCCAGTCGCTGTGGTCTGAGGGCCTGGGGATTAGAGGATTACCCTAAAGAATCTGCAAAAGTAGTCAGGCTAAGAAAACCCATTCTGTTTTCAGGAAGCTGACGTTCACGCTGTGGCATTGCATTTCCACTGGGAAAATGTGTAGAGATCTGCAAACAGAAAAGGGTTGAAGATGTTGTGCTCTCATCTCTTTAGCTTCCCATGGTGTCCAGTCAAGCTGGATGTTGCAGAGAATAGCTCTGTTGCAAAATTGGAAGGACATGGGCAGCGTAGCCTGAAGGAGCACAGAGGATGAAGGTATTCAGCACATGTGAAATGCAGCAAAGCTTTTTTTCTGAAATCATTGTGCTTTAACTAAATAGTGACTCCCTGGGCCAATATATTCTTCGAGTTGGAGAAGCTCAGAAGATGACAAAGTCTCCAGTTTTAGGGAATATCTGGATGTAAGATCTCAGGGCTACAGGAGAACCTTAGCCCTGTTTTAGCTGATGGACTATGCACCTGATTTCACCCCATGATGACTAGAAGTGATGTGTGCTAGTGGGACATTGCCTCCCCAGGTCTGTAGCAGAGACCAAGGGCTATGTGTTGGAAGGAGCTGAGTTCTCCAGGGCAGTTTGTGGAGAGCCTCTGTGGGTCAGGTTGTGGCTTGTAGTGGCCACTTTGGCAAGGCTGGTGGCAAAGCCCATAGTGGGAATGAGGTGGAAGATACCAGCTCCTCCTTTCCAAGCATGCTGGTATTACGCTGTTCTAGTCCTCAGGATGCCAGGAGCTTGGCTTTCTGCTTGTAATGGTTAATTCTGCTGTAAAAATCATTCTTGGTCGCTTGGGAATTGTGCTGCAGACGTGTCTCCAAAATAATAAATGGCTTTCAAACTCAGAAGGAACAAGCGTTATAGATTACACTTCTCCCCCACTTTCTTCTTTTTGTCTAAACCAAATTCATATTGCAGAACTTAAAAAAAATATACAGTCTAATCTCCCTGAAACCTAAACCCATTGATCTTTCCTGTGGGGCTTCATGAATATGTTTCATTTTCGCAGTGTAGCTGTCATCTTGAAGATCTGTGATTAAAGTAAGGCTTTTACCCCTAAAACCCCATTTTCATCTGCTGATGAAGCTGTGGTAAAGTGTTGAATTGATGAAAGATTCATAGCAACTTTAGTATTAGGAAGCAGAAATAACTAGTGCTTGTTTGCCACCAAGTAGCTGCCTTACCATCAGTGCCCTTGGTCATGTTTAGGTTATGTGACCATAGTGTTCTTGGAGTGAGGGGAAAGAAAGACTTTCTGGGATGAAAAAAGTCTTGGTTGCAGATAATTTTTTTGAGCTATTTTGGGCTATGAGAAAGTGTTCTCTTCTCCTGAAAGATGTCGATTGTGTGTTACAATACTCAGCTGATGTCTTCTTTCCCAGTGATTTGGTCCCTGTGAGGACAAGCCCTCAAACCAATTAGATGCTGGAATGAAAAACTCCTGGAGGGAGAAGCTTTGCCCACGTGCGATGCTAAACCTCTGTGAAATATGTAGAGGTATATTGGCAAACAGGGAAGGATCCCACTTGAGGGTAGAGGAGTGGGTCCATGCCATTTTGTGCTGTTGGGATGTCATCACACGTGCACAAGTCTGCTCATATGTCATAAATTGGCCTGTTTGATCCTTTTTCTGTCCAGGAAACTAAATGGAAGCGCATATCCTAACTATGAGCAAGGGAAATGTGTTTTTGCAGAGTTCTTGTTCCAAGCAATGCCTTTTGGCGAGGTGCTGATCTCTGGCCACTCCACGGCTCCTGACGTGACTGAAGCCGTGCAGGGGCTTGTTTCAGGGTGGGAGCATCAGGGGCTGGCTGGTGGGTGGCAGTGCCAGTGGGGCTGTGCAGCGTGAAGGTGGACAGCACCATGTCCTCATAGCATCGGCAGTAGAGGAATCTTCTCCCAAATGAAGTTGTTGCTTTGAAATCCCCTTTGTACCTTGGAGGCCACCTTCTTTTGCGGGAAGGACGTGGCACCAGTCTGCTCTGTGTCACAAGCTGCTTTAGAGGCTTTACTGGGAGGTGTGGCCGAGGCCAAAGTTTGACGTGGGATCTCTCTGAATTCTCCTTTTTGAGCATTTCACGTGTACAATAGACTTGATCTTACATTTGCACATTTGACACTTGGTATCTGTCTAGCATACAGCATGGTTGCGTAAGGTGACCTGGTTAATAACCAGTCGGGAAAATACACAGTGCTAAACTCATCCTTCCAGTCTCTTGGGAAGGAGGTAGGACATTTTATCCCAATAACAAGCATGCTTGTGTTTGGTGGCTGCAGGGGCTTTCTTGTTCTTGGAGCCTGTGCTTTTAAACTCAGGGCAGAAGTTTGTGAAACTACAGATTTACTGAAGAAGAATTTTGCTTTATTGTACCCTCTGCTTGACCTTCAAGTAGGTACCCAAATTATATGGGTGTATGAGGATTTACAGTATAGGACTAGAGAAGTGCTAGGCAGGGCAGGTAGGACGCTGGTTAAATGGATTGTAGTGATCTGTAAATGTCACCTTGCCTTCCAGGTATTTATATAAGTAGAAATCAGAGTAAATATTTGTATTAGGATAGACCCTACCATTATGCCAGCTGATGTACTGACTTGGAAAGAGGTAATGTTGCCTGCCAGTGTCATCTTGGCAACGTTAAGTGGGGGTGAGTGTTCCTGTTTACCCTCTAGGTCTTGAGGTAGACTTCTTTTTTTAAACATTGTTGAATCAGTTGAATGTGGGGTGGTTTTGTTTTTTTTCTTTCAACTTTGAGATCAGAGTTATGTGCCCTCCAGATTAAAACCCAGCTTTCAAAACCAGAGTGAATTTATGGAGTGTGGTGCATTTTAATTAGAACATTTAATTAGGAGAGAATTCATGAGAGTGGGTCTTGTTTTAAAACGATCAAAGATGTTAAATGAAAACAAAAGGGAAAGAAATTATGGAGAAGCATAAAAGATCATTTATTTTGGGTATCTTCTCTACCAATCAAAGGAGATCACTTTCTGTCCTGTGCTTTTTGTTCCAAAAATAGCTAAGGTGCTGCCTGATTTCTGCAGGTCGATGTTGATCTCTCTTTGTAATTAACTATGAAAACAAATTGCACAGTTGGGAGAGGAGAGAAGTGAGTGTCAGCAGGCTGCTGAAGATAGCTCAGGTGTGTAAAATGGCTACTCTGTTTCACTGCTGACTGCCCTGGAAGTAAAGCTGTGGATTTCTCACTTGTGTTTAACGTCTGTGTTGTCTCCTCAGCCTCTTGCTGACGGTCATTTTGCATGTGTGGCAGATTAATCTCCAGATACTTCTGCCCATCTCCTCTCTGAGCTGCATTAACATCTCCTTGCTTTTGGTATCAAAGCATCAGCAGCCAATGTGGGCATCATATTTTTCTGAAGGGCAGTGAAGGAAGCAAGGAGGTGGTTTTCCTGACAAACTACTTCTGTCTTGCTGTCTCCAAGCAGCAAATCATGCTAGGTACTGATGCCAGGGTGAAAGACTAACCTGCAGGTCCATCAAAGGGTTTGCTGTCCTGACTCCTGCTCAGGTACGTGCCCTCCCAGAGATTTCTGTGGAAGCTTAAAACCCAGCATCCCTTTGCGGACCTAAAATACAAATCCGTATTTTTAGTATAGAGCAAGATCTGATGTCCTCAGGAAATGAAGTCACTGACTTCACTGCATCACCCGTTTCTGCCATGGAAACAGTTGGTGAATTAATGCAAGTTTTGCACAGGTTTAACAGCCGTCCTCCTCTTCAGAGCGAGGGGTGGGAGGAACATTTTCTATTAAACTCAGAATTGTTGTTTTAAGTTATTAATTCCTTGCATCCTAATGTATTTATCTCTGGCTGCAGTGAGGAGTGGAGAGCTTTGAAATCTAGCTAGCTCAAAGGATGCTTTCTGCACTGGGGAACAAAGCAGCCAGCATTGCTTTGGTAGGACACTACATGGATTTAAAGACTACTTTACATACAGTGTGCAAGCAGCATAGCAGAGCCTTGCTGCTGGTTTTGAGGGTGTGCAGGTCCTTGTGTCCTTCAGGAGATGCCATGTGTGATACAGGTTCTGTGTAAATGGAGTGTGCAGCTCCTTGTGCTTCATCCAGGTGAGGTCAGGACCACCATCGGCAGTCACCAAGCTGTCCTGGCCAGTTGGGACTGAGACAAAATGAAGAGGCACTAGGATGGTGGCAGTGGAGGCTGTAGACCCTCCATGCCAATGTGCTCTCCTCATCTGTCTTTCCCAGGTGTTATAGCAGGAAGGAGAACATTTTGTCCTAAAAATCTAGACCTCAGGACGTGGTTTTACCAGGAGCAGGATTAGATTTGGGATATTTGTGACTTTTAAGTGGTTTTTGCACTTGGTTTGTCTCCCTGCCAGCTTTGCAGTACATCTCCCTTGATAACTCTGGGCATGTAGGAGCACATTGTGGGGTGCAGCGTGTGTCCCAGTGCAAAGCACTGGCCTGCCCACCCTCTGTGGGGTGCATGTGTGTGTGAGCTGCAGTGAAGGGGTGCTAGTTTGGCCATGTGGCTGTGAGCACCGTCCCTTTTGGGACCTTTTCAGACTGTGTTGTGCGGTTGGCCAGGCTTTCTGAAGCTGTTTCCATCTCCAGTTCCTTGGGCTTGCTCTTGGCCAAGAAAACATCAAGTTGCTGAAATTATAAGCCAGGATCATACTATTTATGTTGGAGGAATGGTGCAGTTTACATAGACAGGCTCTTTGCAAAATCAGCTTACGCTGGCTTTTAGCAGTTGAAGTGAACAGCTGTAGCAAGTTAGAGATGTTGAAAGAGAGTCCAGCTTGAGAGCGGTGTGCTTCTCCGTCACGGCAGCGGTCTCTTGGCGAGTGGCAGACGTCTCTGACCGGGTTGTGCTGGGGTTTGAAGCAGGAGTGGTTTGGGACAGGGGGCCGAGCGCCTCGCTCCCCGTGAGGAGCTGGGATCCTGGGGGCCTGCTGCGTTGTTTACCCTGTCCCGGCTCCAGCCCCGGTGGTGAATAACAGGCAGGGCCCCGCTGCCTCCATCCAGCTTGTGCTGAGCAATGCCGTGGCGCTGGCTTGACGTTTCTGGCCTTGCTGGAGGCTGAATCTCCTTGGCGCGGGTTTCTGAGCTCTGCTTTTGCCCTCTCCTCCATGGTGTGTGAGCCTGCTGCCACCCCAGCCTTGCCCCCCACCCCCTGAACTGGGAGCAAACATGAGTTTTGGCTTGAAAATCCGTGGGAGAGGGTGGGGACTGGGAGGCCAGTTTGGGTGTGGTGGGAGAGCTGGGGGAGATCAGGCTTCCTTCTGGTTTCGGCTCTGGTCTGAACAGGTTTTGATGCACTAGTCTGGTCTGCCAGCATGGTCTGGGGGGTGTTTGGGGGACCCCTGTCTAGGCATGGCATCTGGCAATGCGTGGGAAGGTGGTGGATTTCTTGGACCAGGGGACAGCTGGAAAAAAGACAACTGTTGGGCAGATGTGTCCTCTTTGAAGTGGCTTGAAGGGTCTGTTGGCCCTCAAAGAGGGAAACTGTCTTTGAACGCAGCTGCCTTGTCTCTCTGGATGCTAACGGTCCCAAAACCTCAGTGAGTTCTTGCAGGGTGAGCTCAGGCTCCAGCACCTGGACCCCAAACAGGCACCGGCACTGCTGGAGGAGCCAGCTCCCTCCCACCACTGGCACTTCCCATGGACCAAGGGCTGGAGGAGGCTTTCGCTGTCCTTTCCCTTCCAGCCTCAGAGCTACTTTGGACAGGACTGACCATCCACGTCCTCCTGGTTTTCTGCTGGCAGCTTTGCCTGGCATCGGTGGATGTGTTGAGTAGGGGACTAGTTTCTCATACCTGGTGGCATGTTTTCTCCATAGAAGCTGTTTCTCTGATGGGCACCATACCTGTCTTTGTAGGGAGCAGGCTGACCGGGGTCTGGAAATAACCATTTTTAAGGCAGCAAGGGAAGGAAGATGTTACAAATATGATTAATGGCAGTGGGTGTGCAACTTAAACCTTCTTTTTGTTGTTATTTGATCTTTCTCCTGCAAACTCAGCAGCTGACTTCTACAGAAGATAAACACATGGGAGGAGAATGGAGAGGGGCTCTTTGGTCTTCAAAAGCAATTAAATATTGAATGTCTGACTTGAGACATCTTGAAGAGGCCTAGACTTCAGCAGGAGGGTGTTCATCCTTTTCGATAAAGCAGGCGCCATTTAGAGGGCGCTCAGATGGACAGCAGCAGTTGTAAGTCAAGTGGGCAAAGTATGATTTCTTATGTGGGGGGGTGCATGGAGTTGTGCTGGTCAAAGGCAGCTCCCATCAGGGCCACGTTCTGTCATATAATCTGTATTTAGGTTGTGTTTTGCATTCACTGCTGTTGCTTTAAAATGGCTTGAAATACAGGTGATGTTGATAGAAGTTGATGTGTGTGATTGGAGGTTTGGGTCCGGGTGACTGTGAGGAGATGTTCTTGGTGCGATGAGGTCTCTGAGCAGATGGAAACACTGAGATGAGTCAATGGGTCGTGTTTTTCTGGCACACAGGAAAGCAGATGAGTCTGGCCACCAGTGTTTCTGTAGTACTGAACTGGCAACGGTCAGCTCCCAAAGGGCAGGGGCTCCTGCTGGTGAGCTGGTGCTTGAGGGGTTCCTGGAGGTGGCCCTGGATGAAATTTGGCATTCCTTTGAAATGTGAGGTGTCCACCACATGCTGAGGTAGCTGGCAGGAGGTGAGGGCAGAGCACAGGCCAGATCATCTCCCTCCTTGGCTGCACCGTTTCTGATAGCGGGATCTGGCCAGACATGCTGTCTTGTCCATGCAGGCTCGTACGGGCTGTTTGCCCTTTCTGAAAGTGGTCCTCCCATGTCCTGCAGTGCCCCACTTTGTGATGGTCTCCCATTGTTTAGCCTGATTTGAAAAGGAATTTAAAAAGACTTATTAAAGCAGTGACCAAGTCCATCAGCTGCATCTCTGTGTGAAGGACAGGCTGAATATCATCTCAAGGGACATGGAAATAGTTCTCGTTTGACTGCTTTATGTGTGAGGAAGGTGAACGGGGGCCAGGTTGCTGCATCCCCTGAGAGCCTCTGCCCTCCAGTGTCCATGCAACAAAAAAAGTCTTGAATTCAAGTCAAAGCTGAGGAAGTGGGCAAAGTGTAGAAAGAGGATCGGTGCATACTCTTGTTCCTGGTCCAAGGAGCATGGTATCTGCTTCCGAAAACAGCCAGGGGCAAATTGTCTAGGATCCAAGTCGGAGGCAGAACAGCGGGGCCTCTCACTGGTGCCAGTGACCTTTTGATATGCTTACTGGCTGAATCCCACATTTGGAAGGTAAATCCTGGGGGGAAATTGCATCCATTACTCAAGCAAATGCTGTTTGAGAGGGATTCCTCTTGCCTGCTGTCTGCCATCTAAAAGTTGTGTGTCTCTTTCAGTATAGTCCTCCTAGATCTCTAATAGCCACTGGGGAGACCGGTGCTGCCTGGAGGTGATGCTAGCCCAGTCCTTTTGGGTACGTAGATGATTTTCTTGCAGTTGATGGTAGAGGAGCCTTGTCCGCTGGCTTAGACCCTCAGTGGGTAGGAGGTGAATCCCACCATTAGCCATGCAAGTGGGAAACAGACTGCCCCATTTTGCAGTGCTTTTAGCTAAATTGGCACAACATTCCCGTAGCCATGGGTCCTTCCTGCTGGCTTGGCACCCTAGGACCAGAGGAGATGGCCCTGCTATGTAAGGACTATACAGGCCAGTTGAATCTATGGCCCCTGTTTGAGTGTTGGTCATACGCTCTGTAGCACATGTGAGCATTACCATGAACAAACCTTGAGAGCATATAACCTTACAGAGGTAAGGGGATGTGTTGGGAAATCTGGAGGAAGAAATAGGTGACTTATTCTTCGTGAGCATTTGTCATCTGCTCACATCTGTTACTCTGCCTTCTCCTGCTTTTTCTCCACCCAAATTTGCACTTTGTCATTAAAACCAGGAAAGAAAAATCCCAATATGCATATGACATTTTACAGAAGTGCTCTCTGTGCTCTTAAAATCCAACAGTTTTGCTGCACAGCATTCATCTGTAATCAATTAGAAGGTTTTCTGATCAACAGAAGCTGGAGGTTCTGCTCCCTGGAGCTTAGCACTCTGCACGAGGAGGTGGGATTGCCTGGCACTTGGTCGTCTTTCACCTGAAGAAGGAAATTGGAGCAGCAATGAATGAAACTCGGTGAGGCAGAATGAGATCAAAAGGCTCCAAACTTGCTTGTTAGCCCTATTCTAGCCCCACTTCAGTGGTATTAAACCAGATGGTCCAGATGCAGCTTCCAGCTCAGGAAGTCCTGAAGCTTGCTCTTGCCACAAGCAGAGGAGAAGCTCTCACTGTGTCTTTGTAGGGGTTGTCAGCCTCTGTCAGACAACATATAGAGTTGAAAGCTGTGATCCAGTGCAGACTGGCTTGTTTTGGGGTCCTCTGAGATGTGCTGCTGGTGGTAGGATTGAGACCTCGGGTACCTAAGTGAACCTGGCCTAATTTCCGCCCCCCCAGACCCATGAGCTGCTCCCCTCTCCCTCCTGAAACCAGCCCAGTGTTGCACAGATGCTTGATTATAAACCTAGGGGAGCAGAACTTTCTGGGGACAAAACTTTGCTTTCACGCTGCCTGGAGCCTGCTCTGGCTCCTTTGCAGTGTGGGGACTTCCACAAAGGCCTTCATTTCCAGTTGCCCCATGGACTTTGGAGAGGGCAGTGACTTGGCAAAGGGGAGGAAGAAAAAGAAAACTTAAGCTAGGTACTAGGAGGAAAACAAATGTATCCAAGGGGGGATAAATGATCTGAGTATTTGACTTCTTAAAAGAGGGACTGAAACCTGCTGAGATGTCAAAACCTAGGTTGGGCCAAGACTGGGACATGATCATGCAAGGAGGGATCGGTTCTGGACGTTCTTGGCCACCATAACAGGTCTCTTTCCTCCACGCTCCTAGGAGAGCTAGCTCCATAGGAAACCTGTCCAAGGCTGGTGTCAGCTTCGCAGCAATCGGGAGCAGCAGCAGAAGCATCATCCTGTCCGGTGGCCTGAGTGTCGGGATGTTTTCCTCCTTGGAGGGGGCAGGGGCATAAAAATTACAAATAAAAGGCAGAAGGGCTTTCAAGAGGGTAATAGTGTAAGATGGAGTATTAAGCCCATCTCCAACCATAATTAAACTTGCAGTTGGAGGGTCTGTCACATTGCTTCAGACCCTTGGAAAAAAAAATACTCAGTTGCTAGCTTCATTAGTAATTAAATGTCCAATTACTGTATGTAATGTTTCTGCTTTGCTGAACTCCACAACTGCATTCATAAACAGCCCTAAGGAAGGCCTCTAATCTGTGCCATTGTTCTTCAAGTGGTTTGCACATGCAGAAAAAGAAAAGAAAAATCAGGCAGACATTTATAATATGGAAAGGAAAGGGGGAAGGGGTGGGAAGAGGAGGAAATCAAATCAGCATCTTCCACCTCCCTCCCCCCCTCCCCGAGGTAGGATCTCTGCCAAGCCCACAGAGAAGCCCTCAGGCCCCTCGAGCATGCAAATGTAATTTTCTATCCAGACAACACACTATTTTTTTTTTTAATTTTTTTTTTTTTTTATAAAATGAAGTCCACCCCCACCCCCCAGAAAACCTCCTCAAATCCCTGAATGCACAACAGAAGCAAGAACAAAATTACAATGAAAGGAGGAGAGACGGGAGGGGGGAAAAAAAAAATAAAAGCAGCAGCAGCAGCCCACAAACAGAAGGAGAGATGGAGGGAGAATTGAGATGAATATGCAGTGTCCAGAGTTTAAATAGACATAAAAGATAATGAAGGTGGGGAGGGGGGGGAGGAGGGAGGGGAGATTGTAATCAAACAAAATGATTTTGGTCCTCTTCAATCATCCCTGGTTTGCAGGCTGTCATTTTATACAAATTAGAGCCGGGGTAATTTTATGAATATTCACTGGGATTGAAATCACGTTCATTAAAGGGAAGGCACCCTTCTTGGGGCCCACTGCGCCACTCGGCTTTTGTTCGCCTAGAACAACAGGAAAGCCACTTGCGCAGTGGATGAGCGCTGGATCCGTGTCCCCCTCCCCTCCTCGCCCCCGGGGGGGGGCCGGGGCTGGGGTCCTGGGTGGATGCTGGAGGTGGCTGGGCACTCCAAGGGATGGGTTCCCCCCTCCCAGGGCAGGGTGGCCCTCGTCTTTGGGGCGAGAAGCGGAGGACCGGGTGGAAATGCCCTTCTGGGGGATAAGAGCCGTAGCCTGGGAATTGGCTATTTGCTTCATCTGTGGGGGTGGGGGGACCACAAGTGCTCTAGCCTTTAATTTCCAGGCAAGCCCTTATTGAACCAGTAATAGCTGGAAACCATTCGGGATGAAATAATTGCTACATTTTTACTCCCCCCCCCCCCCCCCCCCCCCCCCGAGCGTGGCTGCTGAATTGAATTCTTCTTCCTGCTCGAGAGTCCAACCCAGGTCTGCATTGCACATGTCTGGCACCACGCTGGGGATGGTTCCTCTCATACATAACCAATCAAAGATGTATTCAGGGCCGTTGTGAGGAAACCGGGGATGATTATAAATCGAGAGATCCAAGCCTTTTGCTGACTGCTCACCCTAGCATATTATGAAATTTCTCTTAGAAGGGCAGACAAAGCCTTTTGAGCCCATGTGTGGTGATGGCCTCGCTTGGATGTCTGGCTTTAACTGCTTCACAATGTCGGCCTCTCATTTCTGAAAAAAGGCAAACGTATCCTATTGTGGCATGTCAAGTACCCAAACTCTGCCATTCAGCAGCCTGGTGATGGCTGTAACCCATCCTTGGGTTGTCACGGTAATGCAAGGAGATCGCTCTGCCACTTGGTAGCTGCTGGCAGGAGGAAGGCGAAGCTGACCTAGAGAAGAAACATTCATTTAAATATTTGATTGCATCTTAGCCCAGCGGTGGGATGACTTATCCCTTCTCCAGGACAGCTGGACTGCAAGTGAAATCAGGGAGACTGGGTGTCGTGTTTGCTTATCACTGATGAAGCCATCTGTAATAAATTGCAGTGCTGCGCTGGGGTTGCCCAGGGAAGGTGATGGGATGGCTGCGGGGGTTGGCACTGTTTTTCTGCTGCTGGTGGGGGCAGGTTCTCCATCAGCCTGGGTGCTGGTGGTGCTGTACATCTGCGTGCCAAATCCAGGTGAGAGCAAGAAATCACGTGGTGGGGACCAAAAGCATTTTTTTCTTTTTAGGGTTTATCTCTTATTTTTTTCTCTTTAGATCTAAAAAAGATGAATTAAGATCTGAGGAAGCCAGTCATGCCAACGTGCGCTTTTATGGTTACACAGGTAGTCAGAGTCTAGCTTGAACCTTACAGTGAAAACAGCTAACTTACCCTAAACATTCCCTTTGGTTAGGTTTGTTTTTTTTTTTTTTTTGCTGAATGCAGGAGCATCAATGGGGCAGAGTGCAGAAAAGTGGTTGCACATGTAGTGGCAGAAGTTTCCTTCTGGAATTGGAATGACTGTAGCATCTGTCTGTGCTGTGGAGGGTCCTGCCTTCTCCAGATGGTAAACCAAGCACAAAGGGCTGACAGATATTCCCAACATTTTCCCAGAGCTCAGCTGAGGCCACAGGGGCTAGGTGCGGTAGCACTGACTCTACAAGACCAGCCCTGGTAGAGCAAAGCGTTGGGTTGTGTTCCCAGCAGTGGTTGTGTGTGGGGCTGGGAAATCATCTCAGGTCCCTCTGCCTGCTGCTGGGTCGAGTAAAACTTGGCTTTCCCCTCTTCTGTCTGTCCTGCCCAAACCTTCCCATTAAAGATACTGCCCCACCAGTGCAGTGGCTCTTCCTCAGCCTGGTGCTGCTAATGGCAGGCCTGGTCAGGTCATCTCCACCATGAGGGGAGGCCGTGTCTACGCTCCTCATTGGAGCCACAACGCTATCTCGGGCTGCCCTGATTCAACACAGCCTCGTCTACAAACAATCCTTCGAGGCTCTGATGTGGTAGGCAGTGTGTGCTCTTTGGGGCTGTTGGGCCATGTGGTTCCTGGCTTAGCACCCTTGCTGGGGGACCCTGTCCTTTGGATGTTCAGAGGCATCCTGAGCTTCCTGCAGGCTGATGCAGAGCGGTAGAGCTGCCCATTTGTTTTTTATCCAGGGTTTTCCTGTTCTGGCAATGTTTTGTCTTTGAAACGCAGCCCAAACCCCCATGGAGAGCCCCCCTATTGAACTGCGTGGTGCTGGGGGTTGTGCTCAGGGAGCTGGTTAGGATCAGAGGCTCCCTGCAGCGTTGAGGGCAAAGAGGAGGAGCGGGCCGATGGCTTTAAGACACGGGATGAAATGGTTCCCTGTCTGTTGTTGTTGTCCTTATTGCTTGGATTGGTGCACGTGTGCTGGCCAGACCCTGCAGACCCCGGAGCCCGGATGAATTGGAGCCAATGCTCTCTCCTGTGTGATGGGGGTCCCCAGGGACCCGCAGGTGGGTGTGAAGCTGAGGTTCTTGTAAGGGGGAAGGATGTAAAGGTCAACCCCGCAGGCAGCCAGGCGGCAGCAGCATCTCTGCTCTTAGGTCTTGTTCTCTTTGGTGTGTGTGTGTTGCCCGGCTCCTCTTGGGCTTTTCCAATACAAATAACTTAGCCAGCCAGGCTGGGCTGGTTTTCTACTCATTTGGATCCAGGGACCTTAAAACTTCTGAAGTGTATTTGAGCTTTTATGATAAACATTTTCTGACTGCTGGGATGTTCGGTGAGGAAACTAGAGCCTGGACCTTTAAGATCTAGGTTGCTTTAGTGTCATCTAAATGGGAAGCATGCAAGGACTTCTTGAGTTGGGGTAGAGGAGAAGGGGCTGTTTGTTAGGTCTGCGTTGGGAAGCCTTTTTCGGTCTCCACATAGGGAAACAGAATTTTTTTGTTGTTTTGTTTTGTTAACTCTGAGCTCAGCACTTGTTTATCATCGTCCTAGTTTTTGAGCAAAGCTAAGAAGAGAAGTTCTCAAATGGTTCAATATTTTATGATGCTAGGAACGAGGAGTCTTTCCAATAGAAGAGATAATCCCTTGTCTCATTAAGTTTATGACTTTAAAAACTCCTGCTGGCCATTTTCTGTGGGGACCATTTTCCGAGGCAGCTTCTTGGGTTTTGAATGGTTTCATTCCTCAGCGCTTCTTTTGAGTGGAAAGTTTAAAGATGCGTCATCTTGCTTGAGCAGGGCGATAAACTGTAAAGCAAATCTGAAGAGCCTTAAAAAAGGGCTGTACAAAATGCAGATGTAGGGGATTAGAAAACAGAACTGCACTACATCCAGTGATAAGTAAGGTCGGACTCAGCAATTTCTGAGCAGTTGTACCAGGGAGGAGCAGGGAATGATTGCTTTTTGGCTCCCAGCGGCAGGAGCAGAGAAATATCTAGCTTTGGTTTGCGCCTTGGGTGCTGCACATTGCAGTGGTGGTCAGTAGTGTTCTCCTATAAGGGTTGGGGGCAGCAGGGAGGTGAATTACATAGCAGCATGCTGTTGGGGGCTGTAATCTTGTCACCTGTTAACCAGACAGGGCAGAGTGATAAAAACATCCCACTGTTTTTCATGTTTATCAAGTGTTGTACACTCCAAAACAGCTGGCATTTCCATGGATGAAATATGGCTGCTGGCAGCTATCTGTTGCTGCTGTTCAGGAGGTGCAAAGGGAGAGGAGGGACTTCCAAGCAAGAATGATGCTTTCAGGTCAGGAAAACCCAACACACAGCTATCAGGGAGCATACCCAAGCTGTCGGTCTTGGAGGTCGGAGAGCCCCAAACCAAAACTCAGAAGTATGGCTTTGGTGTCTAAGAGCAAATCAATTCCTGCCTGGACACAGGACCTCCTGGAGCAGGGGAGGCAGGGAGGGAAGCTCTGGACCGTGGCTCTCATCTGTTAGTGCTCTGATTTATTCTCTTGCATCTCTCTTGGCCTAATCAAGGCTCAAAGTTTTGCAGTTTCCCCAGGGCTCAAGTTGCTCTCTTGTGGCTGCGGGCACCACACACCTTGCGTTTGTTCCTGGAGGGCCTGCCTTGCTTTTGCATTGCTGATCATCACCTGTCTAAGCAGCTTTGCAAGGTTTTTGTTTTGCTGAGAAAGTAAGCATGCAAAAGCTCCTGTTGAATATTCAGCTCCCCGCCTCTAGCTTAGGGTTTCCTGCACAGCCCTCTCCCGGTGAGATGAATTTCATGCCTTCTCCTTTGGCTTGCTCATCTTACTGGAGAAGCAAAGCTGCTGTCAGTCCCTTGTGCGCTGGGGTAAGATCTGTTGATGTATCCTGAGGCTAGAGTTACTTTTGTTTCCGAGTAGTTCCCAGGGCACAGATTACAAGTGCTATGATAAAAACGTTGACTTGGATGTCTTTATTTTTTTTCTCCTGTGATCAGGTCTTTCATCACTCGCCTCTCGCTAGCCTGGGAGCTCTGAGAGTTGGGTGGATTTCAGAATTTCCATCTACCCCAAAAGCTGCACAAATTTAGTCCAATGCAGTGTTTGCCACTGGCCCAGCCTCATGAGGCTTAAAGCTTTCCAACTCCCTTTGATTTAGGGAGTAGCTGTGCAGGCTCACCGTCTTGCCGGAGCTTGTTGGTGGACCAGAGCAGCTTCCAGATCTGCTTTTTGCTTGTGATGAGCCTGGATATACATTGACTTCCAAGATCAAAGTTGCAGTACTCTGGTCCACTTGATTCTTTTCTCCTCCTAGCACCTCTCACCGCTTATTGCTGCTGTAACACGTGATGAGAACGTGTCTTGCGTGTACGAAAGAGACAGTGTGAACAAGCCCCAGGGGCAACACAGCTCTGTGAAATAGATTCATTGAAGGTATAAAGCTGACGAAAGGGAACGTTACGCTCTCTCTTAAGAAGCTGCTGTATCTCTTCTATCAAGGAAAGTGTCTTCCAGGAGGTCTGGGGGAGTGGAGACTAGTCTCTTGAGTGATATACGGGATATCCTCTTGCTTGGGAAGCCTAGGGTGCAAAGACAGCTGTACACCCCATCCTATTCCTGCCAGGTGTGTCCCACCAAGATGGGAAGCCATGGATGTGGGTCTCCTTTCCATTTCCAGCTTCTTGTGGGAATGCACAGGGAATCCTATAAGACTTCTACTGGATGTCTTTTGCTGTTTCTTTCTCCTAGTTTCCTTTCTGAAGACTATCCAAAGACATGAATATTTTGTGATGGACTGTGAAGGACTTGAGATTGAAAACTGTAAAATGCACGTCAGCCACTCCATAAACATCAGAGATGCTGCGCAGAAGCACGGCTACTTGAGTTTAGCCAGTTCTGTGTATCAAGTGATCCCTGCAGATTTATTAGATGTTTCAAAACGGATTTGAAATAACTGGATTTAGTGTTTCTGGCGATTCCTTGAACCATCTTGTTTTTCAGCCAACTTGCATAAATGTGCCAGTCATGGGCTGCGGTGTATCAGCCAACTTAGCAAATGGTTTTATTTATAGCTGAAAGAGTGAAGCCAAGGAGTATAAATCCTGAAAAAAGTATAAACTGTATCGTGGAAATAATAAACTTCAAATTCATGGAATTTCTAATGTTCCACTGAAGGCTAAAAAATCTGTTTAATGGCCGCTGAGTGATATTTGGCTGCAAAGCAGAAACCCCAAAGTTGTCTTAATTCAACAGTGATATTTTTTAGTGTTTCTTTATGTGCTGGCGCTGAACCTCTTTGCTGAATGATGGAAAGTTGACCTTCTCTGCCGCATTTCTGCAGCGACCAGATAAGATTTCAGATCACAGCTTTGCTTTTTCTGTTGATGATCTATGGCGGTAGCCCAAGACTCACTGTTAGATGTCGGGCTGTTTATCTGGAGGATCGGTTGTGTGCCTGGCTAACTTTGTGGGTGTGAAAGAAGTTCAGCGCTTAAAGCAAGTGCAGGGGAAGGAGCTGACGATCAGACAGTGGATCCTGTGCTTTCAGGGTACATCTGGCCAGCCAAAGGAGGTCCAGCCATGTCTTCAGAGATACCAGTATGTGTTGGACCTTGAGAGGTAAGAAGATCTGGACTGCTGAAGAGGCATCCTCCTCCTTCATCTCTCCTCTCCATTGAAATTGCTAATGATAGTATATTTTTAAGCTGGTGACTGTTGTATTCTTTTTTGAGGTGATTCATTAAAGTTTAAGGACCTGATTGCACATCCTTCCTCCTAGGTCAGTGTCCGGGCAAATGTGTTGCAGGGGCCTCCTTGCTAAATGGATTATTTATGTGGGAATGTGTAGAACCTGTGTGTACATTTAACAGCTGCTGGTTGGCAAATTTGTGTGTAGGTGCGTTGTCCTGGGTGGTGTTGATCAGGGATTGTTCTCGGCAGCCTGAACTTGGGGTCCCCTTCCTGGGTGGGAGGTATGGAGGGAATGGTGACAGCAGAAACCATTGAGGCTTCATGTTCTCCAAGGCAGGGGGTTGCAGCATGATGTTCTGAGCATGTGGGTGCTGCTTTGTGACTGCAGTACAGGTGCTTGTGTGGCCGTTCCTCCAGCCTGGCTGACCAGCGCCGATGTACTCCATGGCAGCCATGGCGTGTCTGTGCCTGCTGTATCTGCAGGTGGTGGTTGAGTCACCTGCCCGATCGTGGGGTCCCTCATGGTTGGGTGCCCCTGGTCCCAGACCAGAGCTCTTCCAATGCACCAGTGTCATTCCTCTTGGTCGCTCATCTGTTCTTGTGCTTTGTCAGCCTGGACCAGCCGGGCATTTCGTGCATGCGGTTGCTACTTCCTATTCGAGAAATGGTCTCTAAAAAACCTAGTACTGTTTTATTTATTTAATTTTATTTAATTTATTTTAGGGCTGAGTTCAGCTAAGCAAGTTTGCAGTTTCTCTGGGTTCTGGTGATTGACGTTGTGTTTGAACACCGCATTCAAAGCTAATACTTCTTGCAGATGCTGAGATAAGTATCTGTAAATCTTTGCATTTACCATTATCCCCAATTTTCTTGTGCAGTGCCTGCTGTCACCGTATAAGGGTATTTATCCTGGATATAATCTGATTGGAAAATAAGGCTTTGAAACAGAAAGGAAAATACACATTTCGGGTGGTGTTAGAAATGTCAGTTGTGGATGCTTTAACAGTCCTGATTGCCTCCAGGCTTTGGGGCATTTGGGTTTTCAGCCCCCTATTGTTAGATCTAAAGCTGCTTATTGGAGTCCGAACAGGTTAGAAAGACATCTTGTTCTTCAGATCCTCAGAAGTCTGCCTCTCCCCCACCGCGGGGGACGGCCTTCTTACATCCCAGCCAGTCAAGTTTTAACCCTTGGCTTAGACAGCGCGGGGCTGAACAAAGAACCGCTGCTTTCAGATGGAGCAGAATAAAAAGCTATTATTTCATAATAATACTCTGCTCTTCCCTTCCAAGGATTTCCTAAGGACTTTACAAATATTAAGGCCTGGGCAGTCACCCTCGTGACTGAGAGCTGGAGAGAAGTGGCTGTGTGTGGGCATCTGAAGGGTTGAACGTGAGGCGTCACCTTTGTGCTGGGGTGGTTTCAAGCCCAGAGGTCCCCTGTGCAGTTCATACCTATAAGAGGCCAAGGTGTGGCAGGACAACGAGGATGTTTGGGGCCAGGGGAGCCTCCCGATTTGCATTGCTTTGTACCCATTTCTTAGCCTTGTTCCAGCTCCTTGGCCCTTGCCAGTCCTTGTTGGGTCTTACGTTGGGCTGGTGGCTGTGGGATCAAGGAAGCTCTCTGCACAGTCCAGACGAACTCCTTCACACCATCCCTCAAGGAGGGAAGAGGGAAAGATTTCACTGTTCACTTAGACACGACTATGGGGGTGGTGGAAATCCAGCTGATGTTTCCTGGGCTGGTTATACCCAACCCTCTGCCTCTGCTACCATCACAGCATCGGGTGGGTGACGGGGTGGGATTGAGGTATCTTTGTACAGAGGCAGGTGCTTGCTGCCCCATGTCCCAGCAGTGGGAGGAGAGATTGCAGTGGGAGGGAACAGGAGGTCTTCCCTGTAATAACTGGTCCTGTCATTGAGCAGGTTAGACCCCATCTCAAATTAAACATGGAAACTCCTTTTACAGTGAGATCGAGATCTTACTCTTTCATCCATCCTTTCCTGCCTGTGTCCTCCTCTAGGGCACAAACAGGAGCTGGTTTAGGTTGTGGGTTTTTCTTCCCCCACCTCTCTTCAATTGCTCCTTAAAATTGGCACCTCCAGGGATGTTGTGGACTCTCAGCTTGGCGTCTGGCACTTTCTGCCCAGCCTGGGGTTGGCTGTTACTGGCGGTGAGCAGCAGCGGGTGAGCGATGCTGAGGACCTGCTGTTCCCGTGGATGTGGGTACCACTGCAGAGGGAGCAGGTGGCACTGCCCTTTTTGCCCACACGTCATCCCTCTGAAAAAGCTGCCTCTGGCCAGCATCACAAACGGGTAGATGGATCAGATGCCATTTTCTCCCTCGAACAGCGACAATAAGTCTCTTTCCTTTGCGGGGACAATTAGTTTCTTTCCTTTGCGAGAAGTTTGGTTGGAATGGGCTGACCTCTCTTCGTGGAAGGAGGGCCGTTGTCCCTTGTGTCCCTGGGAGAAGCCGCAGCATGGACCGTTTATGGTTTTTCCTTTTAACACAGTGACGGCGGCTTTGTTTTCTACATTTAGTTTGCATCTAAGACCAGGACATGGCTCATGCTGTGTCCCTGATCCAGTGTTTAAAGCTTTGCTGTGATTTAAGTTTGGCCTGGGCCCTGCAGGGTTTAGCTTAATTTTTAAAGCTCTCAATGTGAATAATTCCTCGCTGAATGCAGATCGCAAGAGGGGATATTGATTTAAAGCTTTAAAGCTGGTGGTTATGGATTAAAAAAAAAAAGAAAAAGAGGAAAGAAGGAGATTTACTGTAGTCAGAGCTGGTTGCCTAAATGTTAGTCCCTTACAGACAGGCTTTTGCTGAGCTAGGTGTGGGAACAGCAAGGGAGCCTGGTGAATTTTAGCTTTAAATTGTTGGTTGCTGAGAATCAGCCCTGGGATACACTTGACTGTAATTCCCCGTGCCCAGGGACCATTTGCTGTAACTCCTTGCCCGGACTTTGTGCGGATACAGACGTTGCTGTGGGGTTGCAGCAGCTGACCCAAACCCTTCCCCACGCGTGGGGGATTGGGAGGAGGATGCGCTGGGTCGGGTGATGCTGCTGTACCTCCGCACACAGGGGTGTAGCCGGGGTGGCAGGTGGGGAGCAGTCAGCAGAACAGGGGTGTAGGGGATCGAAAAGAAAATGATGGGAAAGGAAGCTTTGGTAGAGAGCGTGCTATGGAAGAGGGAGAGAATTAAAGGCAGGGAGTATGTCCAGTTAGCAGGCAGGGCTCTGAGGTCACTAATGCTGGTTATTTGGATTTCAAAGAGGATCCTATTAGCTGCTGTGGCGGAGAACCATTAATCAGTAGGGTGGGAGGCAGGAGCTCAGGCTGGCCAGAGAAATCAGTTTCCAGTGTCCTTGATGTCCTGTCGGGCTGGCGCTGCAGAGTATCGTGCACAATGATGGGTTTGTCTCAGACGAGACGCTTCCAGCCAGAGGCACTGGGCAGGATGGGGAATGCTGAGCCCCTCTGCCTGTGATCAGTGGAGGGGTACAAGGACGTTGTGTCCATGCAGACCCCTCTGAAAAATCCCATCTTGCTGCTGCTGTCCCGGGAGGTGTTGCTGAGCTGCTCTTCTTAACAAGTACAAAACCTAAGTTACTTACCTTTGGCAAGTGTCCCATTAAAAGTTTCTTGTTGCTATCCCACAAGCACTAAATGGGATTTGGAAGAGGATTTGGGGAAAAAACCAGCGTTTCCAGGTATGACTGTTTGTGATCCCTTGGAAATATAATCTCTGGCCTGCCTTTTGTTCCGATCAGGAGTTTTCTCATGTGCCCAGGAGCCATGTCCAAAGGAGCTTTAAGCACAGGACCTGAAGTCACACTGAAAGTTTGTGAGTTGGACTTGTACAGCAGCCTTGTTCTCCAAGCCTGGTGCTAGAACCTCTTTAAAAACCCCTGAAAGAAGCCTCTGACTGTTTGGAAGAGCCATTTGCTGTAGAAAGATGCCGTAAATAATGCAGAAGGAGGGTTGTGAGTTGTCAGAGATGGGGTCACAGAAGGGTTGCTTAGATAAAATTAAGATGTGGACATGGTAGTTGAATCTGGAACAAAATTGGCTTGGCAGTTTTTCCCCAGGAAAAGTGGCTGAAACCTGCTTGCTTGCAATATTTAAATTTTTGCCAAAAACTATTTATCTGGGATTTGATCTAATGCTTCCTTTTTATTTAAATCCTCCAAATGCCATTAGGAGGAAGATAATGACCAACAATTGTTATATCCAAACTCCAGAAACCCTAGTAATTTCTTCTACATTTAGATTTAAACCCGTAGTCTGACCCATTCAGACTTCGTAGGGACTGATAAGCAGAGCTTTAAAAAAGGGCAATAAAAATGGTCTTGTGTACAAATAATGGCCATCACTGCGAGAAACTTGATTAAGATCAGCAAGATCAAGTCTCCGGCTGGACTGAGTATGCTTAAAATCCCTAATTGTCTGGCTTTTTGTCTGCAGCATGAATTTATAAGAAAAAGGAGAATCCAAGCCTACTATTTCAACACCCCTGGAATTCATCAGTAGAGTTGGGTTTCAGAGACTCCCCCTCCTTGTTTTGGCTAAATCCTTAAAATGGAAAGCTGGAGATTAACATGGTAGGCCTGGGGTCATCTTGTTGCAGAACATACAGTCTCAGACACACAAGATCTTTTTCTTCAGACTTCCCTTCTAGTTGTGATGTTTGAGCCTTTGCTTTGGTCCCTGGCTCAGAGCAGCGTTAATCATAGGACTGGAATTTGTGACTTAACCAAAGAGGCGTTTTAATGCTTTTCCTGTCATTGATGAGCAGGCTGGAAGCCACTGTCTCGGTAGCCTTGTCATGTTGACCTCTGTGATGGTGCTTGATAGGTTCCTGTCCTTCCTGGATGCCTCCCAGTCCAGGAATGCCTTTCAGTGTGCCTGCCTTTCTCCTTTTGGAAGGGATGCTCTGAACTTGGACCCCTAAAGACAGAAAAGAGGCTTATTGTGCAGCCTGCAAAGGGCTCTTCTGTCTGCGGCAGGGCACAGCGAAGAGACCTTCCTTCCGAATCTGTACTGCTAGAACAAAAAAAAGCCCTTGCATCAGAACTTGCTATTTATATTTCTAGCTCTGAGACTCCTCAGCTGCATTATTAATGAAGCGTTTACCAATTAAGATAGATGAGTCTGCTCTTGAGGGTGTTTGTTAAGGTAAGGTACCTTATTAGCATATCTGATAGATACAGTGCCAGGTGCTGATTAAAACCTCGTTGACTCCCGAGGGACAGAAGTCTTGAGGAAATAAGGTGGAGAAAGTTGTCTGTTTCCTGGCTTTGGCCATGCAGGGAGCAGGAAGAGGAGCTCAGCATCCCTCCCCAAAGGCACATCCCAGACCTTGTGAGCAGCTTGAAATGGGCACGGGGAGGAAATTAATCAGCCCGGATCAGAAATTCCAATAGCTGGAGCAATGCAAGTGTGATTAATGCCTCCTGAACACAAGAGGTGGAAAGATGCTAGTTTTGCTGCTCTTGCAAGGCTAGCAGTCTGTCAGGCGAGGAATTTGTTTCCGACGACCCTACGGATTTTGGAGGTCTGGAATTGATGCTTGCCTATGTTACAGTGTTTCAGCAGCTCACTAAATTAGGTTTGCAGGCAAAATGATGCTGCGAGGTGCAGTCAGCCCACATATGAAACCAATTTCCCTTTGAAACAGCACTAAGGAGGGCGACCAGAAGAGAAACGAGATCATCTTTAGGTCTCTCGTGACCTACAGGAGTTCAGAAGTGTGTATTCACTTTCCATATTTATTATAATATGGCAAAGGAACTATATTGTAGGCTTTAATGATCTGCATGTGAAGAGCATCTTAAAATAGACTTCAGATCTCCTTGGAACATACATATGTGTTTATAATTTTATGGCTATAAAAATACATATTTACTGAATACATGTACTTTGTTTCTCCATCTGCTAAATATAGTCATGTATGACAGTTATATAGAAAATGTAATTTTCCCCTAAATTATCCCACTGTCAGTCTGCTTCAATTTCAGCGTCGGCATAGGCGAAGAGCGAGTTGAGATGGGCACTCTTGTGCTGCCGAGCGGCTGTCTGGAAGCAGTTTGCCTGAGGATGGGGATTACCGGAGGCGGGGTTGGTGGCACCAGCTATTATTAAAATTTGCCCAACGGTTCACAAGATAAGACCCTGTTTTTGGTTTTGCTTGTAATTTTGTGAGGGTTTTAACCATCCATGCTTTCAATTTCCGTGCTGGATGTTGGCCTCAAACTGTTTGATTTTAGGGGGGGAAAAAAAGGAGTGTAAAATGGTCCTGCCGTTTTGGAGAGCAAGCTTGGAGAAAAATGTCGGTTTTGCCCTGCTGAAGATGTCTGAGGAGCTTTTCTTGGAGCTTGCTGTGAAGCTCAGTGCAAGAGGAAGGGGGAGGAGGTGCCCATTTTGCGAGACTGTCTTTGCCATCCCTCTGCAAACGTGGCCAAACCGATGAAAAGTTGGAATTTGCATGCACTCAGCAGAGACTTCTTTGATTCCAGCGGCGGGTAATTACCCGAGTCCCTTCACAATGGACAAGGCTCCTTCCCACATGGCTCCCCGGGGAGGCAGGGCTGGATGCCGGCCATCCCCAGCCAGTGACTCCCTGTGTGCTAGCCTGGGGCAAGCTGCACCAGAGCAGGCTTTTCCCCTAATAGCTGCTTTGGGGAGCAGACACAGAGCGGGGAGCTTGTCCCCAGTCACAGCTGGGCAGACAGGTGGGACTGGGGCTGGCAGGGCACATGGGAAAATAGAGATGCTCTGGACAAAGGCAGAACATGGGATAGTGACCGGAGGAGGGAGACCTTCCAGGGCTGGGGAAAAGCATGGGGATGGCGTTGTGCAACAGGGACACACCAGGTCAGTTTGTCTCACTCTGATATTTCCTAATTGTGCAGCTTGAGTAATGGCCCTGCGCTGGGTGCTGTGTCGCCAGCACGCAGTCCTTGCAGAGGTCTGCAGAGGTGCTTGTGCCACGTTTGGGAGATCAGCAGACGGTTTCTTTAAAGAGAGCCTGAAATGTAACTGTTGCTAAAATCAGTTTTTACAATAACCACATGCACTTTAAAAAAAGGATCGTTCCTCTTGCAAACTCCAGCTCAAATAGTCACTTTAAAATAAATACACTTCTGTACCGTCTGCAGTTGGGCCTGGCTGGAGAGCCTGGAGTCTGCCTCGTGAAAAGTGTCATGACGCTAGAGTTTATTTTTCTTCATTTTTGGAGTGTTTTGCTGAGAAGGAAGGAGCCAGGCAGCCAGCAGAGCAGTCCCTGGGTAGGATCTGGGATGGGGGACTCCACCATTCCTGTTTCTACTCCACCGGGCTTGGAGCAGGAATTTGGAGAGCCCTGAGAAACCAGTCACCAGCAACGTGTCTCCGGACAAGAGACTGGCGAAGAAGATGCTGTCTCTTCATTGTTTATTCCTGTCTGCTCATCGGGGACCCCATCACTGATGGATGCGAGTGCTCCTGGTTCGCTTCTGCAGCAGAGTGAGCGGGTCAGTCGAGCTCTCTTGGACCTTCTGCTTCCGAACTTGCTGGTGTCTGATGGCAGTGTGACAGGACATGCCGCTGTCAGCGGCGATGTGGGAGGACACCACTGCAGATGTGCTGAAGCTCCAGAAGTGACCACGGTCACCCCAGCACACAAAGACAGGTTTCATGTTTGTACCCCTAAATACCAAGGAGGAATGTGCTTCCCGGACTTGAACTGATGCTGTGTCCAGCTGCCAGGGCAGAAATTTATAGCCATGGGGAGTGCAAAGGTAGCAGCAATGTATCAGCTTTAAACAGTGTTAGTGGGTTTTCCTTTCAGAACCACAGTTTGCTATCAAAGGAGCGTCGTGGTAAAGGGCTGCCTGCACGTTGCTTTGGCCCGTCTTCCCCTGCCACGTGTGCGCTGTGGTGGGGTTGGATGCTTGTGGGAGTGGGTGGGTCCTGTGTTTGAGACAAGTTTCTTTCCTCAAGGATGTGATTTACTGAGAGGCAGCAGAAAGGAGAGTTTGCGGGGGGAAAGTCTGTGCGAAATGGGACCACATCGTGGTCTTCCAGTTCTCCCTGTGGGGAGCTGGGTGGCTGGCATGCTTGCCAATGTTTTCAAGAAGGATTCCTTGTAAGCGTTTGAGGAACATTTGCTCTAAATTCACAAATTCTTTCTTCTGTTGTACAAAAATGCTACCAATGAAAATAGACAAGCTCTCTGGGTCATTTCCAGATGCCCTTAGTGAGGCAGAAGTGTTTATTTTTTATGGGCCAATTTTTGTAGTCTACCAGAACGTCTTGTACTGTCTAATGCCGCATGGAGCAATAGCTCTGCAGAGTGTGTTTAATAAAAGCAATGTGCTCTCAGGGATATTCAAATCAGAGTTAGTTTCCTCGCATGTACGCACTTGATAGCGTGTGTTATAAAACATCTGGGTCCAAAATTGCACTAAAGAAATCAAATGGCCAAGTCAACCTGAAAGTAGTACCAGGGCTCTGCCTGGAGAATCACCGTGTGCAGCCCTCTCCTCTGCTGCAGGGACCTTGAGCAGATGGCCTGGCTTTTTTTTTTATTCCTCTTCCTCCTCCTCCTCCTCAGGATCTGCAAGTCAGGAGTAAAAATCAGCTTGAATTTTCTGTCAGCATGAGGAACTGCAAGTCAAAAAGGGGCTCTCTGGCCGCGGTTCCATGGCAGCGTGGGAGGTGAAGAGCCATTGCATCCACCCTTCTCCTGCTGCTGTTCTTGGCTTTACCTTCCAGGTCTGGACCGCCTGTTGCCGGTGGTGCTGGAGCAGCTGGTGGCTGATGTAGGAGGATGTTGGCGGCAGCAGCTCCACCACAGCATCCCGGCTGTCTTGCGTGCCTCCAGCCCGGGTTCCTGCATCTCGAAGGTGTGCAGTGTGATGCTGCCGACTCTGCCCTGCTTTGGGGCTTCTTGTACCTTCCACCTGGTCTGTGACCTGCTGGGCAGGTAGCTGAGTGTCGTGCCTCCAAGGTGAGTAATGGTAGGTGTCTAGGGGAGAACATACATGCAAGGAAAGCTTGCGTAGATGCTTCTGCAGAGCCCTCGCTGTGAGCTGTCTTGCTGTTGGACATATTCCTGGCAGGGCTTTTCCATCAGCCCCACAAGGTATGGGGTTGTTCCTTCTCAGAAGGACCCTTGTCTGCCCTCTCTGCTTTTCCTGGATTCTTTGTGCCTTTGCTGTGGGAAGGGAGAGTGATGGGACAGGCAGCAGCTGGAGGACTGTGCTGCTCTGGTGGCAGCAGCAGTCATGGCACCACAGGCTGGGGACACAGTCATTTGGGTGAATTTGCTGCTTTTGTTTGACCTTAAAGTCAATCTTGCCCTTCAGGATGAGCGTATAGGGGCACGATCCTCAAGATTTAACCCTTCCAATAGGAAATCTGTTCAACAGTGACTTTCATCAATGGCCACTGTCCTTCAGAAATGTCCCTGGCATCCCCAAGTCCCTGTCTGGTGTGACTTGGTTAGAAGACTTTGCTGCAGAGATGGAAGAGGGCTGTAAGCAGCTCCATCTCGCTGAAGGAGCTGGCAGAAAAAGCAGCTGTCAGGGAGCTGCAGTGCTTTCTCTGTCTTTGCTACATTAAGGAAAGCAAGACCAAGAGCTTGGCTTTAAGGCTTTCTGAAGTTACTCTTTGCAGACTCGGAGAACGTCTCCCTCTTGGCTTGGAAAGGCAGTGGGTTGTGTTTTAGATGAAGCCTGTTCAGTGCGGCTGGCATTGCACCATGTACAACCAGGAAACCAGCTATCTCCCATTTTAAATAAGGATGGGAGATGCAGTGGGAATCTGCCCTGCAGCAGGCTGCTTGTTGCTGGTGTGGGCAGTTTGCCTGTGAAGCATGTCAGTGTGGGTGAGGGAGCGAGGAGGGACTGAGAGGCTTGTGTCCAGGGTCGTTCCCTTGGTGCCGCACCAGTAATTTCAGTGATGTCTGAACTACTTGCTGTAACCTGCTTGTGGATGCTGTAAAGCAGTGCTAAGCCCTTCCCAGCATGGCTTTCTGAAGGTACCAAGTCTCAAGGACCTGGGACCCTTCTCCAGTTCACGTTCACTCTGTACGCTCTCAAGCTACGTCTGTGCACGTGGAACGAGCTGTGTCTGCAAAGAGCTGAGCTTAAGCCTGAGCTACTCCAGTCAGTGCTGGTAGGTCAGGGACCCCGAAGGGGTGTCTCATGCTCTCATACGCTCCGTGCGTGCTTCACGGGCATGCTGAGAGGAAACTGAAAACAACGGGCTGACCAGAAAAAGCATTTCCCCAGGCTGCAGCGCCTGGGTTCCCCCACCCCACAGCTGATGCACTAGAAACCAAGAGCCCTTCTCTGTGTTTGTACATCCCAACTGTGCACTCCCTATTCAGCAGGAGAAGGAAATAAATTAGGGTCCTGCTGGGGGAAGCGGGGAAACTTGCTGCTGAAACAGGTCCCTGTACCAGCACAGTACAACTCCAGACTGCACTGCTTTGGTCTAATTAATAATATACAAGTGGCATGATGAATTGTACACAGCACCACTCAACCATGCAGCTAGGTGTGCAGTGGTGGAGATGGGTCTTTTTATGCCCATGCAGCTGATAGGGAGGAGTCCTGCTGACTCCTTCGAAGATGCAAATCTTGGTGTGACTGCCCTGCTTGGGAGGCAAACCCACCCTTCAGTCTGATCCACTTGCCATCACATCTGTATGGACTGTCTGCAGGAGCAGAGGTGGTGAAGAGCATGGGGTGGAGCTGGTGTACCAGCAAATGTCCCAGAAGACTTTGTGCCCCTTCCAGGGGGGGCTTCACGCTCACTGTAGCAAGAAACTGGATAATGCATCTCCTGCTTAACCTCAGGTCATTTTTTGTACACCTCAGGTGCTGTGTGCTGAAGCTAAACTTATCAGTGTGGACAGAAATCATATGGGTCATGGTGAGTCCATGCTTTACCTTGCAGCGTAGGTACAGTCAAGGGCTTTCTTCAGGAGCTGGGTGGTTGAATAACACTTGAAGGAGAAAATGTTTGTGCTGAGCCCTCGTGCTGGATCCCCTGTTCCGAACAAGCCTTGCAATTGTCTTTATTTTTTGTATGTCTGTCTGCAGAGTGAGAGCGATAATTAATGCAGAATTGCTCTCCTGGGTTCTGGCGAAGCCAATACTAATTTTCCGAAGTCAGCTCAGAAGTACTGAAAGAGCAGTTTTAGGCAGGGCTGCAGGTCGAACATTTCTCCATTTGGCTTCTGCTGCTTTGATTGTCAAATATCACTTGAAGCTTTTCAGTCAGCATTAAAGTGAAAGCATCAATCTAAACTGGGGAAGCCCTGGACATCAGATGATTACATATTCCAAAAAATTACCTTAGCTTGACCTTGGAAGAGGGGGATGGTCAGCATCAGATTTATATATTTTTAATGCAGCTTTTCATTTTTAACTTCTTTCAAACGGGCTTTTTTCCTTTATAGATCTTTTTCTGCAGTGTTTTGCAAATACACCAGTCATTTCCTAACAAGCCAAACAACTTCAGCCTGCTCCTTAAAATACCCCTGTGAGGCCCAGAAGGGACATTATCCCAGCTTTGCAGTTGGGGAAACCAAAGCCCAAAGAGGGTGAGAGCTTCATGTCAGAGGTGCCAGGCAGTCGCGATCCTCATTACAAGCTAGAAACTGGGGTTGTTTTCAGCGGCATTGAGTCTACAGCCCCTGCAAGCTGGGTGGAAGACCACAGGCGTTTGCAGAGCTGGAGCTCCCGTCTTGCCCAAGTGCCATTTGCCAGGAAAATGCTCATGTTGGAGAAGCACCGGGGAGTTTGATGGAAGGGTCCGTGTCCGGGACCGATGTGGGCAGGGTGGGTTGCTGCCACTTCACCTCCCTGGCTGCACAGAGCAAAGGCGAGAGGGATGCTCGGAGGCAGGGTGCTCAGAGGCTGCCAGCCGGTGGGGCTGGGGAGAGGTGGGCGTTTTCGGAGGGGACCTGGGTTGTTTGACGGAGCTGAGACCACACAATGGCTGGTGGTTTCGCGTGTGTCTCTGGAGCAGAGGGGGGTGATGAGATACATACCGTTCGCATGCCTGTGCTCTGGCTTGATGTGGTCTCGCCGAGCGAATCAAAGCTTTTGCTTTGAAGGCGGCAGAGGGGGGAAGGGACTGTCTTTGTTCTGCTCTTTGGAGAGCACTGGAAATCCTTCAGCCCAGAAGACTACACCCTTCATTACCCTCTGGGTTATTGGCCCCAGATTGGAAGTATGGTTCTGTCATGTGAAGTATTTGATTATTTATACAGTTAATGTTTAACAGAGTCGGACTATTAGAATTAAACAGGGGATGAGCTTCCAACTTTGCATGGTTAAGGGCTAATAAAACTTCTCTGATCCAGTGTTGTCCTTTCACCAGAGGGGATTTTCTTCATTAGCTTTGGAGTGTTAAAAAGAGATCTCCTGTATTTGAGGCAGATTGATCTGTTGGCTTCACACAAAGCGAACGTGCAAAAGTGTCAGCTTAAATATCCGGTCAGCGCAGATGCAGGCAGCCGAAAATTTCAAGGTGAGTTTAATTGACGTCTTCAGTGGCAGTAGCTGGGTTCAGCAGCATCTGCCTTAGAGACTGGGTGACGTCCGCAGCCTAGCCCCAGGTGTGGAGGAGCAGAACACAGGCTGGGCGAACGATGGACTGCAAGATGGAGGGTAGCAAGAGGCTGGACCGCCCGGTGTTGGCTTTGCCACTTGCGCCAGCCTCCACTGCATTCTTTCGGCTGTCAACTTGCTGCAGGAAAGCCTGGAAATGTCAAGTGGTGATGCTTCGGTCATCGCATCTTCCAGAGGTGTTGAGCTGGGGTAGCGTTTCCCAAGTGTTCGGCATGGGGATTGCAAAGGTGTGCCTGGGCAGCGCCTGGGGCTGGCATGGTCCAGGGGACAGCAGGAGAAGGGGACAATGGTTGAGGCTGGCTGAGCTTAGCAGAACCTGTGATGGGATCGATGTAGCAATGGGTTTGGTTCATTGCCCAAATCCAGCAACATCTCTTGGTGGCACAGAGGTCTCAAAGCTGCGCTTCTTACCAGTTACATGATTGGAGATGGGGATGACACTAAACGTGGGTTTTCACACCCTTATTAAGGGGAAGGCTGAGGAACAAGGGCTTTGTGGCATCCTAGAGGTCCCGCAGGGTGGAGTGGTTGCGACTGCCCCAGAGGTTTCCCTAGTGGTGTTGCTCAGCGTTGCTCGCTTATAAATCAGGTTGATTTTCAGTAAACCACCAGGACTGAAGGCAGCCATGACTGCAAACTTGCTGCTTGTATTTTAGGTGTCCTGATTATCTGCTGTGCGTTTTCTTTCCCTCTTATCTCCCACACGCTCCTGCCTGCACAAATGCTGAGTATACTGTGAATGTAATTTGCTTCTACTTTGGCCCGGTGTACCGATGCGACTGATAACTCGCATTGTGCTGGTGACAGCCATTTTTAATCCTTTCCTTATGACTGGATAAACAAGGGGGAATGTACGAAAGGAAGGCTTTTGGAGCGGCTGTTGCATGCGTGGAAGATCCACAGATGATGTTTTGCCTTTGCAAATGTACATCGTGAGCGTGATGGGAACTCTGCTCCTCGTCGTCCTTCCGACCATTTCTCTTCACTGTAGATGATGCAGGAAACTACTGAAGAGTTTTGTGCCTCCAGTTCCACCTGCGAGCATCACCTGCTTATTGGCTGGGTGGAGTGAGACTCTGCTTTCAGGTCTCCTGAGAAGTCTTGGTCTCTCCATCCATTTGTCTCTAGGTTTAACAGAGTGGTTTCTCTAAAGGCAGAACTGAATTGATTTTAAAAGAATACACGTTCTCTGCAAGATGTCAAGGTCATGATCCATGAGAGCAGCCTGTAGACAGATGTGTTCATCACTAAGATGCACTTAGCTTTTATTTCAAAATTTCTATTTTTATTTACATTTCACCTGCTAGGTCTCAAATTTGGTGCTTCCTCCCCTCAAAGACGGCTGAGCCCTTGACCTGCCATAGAAGCCTGTGGGGTTTCCATCTCCTGTGGAGGAAATGCACAGTGTGGAAATTGGCGCCTAGGGGAAACAGCAAGTGGAAAGTGTAATCCAGCGTAGAAATATTTTTTTTTTTAAAGACAAGTGGCAACTTCCTGTCACTCTGCTGCCCTGCGTGCTCCTCATCTATTTCAGATTTTAATAAATTTCTTGTTTATCTTGAGGAAGCAAATTAATAAGTAATAGCAATTGCTCTTTAGAGAGAGAGGCTGCTGAAGGTTGCAATTGTTTTAATTTGGGGTGTGTGTTGTCGCAAGGACTGTCCGTTGTTGAGGCAGGTGCATTGGTGTCAGAGCCGGTAAAATATGACCGTTCCCTGCGTGCACAAGCGTTGGGTATAAAGTCTTGCAAGTAGGTCTCTGAGCAAGGGCTCGGGGGATTTAAGTTGGTCTTGCTGGGAGCTCTGGGGCTCTTGTCTCCTTTAGGTCTGGGTAAGTTTGAAACCCAGCATGACTGGACAGACTGGACAGGGAAATCCCAGTGTTGCTCTTCCAAGTGAGCATCGTCATTTGATGTGTGGTGCCAGTCAGGTCTCAGCCCTCTTTATGTGCCAGAAACCCACAGCTGCTTCCTTCAGACACCCACCTGAGGTGATGCTGCGTTCGGTTTGGAGGTGGCCTGGCCCTGGGCATCGTACATACCCCTTCTGTGGGAATGTGGAGATGATGGTGGAGCCTGGCTGTGTGTGCATCAGGGTGATGTTAACATCACCAAACAACTAAACCTAACTGCTCAGAAGACCTTAGCCATGACAAGAACAGTCAGGTCTAATTAAAATGTTAGGAGCTTTGGAAGGAAAACTGGGTTTCATTTCTGCATCTTTCTGTGTGGTTTCGAGCTCATGCTTGCATCTTCTCAAAGTGCCTCAAAGGCTTTTCCTGTGACTCCACAGGTTGGGACTTTTCCACCCCAAATGGTTTGATGGTTGTTGTTCATTGGCATGCACTGTGGGTCAGCATCCTGGTGGGGGCTTGCAGGAGTCCAGCAGATGTTGAGATGGCACCTCCCAGAGGAGAAAATACCCCCTGTTTTATCTCCTGGCTGTTCCTCATCTGCAAAACCCAAGCGTGAGGGATACAAAATGCCTGACGTGCAGTTGATGCAGCAAACTGTGGGAGTTGCTCAGCAGCTGGGGGGGGAAGCAGGGTTAGCAGCATCCAGCCTCGGAGCAGGACAGAATCCACCCGTGTGGATCCATTCTCAGGTGTCACCTTGGCGAAGGCAAGTTTCCCAGCATCAGCCCTGATTCCTCTCATTACAGCAATTTAGTTTGCAACTATGCACCATATTCAGCCCGGCAGCTGCGGTTCCTGGAAAGCCGGACTGCAGGAGTTTACCCAAAACCTTGCAAAGGTTGAGCCCAAGGAGGTTGCCTGGCGGGGAAGGCAGGGCTGGAGGTTTCCTTCCAGGGGAGGCAGTGGCGAAGCGTGGGCTCCTTGCATCCCTTGCCCACTTCTTCCCAGCCGGCTGTCCCCCTTTGCTGCCGGACCCCACTGTCTCAGTTTCCCAGCCAGCTGGAGAGGGACCCTGCTCCTGGCTCAGCACAGGACGGGGAAGGCAGCGGGTGCTGCTCTCGGGGGAGATCCCCAGCGGGGTGCAGCTCCCCGGGTGCGCTCTGCCACCTGAGCGGGAGAGAGACCCCCAAGCTGGGACGTGTCACCCACAGTGTGTGTCTGCTTCCCCTTTTCCAGGGACATCTGTGGACCCTCTTTCAAGGGTCAGGGGAAGATCTCCCCCTACTGCTTTCTAGTCTCTAAGTGGGAGCACCATGTAATACTTGGGTTATGTGCTAATTAGGGCGATTCCTAAAACCCTTTGCTGAGATTGTGGGTAAAACCATCTTCTCTCAAAGTACCAGCTTCCCTTTTCAAAGGGAAGAGAGGAGTCAATTCCCCAGTTGCTCATCTGGTTTTGCTTTTTACTTCGTTTCTGTCCTGTTACGCTGAGCTCACTGTGTTTTTGGTTGCTTCCAATTCCAAATTGAGATAAATCGGCTGATAACCCTCTGGCATGTGTGTTGTCTGCTGCCAGGGAGCCCTGCCTGGATCGCCCCATGGAGGGTCAGGGCAAACGAGGAGCTGCAGGAGGCTGCAGGAGGCTGCAGGGGTGGGGTTTCACTCTGGTGAGGCTTTCAGGTTGTATTTCAGCCAGCCAGCAGATAGTTGGCTGGGATATTGCAGCCCTTTTTCCCTTTCCCTTTCCCTTTCCCTTTCCCCTCTTAATTACTGAAATAGGTCTGTGGTTAGAGGAGCTGGAGACTCTCCCTCCACCGCCAGAAGGACCTGATGCCACATAATGGGAGAAAACCGCCGCTAAATGTCTCATGTTACACTTTTCCCCTTTCCCTTCAGTCCTGTGTATTTAGTGTTAACTGCACAATATAGGTTTCCTTTTGTTTTAATTGTGATGAATTCCAGGGAGAAAGAATGGATCGCTCCCTCATTTTTCTTTCTACTGTAGCCCCAGCCATCCCGATGACAGATCTTGTCATTACGCGGTGTCATTTTAGATGTTTGCACTGCACCAAAAGCAAATGGAGGAGCCTGCAGTCTAGGCTGTGGATTGAATAACAATGTTTTTCCAGCAAAAAATCTGTGAAGTTTTTAATCAGAAACATGAGTTTTGCAGAGGCAGCCTGTACACCACTCCTGACCCAGTGAAGCAATGTGTCACATCTCCCTGGGTATCAGCTTTTGTGACCCTTTGTGTTTCTGAAGGCTGCAAAGCCATGGAGTCATCTTGACTTGAAAAGCAGGAGGGCTTGTGTTTTCGCATGCGTGGTGGATCCTCCGGGACAGCTTTCCAGTTGCAGGCTCCTCGCTAAAGCAGAGGTTGGTGATATGTGGCTGGGAGGTGCTGGGGACAACACATGTCTGGAAGGAGAAAGGGTAGCAGTGAGGAGCTTAAAAATCACTGCACGGGAATCTGCTTCTCATGAAGTGCCTGTGTGCTAAAGATGGTGAAAAATGCTGATGCAGGAGAGCGGAGCATCTTTGGTAGGCATCTGTCTCCCAACTGCCTTCCTTTCAAGCAAGGAGAGCTGCTGGGGAAGTGTCTGCTCCGCAGACCTCCCGCTGCCTTCCTGACTTCTCAGAAGGGTCATGTGAAAACTAATGTGATCAAAAGGGGTTTTAAAGTGTTATTTAAAGCGTGATGACTGTTCTGCAGAGCATTTTTGTCATGCAGAATTGGGTGATTTGAATGCTTGTCAGCTGTGACCCCAAACTTCACTGTGGGGTCTCACCAGAAAAGAGATACTGGTAACTGAGAACTTGTATGTGGTTGCCTCGCTTGGGTTGGTCTTGTCCCTCTTCAATTTTTCTTACAGTGCCTGAACATGCTGCTTCGCTGTTGCCCTGTGAAGTGTGTTGAGCTTCGTGGGCGGTGGTAGACAGTGTATCAGGGATCCCTTTTGTAACACCATTTTTTGGGGCTTGGGGAAATGGCCATGCCCAGGAGATGGCAAGGAGTCTGGCTGCTCTGGCACAGCCACCAGGCTCCATGGAGCTGACTCTAGTTGTCCGAGTAACTTTGGGTGTGATGTATAGTTTGGTGGGACTGGAGGATATGCAGCAAAAACCTGGTCCTTGTGGAAGAGGTGGAAAACTCATCCACCAACAGGTTGAGTTGGGCTTGGGAGCTGCCAAAGAACACTTGGATGCTCTGCAGGTCTCTCCACTGTCAGAGCTGGTGCTTCTCAGATACCATCAATGCACTTCACGCACACGATGGATGAAAGCCTTGTGACCCCCGCCCAGGGATGCATGTTAAGTGCTGATATCCCTCCTGTGAGGGACCAACAGGGATGGGAGACTTCAGTGTGCGACAGGACTCTTGGAGGAAGAGTGCAGAGCCAAGATTGAGATGTGGGAAGCATGACATGACTTGAGCAAGTGTTCCCCCTTCCAAAGTGTGGTCCTGCTGGAGGTCCCCATGTAGCTTACCCTTTCCTGGCTCTGTGCAGAGGTCCCAGGGACAGGAATCATTTGTTTTCCCCAGTGCCATGGGGCAGATGTTACACCTCATGATGCAAAGTCCTCCAACCTCTCACTAGATGGTTCCTCTCACTTTGTAGCTTATAGGTTGAAAGCAAGCTGGAAAAAATTTTTTTTCCACATGAAGTCAAGGTGTGTGCCTTTCCTTCACTTCAATTTTGCTGGACGTTGAAATTCAGCATCAACCTTCCCAAGCTTGACACCACCCGTCACCTCCTCTTCTGGGATTGCTCTGGTCAGGGTTGTCACCAAGGGCTGGTGACCAGACCAGCCACCGGTGTGCAGCAATTGAGTGACTCCCTGTCCTGGAATTAAAAGTCCCTTCCTTTGGAATAATTAATACTCTCACAAAGTTTCTCAAAATGATTCTGGAATGAAGTGTCCACAGAGGAGACTGATCTGGATAGCAATTGCTGAAAAATTTATTTTGCAATGAGTAGTTAATTTCCCTATATGGAGCAGCCCTAATAAGCTCCAAAATTTAAGCTTTATTGGTTTGGGGGTCAGGGGGAAAGGAAACCACAAAGTTTTTGTGAGGCTACTGAAGTGAGCTAAGCTGTTTAAGTATAATATTTCTACAATATAATAAATGTTTGGCTGTGGTCTCCTTAGTGAAATTCAATAGCAAAAAAAAAAAAAAAAGAGATGGGTTTATTACAAATGGGGGCTGTAAAAGTTGGCAGGAGAGGGGGATCGTCCTGGTGCCTGCTCCTGGGGTCGGTGCCCAACTCCTGAGTGGGGGATGGAGAGCAGAAACAGCAAAATGGTGTCATCTCAGAGATTTTTCCACTTTGGGGGAGCAGTTTCAATGCAGAGCGAGCCCTTTTCTGTGCTTAAAAGTGAGGTTTTCAGAAGGAAGTTAATTGACCTTTTCAGCAAATCTGTTACTGAGGCCATTACCACAAATGCTATTGAAACGCTTCGTAAATATAACGTTCGTTTAACAACATTGCCAATAACTTAGAAAGTCAGACTTTATCCTCCCTTTAAAAAAAAGAAAGAGCTATTCTTAGTGGAAAAAAAGTCTTTTTTGGGAAGAATTTGGAGCAGATTTTCGTACTGAATCTAGGCTGCCTCATTCCCTCAGAAGGCTTCTGAGGGCCAGGAAAATTATAACTAATAACTTCCCTATAAATTGTAGAGCTGCTATTTTAAGGTCTGGTGTCTCAGGGAGGATCAGGGTGGTGTCCTGCTTCCCTCCATTGCTGCGTGATGCCCTGGTTTGATTCTTTCTGGTCCTTGTTAAGCTGGCTGCTGGTCCTGCCCCATGCAAAACCTAAACGTGGGAAGAAAACAAGTCAGGAGGCTCTCAGGCTTGGTTTTGCTTTTGATTTTCCATATTGGTGGGTTGAGTTTGGGTTTTGGGTTGGAGATGGCCCGCTCTGGAGGCAGCTTTAAGTTGCAAAATATGCATTGAATACAATTTATCTTTGTGTATTTGGAGTCAAAATCCAAAGCTGCTCCCCAGCCTGAGGCTAAGACCTGGAAAAGCTGCCGATGCAGGAGGAAGGCTGTGTCTTGGAAAAGCAGATCGGCGAGGGGAGCAGATCCATAGAAAAGGATGTCCATGGCTCTGGAGCAACTTCTTCCCTGACCAGAGGGTACCCAGGGATGAGCCCTTAAGCCAGGAGCAACGGGTTAAGGGCTCTGGCACGGGAGATACTTTCCTTTTAGGGATCGGGATTATGTTTTTGTGGGGCTAAGAGTTATGTGAATTGCCACATGAAAAAGACAACGAAGGGAAGAGTACTGCTCCACTGGCTTTTGACTGCGGTGAAGATCAGTGATCCCATCGTGGTGATGCTTGCATGGAGGGATAAGAGGCATTTCCTAATTAAAACCCTTTTATGTACTAGAAGCCAGCGTCTCAGCTGTTGGAAATCTGGGTGGCTCCATTGAAGTCGGGAGATGACCCCAGCTCAGCCTTGCGTGTGAGTTTTGGCATCTCCCATCAGTTTCCTTGAGGCAGCCAGGGTGGTGACAGCCCGGGGCTGGGTCTTCTCTGTGGCAGCCTCGACTGATGGGATGCATGAGCCTGGAAGCTCCAGCAAAAGTGAATTTCCTCCCCATGGATATTTTCTTTCATGCTTGAAAACAACGCTGCATCTGTTGAGAAAACACCTGAGCTGTAACAAGGAACTGCGTTGCTCCTTGTTCAGATACAGCCACTCATGAATGCAGAGAGAAGAGGGGTGCTTTTGAGATGGTCACAGAGATGCGTTGCTTTTTCTCCCTTGATGTAGAGATGGTGCGTTCACCACTTCTACCAAAAAATGTACCGTACATCCTCATCTTTCTAATTTCTTAAAACCATGAGAAAGCTCTTTGTATTCAAGCTCACCATAAGATATACTGTACCAGTAAAGAGCAGAGACTTGACAGCATTTTGCCACCAGTTATTACGTGGGCAGCACGTTAGCTGCGGTGAACTCATCCTCTCTTTAAGCCCTTTCTATTGCTTATGCTGCTGCAAAAAACAGCATTCAGGTTGGTTTTGTGTTAGATCTGAACTGCTAGCAGAGGAATTCAGCTTGCAGGGCTGCACTTTAGCAGAGGAAATCAGTCTGAGCTTTAAAACTGGTTGTATTTTTTCCTTCTTCCCCCAAACCATATGGCTTTGGAGCAAGGGTTGTGCGTCTGGGTAGATTAAAAGCCCATTTGCTGGCGGGCAGCAGAATGATCTGGAAGGTGCTGCCAGAAGGGGTGGTCTTGGCTTTGGGGCTGGCAACAAAGACCCCCAAAAAATGGGTCTTCAGGTTTGGATGGGCAACAAAGAGCACTCCAGGCTGGGGAGAAAATGGGGGAACAGTTTTGAATATTTTTGGGGAACGCCACAGATTGGGACCAGTCATCTGGAGCATGGCCTTGGTCCAGCCACCCCCTGAGCTGGGTAGGGGGAAGAAAAAACCCTCCATTTCAGACTCCTAGATAAACAAACACCAGGAATCTCGTAAGGGTAATAATGGAAATCACTGGGAAATTGAGTTAATACAAGGGCGTCTGTGTAAGTGAATGCTTGGGACAGGGAAATGGCTTTGTCCTTTAACTCTAGTAATGCTGGAGCAGATGGGAAGCGCGGTGCACTTCACGCGTTAGCTGGCTCAGATAAAGAGCAAGGCAGAGGCTGGTCCTCTTGGCTGATTAGAGGTTAACAGGGATAGAAACCAGCGGATTGACTCTTCATTTGCAGGAGGTGGTGTGGGATCAGAGCAGATGGCAGAGAGAGCGTCCCTCCAGCTTACTCAGCTGCTCAGAGGAGCTTACGGCTCCCTCCAGCACAAACAGCCCCACTTGCATCTCCTGTGTTCACAGCTGCAGCTCATGCTTCTTCCCTGGCCTACCTGGAGACACAGTATTTCTTCTAAACCTGTGGTAGTTGGTGTCTGAGGCCATAGGTGCGTGTGGGAATACTTGCAGGCATGGTGCATCGCCTCCAACTCGGCCGCATCCCTTTGTTACGGCTCCTCCAGCGTCAGCTCAGCTCCTTACCAGGGGTTTTTAATGGTCTTCTTTAGCTCTGGGAAGGCCAGAGGTGCTTTTCCAGGGTGGTAATGATCGGGCAAGGGGGCAGGAGCATGGTGGGGACCGGGGAGGGCTGCGACGGAAAAACATACAGCAGAAGAAGCACGGCTGTGTTCTGCTGGGGCAGCATCCTCCCAGCCAGCCATCGCCTGCCTCCTTCATCCCTGCTAAGGTCTTGCTCAATGGCAACACCTTTGCCTGCGATCACAAAAAGAAATCGCTTTGGGGAGGAGGGAGGATGTAAACTCATACCAGCTCTGCTCATTGACTTGCTGGAAGCCTGGATTCCCTATTTTGCAAGGGAGAAATGGCAGTTGAATCAGCCTTACCCTCTTTCTTTTTGTCTGCCAGCGCTCTGAAAAGGCACATTTTATCTGTGTGTGACAACACCTGCCTAGGGTGCCTCTCATTGAGCCACGCTGAATCAAAAGAGCAACAAGAAAAGTGGGTTTAATTGCACACATCTTCAGTGGAGTCTTTCTTGCACTGGCAGCACAAAAGGCCAGCCCTGCGCTGGTTGAATGGAGCCCGGGAGGGCTGGGGCGCGCCGTACTCTCTGTTACTATCAGAGGCAGATGATTCACTTTGCTGGAGCATTGTCATGTGCAAATGAGTTCATGAGCCCATCTCCTTTCCAACTGCAAGGTCAGGGACTGAGCAATTGTCAGCATCAGCCGGCTGGAGGAATTGATCTAGAAGCTGGAAAGCTTTGGGAGATTTTACTAACCTCTGCTTCCCACCGCATGAGCACACCGACACCTTCCTCCCACGGGTGTTGCCTACATTACAAATATTGACTGATTTTAAGTTCAGGTTTAGAAAGCTGCTGTTTCAAGGCACGGAAATGTGACCGACAATGGCTTATAAATAACACTCGGTGCAGCAATTATTATTCATTGTTAGTTACGGCTTTCACACAGTGGAAAAACAAATGGTTTTTCCACTAGGAGCTGGAGCTGCAGTCCGTTTAATCACTAAAGAGCTTGGAATCACGTTAGTTTAAAATACCTTTCCGCTGTGGTTTGGAAATTTAAAAAAAAATTATTTGGGTCATGTTAACCTAGTCTATACGACTTGCACGGAGAATTTCAGTTTACCTCGTCTACATCTGCTGAGCCCCATAAATATCCGTGTATTTGTTCCTGTTCGGTTCTGCAGAGCTCCTGCCTGCCTGAAGGCAGAGCTGCCCAAACACAGATTTGAAATGGGGTTAGTCTGACTAGATGTGGGGTCCTGGGAGCCGAGCACCAGGCACAAGAGCAGTGAGGAGCCAAGCTGCTGTCTGCCGCAGCCACCCCTCTCTGGCTGGGATGCAAGGGGATGCGGCTGGTGCCTTCAGGAAGCTGCGTGGATGGACTTCCCATCATGTTGCTCCTGACAGAGGCTGCCCAAAACATCAGCCTCAGTTACTAGGAGGTCACTTGAGCTTTTGATAGCCAGATGTGGGGGTGAGTTCTTCAAGTACAGGGTCCAGCTGCATCCCACCAGCGGTCCTTGCTTAGGGGGTGGATGTGGTTGCACGTTTCCTTCTGCAGAGCTGTTCCTTGTCCTGCTTCAGGGTTTCCACAAAGACCGAGAAAAGCCTGCAGAGGAACCACAGTGATGTGAAGAAATGCTCCCCGCATTACCCATGCATTACTGGTCCCCTCTTCTTGTGCAGCAATGCCAGTGCAAGCAACCTCAGGTGGTCTCTGCTGGCCCAGGGTTAGGTCCTAGAGATGGCTGCTCTTGCGTGAAGGCTTCCTCTCTGGCAGGATTGCGCTAACGCTTCGTGAAAGGCAAGTGAGTACCGCGCTTGGGAAGAGCGAGCTAATTTTTCCAAATGGCACAACTTTGCGAATGACAACTGTGACTTCTGCCTGGGCTGCAGTGTGAAATCTGGGGGATGGCTGTGAGCAGCAACTGCCAGAGGGAGCAGAGCTGAGCTCTCAAGTTCCCGGCTAGTGTTGTAGCTGCGGAGTCCTCCTCTCCCTCCTCTTCCTCCTCAGGAGTGTTGGAGGGCTCTTGATGACACAGTTATGAGAATGGAAGGGGTTACGCCTGGGTTTTGCTTGTTTCTGGGGTTTAAATTTCCACCTGTGGTCTGCCCATCTCTGAACTTCAGGTATTTCGTTGTAACCAGCTTGAACATTGGCTTTACCTTCAGTGGTTTGCTGGAGGACCCAAGACTAGGGTCTCCACAGCTGTCGTGCTGGTGGGTTGGAGCTGCAGGACAGGCTAGTAGTTTCTCCTGGCGGGTGGCTTGCGGACATCTGGATTAAAAATGCCCAGCTGGAAGACTCTGGCTGCTCTTACAGAACTGGAAGAGTTTTCAATGCTCCTCTTGGTTGAGTAGGTTTAGAGATCAAAGAATTCTCCGTCTTGGTTAAAGATACTTCTGTTGAGGCCTTAATGGTCTTGTCTAAATAGTAAAGTCTCTTACACTGAATCTCCTGCTAAAGGCTTGATCCTTCGTAGCTGTTTCAGAGCCAGGGATGTTTTGTGGATCTGTGCTTCTCCCAGCCTATGGACAGGAAAGTGTAGCCCAGCTGATGAGTTTGGAAGTCCCATTGGCGTGGAGCTCACGAACTCCCAGAAGACATTTCTAGGGTCTGTTTTAATTTAAATCAGAGGTACAATGTCCTGTGGCACTAACACAAGGTCCTTGCTCTGGTGTTTTGTCCCTATTTGATGGGTAAGTGGGATTAGGAAGGAGATGTGCTCATTGTGCCCTGTGTGCCTGTGAACATTTGTGGCACCTTTCTGTGCTCTTTCTGGGGCAGGTATGAACACTCAGCTCTTTTTGCAACCTGGATCAAAGAGACATGCACTGGGGACCATCTGTGGTAAAAGTAGGGGAGGCTGTTACGGGGCAGGGAGGAGGCGATGTCATTCTTGGGACAAAGCTAGGCTCTTATGGGGTGTAATGAGTCTGTAGTTACAAAGATGGTATTTAATTATTTCTTTTCCATGGTTTTCAAGCCCTGGCACTGTCACTTTGCTGGCAGCAAATCAAACAGCAAGTTAGCTTATGTTAAGGAACAGAAGATGAAGTCCTAGATAAGCACTCGGCTGTAGGAATGTCTTAACTTGAAACATGCAGGGGGTACATGATGGAGAGCATATTTTTGCTCTCAGCGCTATCCAGACCCCGTGTCTGCGGCCAGGGCTGTGTTTCTCTCTGCTGGAGTGCCGGTATCGCCTGCCCGATGCGCTTCTAGGATGCGAGATGAACAGAGCGGATGGTACAGTGACAGCTGTCCTTCTCCAGGGTGACCTGTAGCCTCTTGGTGACTGTAGCATCAGGGCTTTGTGTGGACCAGGAGTGAGTGCTTTGATGGATGATGGAGTAACCACACCATAACCTACCTTTTAACCACCACTCTTTTGTGGGACAGTGATACCCATCATTGCTGAGCTGGCGTGCTCAGTATCCATGGGTGCTGGGGTGCAGACCTGGCCACAGAACAGGGTGCAGCATGGTAGCTGCAGGCTGACCTCCCGTTAATATAAATATTCCCAAATAATGCCTCTGTTCCTGCCAGCTCCTCTCTTTCCCCCTCTCACCATGTTTAATTTCTGACTAAGCCTTTGATAAATGTTTTGTATAGAGTTCCTAGTTTATCTTAATTAGACCTGCTGCCACCACAGCTAAAATCTAAACCAACACTTGACTTAGGGTTTGAGTGCCAGATGAACTTGGCAGCTGCCAACGAGCTGAATGGTCCTGTTTGATGTGCAGACCCCAGCTACGAATTGCAAGGGCCGGCTCTCGCAGCGGATGGAGGAAGCATAGCTTTTAGGATGCCTGAGAGCCACCTGGGAAGAATCCGAACAAATTTCCTCTGTCGGGGGGCCAGATTCAGACCACGGTTGATGTATTTTCAGACTCACACCTGTCTGAAACAGGTCGTTTGGTTAAATGAGTTCCTTCAGCCTTACACCAGTTAGCCCGAAGTGGGGCCTGGCCCATGATCTTGCTAGAGTAAGCATTTCAAGGCAGTGTTTATAGCTAGTAATTTGTCTTAGAGGGTTTTATATATATGTGTGTATGTGCCTATGGGTGTACATAGGCGTATATACATACATTCTTGCTCAGGAACGTGGTTTCCAATCCTTTTAACTTGTTCAAAAAGTAAACTAGGGAGAAACTGGCAGTGAGTCGGAGCCGCCTGCCAAGCATCGCAGACCAGAGAAGTGGTAAAACATAAACACTTTGGAGTTTATCCTCAGGATTTATATAGTTTGGCTGCCGGGGATGGACTCATGGTGGAGGGGGGTGCTCGTCAGCCCCCTGGCCACGCTGCTCCTGCGGCGCCGAGCCTGGCATCTCCGCCGCCGCGCTTCCACTCCCGGCGGTGTGTGAGCGAGAGGGTAGTGTGGGGTTGTCCGTCCCTCCCTTCCTGCTCCGCTGGCCACGTGGGGTGGGTTTCAGGCGATGGCAGCAGAACAGGTCTGCTTTCCCCCTCCCCTGCACTAAAGTAAAAACAGACCTCCTTGACGCTTAATCAGATTTGAATGTGGTTTTTGGCGTGGCTTTAAAGAGACTGGCAGTGAATAGCTGGTTTTGATGCCATTTATTAAAAACCTCTGGTAGAATTTGTCTCGGAAAGGCTTTGTGAGAGCTGGCAAACGCACAAGGGTTTGATGCAGTTAATGTATTTTAATCTTCACCCCCCCACTCCTTCTCCTTTTCTGTCGCTAATTGTAGGGCTCTCAGCTGTCTGCCGCCTTCTCTGGGGGACGGCAGGCTCCACAGGGACCTCTGTACAAACACGGGCTTAATAAGGTTGTAGTGACACGGAGAAAAGTGAGCATCCTCTTTGGGGAGGAGGGCTGGGACAGGTGGAGTGGGGCGCTGGGTCCTGGGTACCACACCAGGCTCTGGCATGGGGGCACCGGTTGGCCCCAGCCATGCCTGGTGCAGCCTCATTCTCCTCAGATGAATGGGGGAAACAAAGATGTCCCTTTTCCAGGTGGCTGGGCAAATGCAAAGTGCTGGTGTTGGACCTCCTGGGGAGGGCTCCCTGGGCTTTCAGGTTGAGGTTGATGGGCATCCAGTCTTTTCTCACTGACTTTATCCATCACTTGCTTGGTGCATCCACCTTCCTTGGACCCAGAGGACCTTCCGAGCCTGTTTCTCGCTTTTCACCCGTGTTTGGGACTTGTCGCAGCTTTTTTTCATGGTTTGTGCCCGAAGGCGCTGCACCCCCTCGTAGCATGGCAGGGGCAGTCAGGAGCACCATAACGCTTGCGTGAGCGATTTGAGCTGTCCCTGCAGCCCAATGGATGGATCGCACCAACAAGTGGCTGGCTCCCTGGCAGCAGTATTTCAGGGAAAGCTCAAGAGCTTGCAGGGGAGCAGCAAATACTGTGGAGATCAAGGAACAAACAGTTTCCCCCCAGCCTGCAGTTCGGTCTGTGCATTGCTCCTGTCCTTCCTCCTTGTTCCTGCTGCGTGATAGAGCTCAGAGCTGTGGCCGTGCCCTGGCGCACTCTACCTGGTTGAGGGACTGAAGTTGGAGTTGCGTTGCATTTGATTTGTGGGTTTTTTTGTCTGCCTCATCAAAGAAAAGAAAACCTGGCCTTTTTCTGCCAGCCCTCACTCACATGAGTTGCAAATCCAGTGAGAGGGAGGCGTGGATGAAGATGACTCCCAGGAGAGAAACAGTCTGAGAGACTCTTAAACAAATGGGAACCGAGCAGCTTTGCTCTTCCCCTGAGGGTTTGGCTGTTAAATAAACTCGCCGATGAGTCTGACTGCATGTGTGTGTTGGTGCAGAAGTGTGTTCGTATGCGGGCTGGGTGTTGCTGGGTGTAAGCCACTAGGATGGCATGCGTTGGGTGGTGCACTCCTTGACATAGCGATGCAAGAGCAGCCTTGGTTGGCATTGTTCTCCTTCCAGAGTTTACATGGGTGGTTGTGGTCAGAGGGAAGCTAACGTGGCCTTTCCTTCTTCTCCTTTCCCTCTTCAGGGTTCCACCTCAGTGGGACAGTAACGGAGCCGGCGACTGCAACAGAACCAGAGATGACCTACAAGGTGGCCATCAGCTTTGACCGCTGCAAAATCACCTCCGTGACATGCGGCTGCGGGAACAAGGACATTTTTTACTGCGCCCACGTCGTGGCGCTTTCACTGTACAGGATCCGCAAGCCAGACCAGGTCAAACTCCGTCTTCCCATCTCAGAGACCCTTTTCCAGATGAACAGGGACCAGCTCCAGAAGTTTGTTCAGTATTTGATCACGGCACACCACACCGAGGTGCTGCCCACCGCCCAGAAGTTGGCTGATGAGATCCTGTCATCCAACTCTGAGATCAACCAAGTGCACGGTAATTCCTCCCTCCTCCCTGGGTGGCTCGGCACTGATTCATTCTGCATTTGCACCTGGGGTGGTGGTTTCTCACTGACGGTGGTGACCTTCATTTTGCCACGTTTGTCTGTTGCTGTACAGAGAGAGGTGGCAGTGTCAAAGTGACGCTAATGTATGGGTGTTGGAACTACATCAGTGTTGGCCATGGATCCCGGTTCTGCCCTCTGTTCTTCTTTATGTGTTTATCTGTCAAACACTGGCTTCAACAGGCAAGAAAAGGCAGAGCAGACAGGCTGGCGGTGCACAAGGCACAGCTCAGAGTAGGATGGAGAAGCCAAGGGTGGAGGAAGGGAGCACGTTTAGTCCCCAACACAGAAGGATGTGGTGCTGGGACCCTGAGGAATGGGAGGTGCAGTGGGGACATGGCTCCTCCAGCATGCGGGGACATGGTGTTAGCCCAGCCCTGCACGTTGCTAAGTCAGATGCGGCTGAGCTGATGGGAGATAAAGCTTTAATCTCCATGGGCGTTAATTTGCCCATAATAAATGAGCGCTGCTGTCCTGACCTACTGTACAAAGGCAGCAGAGATGTGTCCTGGGGCTTTGTGTTTGGAAGATGCTTTTGACTTCCTCCCCTGGAAAGCACTGGCTGGGGAGTGGTGCCCATCCTAGCCCCGCTCCAGTTGCCCGCTGGTCCAGGAAGTGGCCCAGGCTCCCTGGGGAGTTGCCCTGAGGTTCCCTTCATCAGCCCAAGTCAGGCGCTCCCGCTGTGTCTTTCCAAGGAGCCCAGGAGCTGAGGTTGCCCAGGGTCTGCAACAATGAGCCGCTCCCCACCGTGCCTGTCCCACCAGCTGTAGCGCGGAGATAATAAACACTTATCTGCCGCGGAAGGGCGTTGTGGGGATTAACACATGCCTGTTAAGTGCTCCGAAGATGAAAAGCCCCATATGCAGCCTAAAATAGGATCTGAACTGGTTGAATCCATGTGTGGAGGTGAGGCCAGGGGTCCACCTCCAGCATAGCAATGATGGCAGTTCTGTTCTTAGATATCTTCCCCTCCCTCTATCTGGTCATTCCTGCTCCTACCTTGGGAGAGGCTTTTGTCTACTCCACTGGGCCACATCTGTTGCATGTGTGGTTATGCTCTAAATTACTGGCTTTTGGGGGGGTTTCCCTCATTTTTTGGCATTAAAAAGAATGAGGAGCTGTGGTACTGCAAGAATATGGTGAGGTCCGTTCCCTCCCTGAGCTGATCCACTGAAGCTGAGGTTGGGCAAGATCCCTTCTTGGCCATTGTTTGAGGCTGCTTTCTCCTAAGCAGATTGAAGAAAAGCTTTTAAGGCTCTGAATATTTATTGCTCTAGAGTCAGCAAAAGGCTGGTGATGAGAGTCTTACAAAGATACAGATGTTGGCTCCGGTTCAATATCTGCCTCTTGTTTTTACAAGTGGTTTTAAAAAAACAAAGCAAAAATTCTCTGTCCCTTCAGACTCGTGCAAATTCACACACTCCAGCGTGTGATTTTTGAACCGACAGAGACACGTTGACTTAGCCAGCAGAAGGTGGCACCTATCTGATACCCATGTGGCTGCCTAGCCGGGGTCACAAGTGAGTAAACGCCTCTGCAAGCAGGAGAACAGCCTTGTCTCATCCTGGGGGAGGATGCAGATCAGCCTTAGGATGATGGGAACATCTGAAGATTGTCTAAGATGATCTAAAACTCAGACATGTTGCACCCTGTGAAGAGGAAGGCTCAAAAACCCACACATTTAAGTTCAGAGTGATGTTGCTCAGGGCTTCGGCCCTCGATCCTGGACAGTGTCATAGGCTTTGCTCTCCTTGTCCTGCAAGTGAAGCACAGCCGCAGTGCAACTACATTGCAGAGCTACTTGAGCAACGAGCCCAGGGTGAGGAAGGGCTGCAGGCGCATGTGGCTGTATATGAGAGCGCAATTTTGGGGCCTCCAGTTGAAGGGGATCCAAATTTTTCCCCCATCTTGCCCTTCCCAGCTGGGGTTTGTGAATTCATAGAGGGTCACTGATCCTGGGATTTGAAATTCTTCAAGGTATGCTTTAATAGAGCTTTATGGGCTTCTGTGCACATTTCTTGGCCGTGTCTAGTTCAGACCCTTGGGGTCACATCTTCGTTCACCTTGGGGTTGAGGCCAAGGTGGCTTTTGAGAGGCCAACCCCTGCAACCCAAACAGTAACCCAGTGTGTGCATTGGACACCTGACGTTATTATACCTTGGAGCAAGAACAGCCTCTCCAGAAATCCTTTCTTTGTTCCCCCCATTTCCTCTGAGGAGAGGTCTGTTGAGCTTCAGATCAGCATTGGGTCTTCCCCACCTGCCTCTGGTCACCCAAAGAGCTGCTCCTTCCATGTTGATGGTGAGCATGTGGGATGGAGGAGCTGATTCTGCACCTTGGGAGTGCTCTGCTCCGGGCTGGCTGGGGAATGCTCCTTGTGCAAGGGGATCGTCAGGTTTTGTAAAATAAGGCTTTCAGGGCTGCTGCTTCTACCCCCTGCAGAGCCTGAACAGCAAAGAAAATTACAGGCCATTGTCTGGTGCGCTCATCTCAGGGAGTCAGAGCTTTGTTCCTTGCTGGAGTCTGTAGCTGCGGGCTATGCACCGCATACCGATCTTCCCGGCTGCCTTCCTAGAAGGAAATGCAAACTATCCAGTAATGACAGAGTCTCGGAGTGCAGCCAAGGTGCTCACGTGTTCTCGAAGGATTCAGTCCGAGCAGAGAGCCTAGGTGTGCCTGCCGCTCTGCTCCCCACCTGACCTCTGCCTGCTTAAGTGGGTCACGTTTCTCCTCTCGCAGCTGGCTGCAACGGGCAGCGGGCTCACAGCGAGAGCACCTCACGTGTCTGACAGCTCCACGCTCGGCCTCTGAAGTGGCAGCTGGAGTGAGGAGACCGGGGTGGGTTTCAGTGCTGCTGTGTCCCCTCCCTGAGTATGTTCCTGCCTGGGGACAAAGTCAGCGGCGTGACTGTCCGGCACAGAGCAAGGCTGCGAGGTTGTCATTGTGCCAGCAAATGTGACTCGCGGCTGCTTGACCTTTCCTGGTGGGGTGGCTGCTGGGGGCAGCCAAGACCTGCAGCTGCAGAGCTTGGATCCAACAGCCAGGCCTCCGACAGAGTGAGGAGCATCTGGTGGTGGCCACCTTGGTACCCTGCTCCCTCCGCTTTTCCGTGAGCGTCAGCCCAGGGCTCGTGTTGGTTTGCAGTGGGGCCAGCCTGGCTCAGAGGAAATGCAGGCTGAAAAAGAAGTGGCTCAGGGCCAGCAGCCATGGTGGGACGTGCTGGGGATAGGTGCAGCTTTGCCATTGGGGGGGATCCATGCTCTACCACCACGAAACACGGGAAGAATGTGTCATTCTGAGGTGCGAATGAGGAGCAGAGAGCGATTTCTTTGGTGCAGTAAAGTATTGCAGGGAGAGCCAGGAGGTATCGGAGAGGGCAAGGCTGTGAAAAAGAGCTGAAATGGGAATTGTAGGCAGAGAGGGAGATTTTGGGGGCGAAAGCAAGCAATGTGGAGGAGGGGGAACTCAGAAGCACCAATGAGTCCTGACAGCAGTGCTGGGTTTCCTGCTCTCACAGCGTGGATCCAACATCCAGCAGCAGCGAGTGCGCAGGGTCCGAGCCATCTAGCAGACTTGGGAGGTGGCATTCGTCTCTTCTTGTGTTTTGGTTCATGCTTGTAGGGAATTATTTGAATTTATTTTAGGAGGAAGACAGGATCAGTGCGGGGTGTACAGAAGGAAAGCTGCTGTCTCAGATACATCCTTAGAGCCCCGATTGGGATGTCTGGGCTTTGGAGGCAAACGGATTCTTCCTGAGGGCAAAAGTAGTCTGTGGCCAAGGAAGGAGAGGAGGCTGATGGAAACCATTGCAGGACCAGAGACGGTGGTCATTAAAATCTTTAATTAGAAGCTTAAAGACAGGAGAGGCAGCTCTGAGGACTGACAGTGCCTGTGGGCCCAGAAGATTTGGGGCTTCGAGGTATCCTTCGTGCATCATCGGTGAAGTCTCGCCCTTCCTTGAGTAAGGAGCAGGAGGTTTTGGCAGGCCCGATGTTTGCAGCTTGGTAACTCGCCCTGCCTGAGCGGCACTTGGGCACGGCAGGGAAAGCTGCTGCCCTCAGCCCAGGAGACGTGGTTGGGGCAGTCTGTCTGCCCCACAGAAATGCCAGTGGGTGACACAGTGTCTGTGGTGCTCAGCTGATGCCATCAAAAGGCTTGGGATGCTCTTCTCAGCCAGAAGAGGGAATAGCCACAAAACCTCTGCTGTCTCGCAGTGCAGGGGCAGCTCCCTCCGAGGACAAGCCAGCGGAGAGTCAACGTGAATCACCAAGGGGCCTCTGTGGTCCTCCAGGGTCTCAGGAGCTTCCTTGGAGGAGAGGACCTTCAGAAAACTCTTAGTGGGAATGCTCCCTCAGGCTTTGGCGTGGGAAAACCAGATCTGCTTATGCAAAAGCCATAAGGAGCCCTCTGCCTCATCTTTTCACTTTTGTCCCAGACGTATTCTTGACTACCTTGAGCCCTTCCTTCAACTTCTGGGCTAATACTGTCCTTCATCCGTTGGCCTATCTTGCTTCTTGTGCACAGTGAGTTGGCTGCCAGGTTGGCCGTGTGGAAAGTCCCTGCCTGCATGTCCTGTCACACTGAGCCAGGGCTAATGTTTGAGGAGTCCTCAGGCAGTCTTTAACTTTGAGGTCATCCCGTGACAGCATCTGGAGGGCAGCACCAGTAAATCTATTTGAAATTCTGCCTTCCCGCTGGGGAGGAGGAGAAGGTCAGGTCTCCAGGGGATTCGTGTTCCTGGTTGCTGAGCTGATGTGAATTTAAGGGAAAAAAACCACACCTGAGTGCTGGAGAGAAAGTCTCTGCTGGCAGCAATTCCCCCTTGTCTTGCAGAGTTGCTGGGGTTGCTGAATGACCCCAGAGCACATGTGTGGCACTTGACAAGCAGCTTCCAAAGACAGCTGGACCAGAGAGCTCCCAGCCACCATGCTGGGAGCCGGTCCGGTTTCACTTGTCCCATCACTGTCAGATGGGTGTGAATCTTCAGGCTGCCCTGGAGGCTCCATCCAACCTTCCTCCCCGTGAAAACAAACCAGGAGCCTTGGCGGAGCTTGACTCCTGGCTTTGCTGCTATTTTTAATCCCTTGTTAGAGTTCATTTCCTTTCTGGTGCCTGGTTATTTTCTCTCTGAGGTTTTCTGCTATTTATTTATTTGTGCGTGTCCTCCCCACCCCCGCCCTGAGCTGTTCCTTCACGTCTGTTTTCTCTCTGGACGCTGGAGCGGCAGCCCGGAGGCATTCAGCAACGCCACCACGTGCAGTCATGAGATGGCCCTTGTGAACCGCCGCCACGACGGCCAGCCCTGCTCTGGGCGGCTGCGGCTCGGCCGGCTGGCAGAGCCCTCCCTGGCACCGCTGACCCTGGGGCCAGCACGGCCAGACCCCGAGCCACCAGCGCGTGCTGGGCACAGTTGGCTGAGACAACTGCGATGGAGATGCCGGGGTGGCCACCTGCATCCCTTGGTTGCTTTTGCCGTCGGTTTATCAGCTCCAGGCACTGGTTAAAAATAATAATTATCCCTTTTTCTTTGTGTCGCCGCTCCTGCTCTGGGTGAGACGCTCTGGGAGTGCTTCCCACGCCACCCAGCTGATGTATCTCCCCTTCTTGGATTCAGGAGCTTGGGTTTGGGATGTGCCAATGCATTGGCATGACCCACAAGGTCCCACCACCTCCTCAGCCCTGGAAACCTGCTGCTTTCCAGTCCAGGAGCGCCTTTCGTTTTCTTCATGTTGGGCAGCTAATTTCTGAGCAAGGCGTTGAATTTTCCATGTCTGGCTTCGCTCTGTTTTCTAATTTGTAGATTTTTCCAGTCCTTACTTCTCGGTCTTTGTATCCGCCTGGAGGAGCCTTGCTTGGCTGTCAAACAGTTAAACCCCGAGCCCGCAGCGAGGGGGGGGGGAATCTTGCTTGGAGTGTGATGGATTGCATTTTTATCTCTGTTTCTACAGCCAGTGTAAACGGGCTGGTGAAACACTCTTTCCACTCAAGATGTGCAATGGTGTTTCCTTAAATCTGAATCTGGCAGGACCAAAATCCAGCACATCTGAAACAGGGCTCTTTGGAGCAGGAATGCTGCTATATGAGAAATGTGTTACGCAGGCGCCGGGCTGTTTTACATGCCGTTCCCTGCTCCTTTGGAGCCGAGACATGGAATCGCTCATCGGCTGCGTCACGGCATGTCGCTGCTGAAGCCCCCACGGTGTGAACGTTGGCAAGGGGAAGTGGGCAAATCCTGCCATTAATATTTAAACCTAGCACAAATCCCGTTGTTTGCTCTTAAATGTTTATCTATCTCCCCAGCGTAATTGGGCAGCCTGTTATCTGCCGGGTTGCATTGCACGTGTGGGAATCCGCTATTACAGCCCCCTCTCTGAATCTTTTATAGGAGAGCAAAATACATTTACAAGCAAATTTGAGTTTTATTTGGAGGCGCGGGAGGCGCGTTACTAATTTGGCTGCGGCCCGAACCCCAACGTGCGAAGTGCTCAATGTGTTGCGTGGGAGGAGGAGGTTTTATTTAGCTGCGTGCTTTTTTCCTCACTGCTTGGGCTTTCCATCACTAACGCTATGTGTGAGCAGCGAGCGCTGAGGGTAGCCCCGGGAACCCCAGAAAAATGCAGCCACTTTTTGCATCTTGCTAATTTCTCCACCTTTATCTGTCACAGCAGCCTCCGTGAGGGACCAAGGATGAGCTGAGCTTAGGCAGGATGGGTCACCCCAGGCATCCATGCCCTCCTGGTCCCTGTAGATGCAGCCAGGTGACCCTATAGAGGCAGCTGAGATGACCCGGCTGGTCTGGATAGCTGCAGCTGGGAGCGGCGGGTGGGATGGTGGGGAGGAGGATATTAAGAGTGTGATCGTCTGGGATACCTCAGCGATGGGGCCGGATAAGCGCTCATGGTAGACAGATTAGTCATCGGTTCCTGATAGGGGATAATCGCTGGCTTGTCTACTCTTTATCTGCGAGATAAGGACCGGGTTGGGGGAGGGAGGGAAAAGGCATGGAAAAGCCGAGATGGCCAGGATGGACTATCCCTGGCGTGGTGGTCCCTCGTGGCTTACAGCAGGGCTGGGCCACCAGCAGCGGGGAAGCAGGATCAGGGCACGCGTGGGGCTGTAGGTGAAAGCCCTCATGCTCATCCAGGGGCCATGATTTCCTTTCTGCTGCTTCGGCTCCCGTCCAAATTATGTGGTTGTGTCGACTATAAATTATTCTGGAGAGGGGGCAGCAGCATCCTGTCCCTTTGGCATGGTGCAGGCTGCACCTAGAGCTTGCTGGAACCGCTCTTGGGTAGCGACTCTTAGCAGAAATTAAAGGAATTTTGTAAAGGACTTTAAATACAAATAGCTGTATCTTACCGGGTCAGGAGTGTTCTCAGCCTTTGCCAGAGGAGCAAAACCCCTCAGGTTGATGTCCTCTCGCTTACAAGCCAAAAAGAGACAGTTGCACTGCTGAGCAGTCATCCTGGAGTTTGATTTTCATGAATTGCATTTGAGCTCCTGGTTCAGCAATGTGCAGAGCAGCAGGCGTGTAGCATCCCGAGCTGTCTCCGCATGAAAGCGATGTCTTCTCCCCAACCAGATCCCAGTTGAGTGGGAAAGACATCATTAAGGTTTCATTGGGAATGTGTTGGCTACAGCATCCTTTGGCTGTCCGTGCAGCACCTGGCTCTTCCAGTGCTGACCCCCTTCCTCACTCAAGAGGGAGACAAGATGGGAGAAACAGAGCAAAGTGGAGTGGAGCATCCTCCAGCCACACTGGTCTCTCCCTGAGGGTTTTCCCTGAGGAGTTTCTGCAGAGCAGGACTCAAAAGCAGGGAGCTGAAAAACTGAGTTTCTGTTCCCTTATGCGCTCCTGGCTGCTTGCTGGAGCCGTGCTGCTGCCTGCCCCGCGAGCCTGGGAAGCCAGGGCATGGCTGGGTGGTAGGGCAGCGCTCCGGCGGGGGGGAAATGGGAATTGAAGGGGGCAAGGCAAGGAGAGGTGGATCTAAGTTGCTGTTTAAAGCACTTCTGTTTTTTTTTTTTTTTCTTGTTCTCTGGAAGATGATGTACAGCCTGTGAACACACGTGTGTGCCTGGCAAAGGCCCTGCTCTGGTCACAGTTTGCTCTTTGAAGGATTATTGATCCTTTGCTCTTTCCAGCAGAGGGTCTCTCCCAGGCAGGTACACTGATGCAGAGGGGCTCGTCCCCCATCCTAAAGCAAATGAGGGGCAGGACCAGGTGTTTAACCTGGGGCTCTGGAGCCCCCAAGCAGTGGTACCTTTGTTAGACTGCTCCTAATGTGTGGAAGGGCTTGCAGGAATTGGAGCTTTACTGATGCTTAAACAAACTGGTGATGTGGAGCAGGAGGAGGAGCACCCCGGGGGGTTCTCTGGAGCCAGGGAGCGCTCTGGGCTCTGCAGCTGCACTGCCTGCACCCCCGGGGCTTTGAAGGAAAGCAGGTCCCAGCTCTTCCTCAGCCTCACTTCACGTGGGGTGCAGAGGGAGAGGGGCTAGGCATTAGCCCTGTGGTCAGGATCCCTCCTAACGGCTGTTGCCACCACCATGGAAGGAGAGCATAATGCTGCCAGCTGGGGCTCATTGCCTGGGAACCTGGTTGGTTTTCCCTTGCATGAGCTGATAAAATAGGGGTGGGTCCACATAAAATAGAAGTAGGTCCACTTCTTGCTGGTGGGACTGCTGACCCTGCTGCTATAAACACAGTTGTCTCTTTTCTCCTCCCTCCTCGTCCCCTAGGCGCTCCTGACCCTACTGCTGGGGCCAGCATCGACGATGAGAACTGCTGGCACTTGGACGAGGAACAGGTCCGAGAGCAGGTGAAGCTGTTCCTATCTCAGGGAGGGTACTACGGCTCGGGGAAGCAGCTCAACTCCATGTTTGCCAAGGTGAGGAGGAGCCAGCTGCTCTCTCCCCTCTCCGCTCGGCGTGTCACGTAGCCGGCAGCTCGCCGGCTGCCCTGGCAGGGTGCCCGTCACAGCTGGGAATCTCTGCTCCAGTGCCTTCTTGCCCGGTCGCAGAGCAGGCGGTTGTAATCCAGGCTCTGGGTCAGGCCTGGGTTGTCTCACCCGCTCTCCTGGCAGGTCCCTTCCTCCCACGTGATGGGCTTGCCGTGATCCCTGCACAAGGGAGGGCTTTCCCCCATCTCCCCATCAGCATGGTGGGGGGAAGGCCAACCCTGCAGAGCCTACCGAGACCATGGGAGAGGTGGCACCAGCCTACAGGCTCTTCTCTTTCTTTGCAGAAGGGCCTTGTTTTCATGTTCTTGATTGCTTGGTCCTCTTCACAACCTACGCTGTGACTGCTAATCAGTTGGACTCCAACCAGCCACGTCACAGCCATTGCATGAGTGTCGTAATGTACGACTATATATATTATACATACATATTATATATGTATATATTTACAGTCTGGACCCCCAGACTGAGAGAGCTGTGGTTTGCCAGCGAGGTGACCGTGTCTTAAACACCTCTGAAGGACCATGGTTTGTCTCACCAAAGACCTTCTCTCTGTCCTTTCCAGGTCCGGGAGATGCTGCGCATGAGGGACTCCAACGGGGCCAGGATGCTGACGTTGATAACGGAGCAGTTCATGGCCGATCCTCGGCTCTCCCTCTGGAGGCAGCAGGGGACAGGCATAACGGAGAAGTGCCGGCAGCTCTGGGATGAGCTGGGTAAGGGTCACCACCTTGCAGAGAGCAGCAGCAGAGTTGCCTGGGCTGCCGGGCCAGCAGACATTGTCACAGAGGCCTTTGGGGCTCTTTTTTGGGGTCAGAGGCCCTGAGAGATGCCAGGAGCTTACTCTATCCCCTGCTGGGGAAATCCTGGTGGGACAGCTGGATCAAGCCCAAACTGCACAGTTCAACACCTTAAACAAGCCCCTCTCCTGGAAAGGGGTCAAGGATGATGGGTGTGCAGAGTGTGGCTGGTCCCATACTTGCAGCAGCCTGGTGTTTGGTGCGCTGTCCCGAAGCCTTTGCAAGGGAGGACACAAGGGCTGGTGAGCCCCAGGGACTGGACGTAGCCTGGACGTGGAAGTGCTGTTCCTGGAGGAACTGTGATCCAGAGGGGGAAAGGCAGGTTCTCGGGTCTCATCCTGTCTAACAGATTTCTGCCTGCTCTGGTGCACGTTTCCAGGGTGAGGGGGGCAGGATGGCCAGTATAGAGCCTGGCTTTAAGGGAAATGCAGTTCTGGGTAATTCTAGCTAAGCACCTTAGACACCGGCTCAGCTGGCTGACACCGTAATATCATTAGAATAAAACATTTAGATGACGTGGGCCCAGGGAGGTTGGTTGTGTGGTGGAGTTAACCCAGCAGTTCTGAGCTCTCCTGCACATCTGGGATCTTAGTTTGACTTGGGACATAGTTTTATGAGTGAGTTTGAGCTTCTCTGCAGCCTGCTGGTACGAGTTGCTCTGTAAGGGCAAGGGCTCATGGGCTGGGACCAAAAGGATGTTGTAGACCTGGAAGAAGGGTGAGGGTGATCCATGGTCTGGAGCACCTGAAACCGCAGCTGGGATCACAGACCCTCCTACCAAGTGCCCCAAAAATGCAAACGTAGCTTTGAGACCGGTGAGCTGGCCAAACTGCTCAGACAAGGGCCGGGCAGGGGTGGGATGTCTTGCTTCTGTGTGAAGTTCCCTGAATGGAAATAACCACGCCAGCTCTGGAGAGCTCATCTGTGCTTGCTTGCCAAGAAGATATTTCCAGGATTTTGGGATGCTGCAACTAGATGGTTGGATATGCAAGGATCCTAGAGAGGTGGCCAAATCCACCAAGCCAGAATTTCTGCATGGAAGAAGGCAAGGCAAACACATCAGCGAAACGTGGATGGGTGGGTGTCTGGGCAGGCCTGGACACAGGAAGCAATTTGCCCAGAATTACAGTTATTTGGCCAGATTTCAAACCCGCTATCCAAGCCAAGAGCCCTCCCTCTCCTGCACACACGAGGGGGGAATGGTTGGGTTTCAGTCCTGGCTTAACTATGCAAGGACCAGGTTGGTGCACATAGTTTTGGTTGGCAGAGTGGGAGGAGGTGACAGCACGTCCCCATCAGCAGATGGCAAGGTGGGTAGGGAACGTCAGGGCCCTACGAAGGCTGGATCAGTGTGACAGCAGGTGAAGCGTGGTGCCAGCCAACACACGTCAGAGCGAGCGGCTCAACGTGGCATAGGCATGTCACGCAGGAGAGTCTGGGCATCTCCATGCTGAAGAGAAGCCCCTGCCGATGACATGGTGATGGTCCAAGAAGCAGCTCCAGGGCAGGATGGGCATGGACTATACTCAAAGCAGGGATTATTCCCTTCAGCTTACAGGAGCCTTTTGGATTTGGCCTTGGGCAGTGTTTGCTGTAGGAACAGAGCATCCCTCTGAAGTAAGGGTGGAGGCACAGAAGGACAAGAGCTGCACCAAGTTGGTGGTGTTCACCAGTAATGAACATCAGCAATGTGGAGAGATGTCCCAAACCATCACTGGGCAGGTAATGGTAGCTGGGGCGTGTGGGGCGGTGAAGGCACATTGTCCAACTGCCTGTGGGTTGCAGATGCCAAAGCTGCCCGGCATTACCACTGCTGCCAAAGGGAGGGATGAGGGGCCTGTTGCCAGCTGCTGCGGGAAGCCCCAGCATAGCCCGTGTTACCCTGACACGTGGAAGAGAAAAATGGGCCTCACGGAAATTATTTTGGGCACGAGTTTAATAATTAATCATCGATTTTAGCAAAGACTGCATCACAGACTTGCGTGGGATTGGAAGAAGATCAGTCTTAAAGAAGATTGTGGATTTATGCTGGGGAAAATGTGAAGGATTTTGCAGGATTTCAGAGTTTAAAAAAAAAAAATTAAAATAAAAAGGGCATCATTTGCTTGCGCATGTGCTGCCAACTGAACATCTATTGCCCCGTCTGCTGGGGAGCCAAAGGAAAGACCTGCTGGATGGAGAGCTCTGCAGCGTGGGAGTATTTGCCCTGGCGCATTAGTACTTACGATTAAAGCCTAATTACAAAAAATAGACGAAAAACCAGCTGAAGTGCAGCCTGACCTTAATCTGCCTGGAGACGGGTTTATTTATCTCGGCCACTTGTTTACAGTGGGGAATTTCAGCAGATTAAGCCGGGGAGCGACCCTGTGGGAAACGGGAGAATTTGTTTGATGGTTTGGAAACTTGGGCGCGGGATCGGAGTGCCTGTGCTCTCTGGGGCCAGCAGCCGGGACCGCTGGGCTGGGAAGGCTCCGACCCCCCCGTCCCTGCACCCAGCCCTGTCATCAAAAAGCATTTTTGTTTAGAGGCTTAGCTTAATCGTGATCTGCCGCTTTGTTCCCCACTTAACCTCCTGCTATCAGAAAGTTCAGATGAAGGTTTCTGCAGCATGTGAACAGACACAGATTCTGACCCGGTGTGGCGTTTTGGCTCAGCACAGGAGTAAACTTGTGCTGTCAGCTGATGTCACTTGACCATAGGGCTCAGAAAACCCCTCTTTTCCATCTCCCAGATAACTACTGCGGCCAAAACAGATGCAAATCCCTCTTCCCTTCTTGTCCTCACCTCCCCACCACATCTTCCCATCTGCAGGAGAGCCCAGGGACACAGCATTTTGGCAGGCAAAGGATGCCTCAGAGGGCTCCCAAAAATAGGTTGCAAAGTCATGAGGCTTCCGAGGATCGCATCTTAGCAGAGCTGTGGGAGCCAAAAATCCAGCGGGCACATCCCATTCCTGGGGGCAGTGGAGTGGGGGCACCGAGCTTTGTTACCACCGGTTAGCCGAGCCACTCTGCTTGCTGTTGGAGGTGTGAGCCAAAATTGCTGCAGGCCACTTTTTGCCTCAGAAGCCCTGGAGCGGGTGAAGAGGGGCAGCGACAACAGGCGGGAGCGCTGGTGGGAAGGGGGTGCCCGAAACCAGTCAGAGTCCTGGGATGCCCAGCACCAGGAGCTGAGCACAGGATTTAGCTCGTGGCCGCCCGAAGAGGTGGGGAGTTTTATGCTCTTGGGGTGGCAGCAGGCAGGCGCCCACTGCTCAGCTGAGGGGCAGTAACCAGAGCCTTAAGGAAGATGCATTTTCTGGAGCTGAGACCTGATTTCTTCAGACACTGTGTCTGTGCAGCCCCCGTGGAGCCTGCAGGAGCCTGGGAGCAAGTGACAGAGACCTGCTCTGGGAGGGATGGGCCCCGAAAGCCCCTCAGGAGATAGCTCTTCTCTTGCACATGCATTAATCACTAATGTTACAGCTCAAAAGTCTTATTCCCCCCATTCATTGGAAAGGAGTGAGGTTTTGATGGGGTTTCCTGGGAGCAGTGGAGCCGAGAAGTGGATGGACCTGGACCAGGCGAGGGCTGCTTTGAATATTTGCTGATCTTCAGTGCCTGCAGTTGCTTTTCCCATGCCCATTCCTGGATGCGATGCTGCTGCCACCATCTGTGTTGTGACGCTGTGACGTCTCTCCTGCTGAGCGAAGCCGCTCTGAGGAGCTGGACGTGCAGAGCCTCCATGCCTTATTAATGATTTGAACCGAACACGTCCCCAAGTCCCAACTGGCAGAGGACGGGTCCCGGGAGATACACCCCAAAAGCACCACCAAGGTTCAGCTATAACCCAGAGGAGCGGGGAGACACCAGAGTGGAACTGGAGTCAGGACATCGCTGCTTAGCCTGGTTTTGCCTTGCACTGCCTGGAAAAGGGACTGGCTGCCTGTCTCGGAGTCACAGCCTCACTTGGGGCTGTTTGGCTCAATGGTGTGGCTGTGCAGCTGGGGAGCTGCCACACGAAACACAGTGAGTGAGGGAGGTGGTTTGGGCACGTGGAGGAATCCCCTTGCTATGCAGCAGAGCCATATCGGGTGATGTTGTCCTGCCGCTGGCTGTCACTTTGGGATAGGAACTTTGGCTCTGGGAGTGATGGAGAGGTGGGGGAGGGCAGCTGGCTGGGCAGGGAGAAGGAAGGTGCCCCAGGTTTCTGCTGGGCCCATGGAAGAGAGGCGGGGAAGGGTGTTTCTGTGAGAGGCTGAGCTGTCCCCTGTGCATGGCAGGATCCAACACGGGCAGAGAGAGGAGCAGCACAGGCTGCTCAGCCCGGGGGAATCCCCAAGGACACTGCAGCTGTGCCAGTATGCAGCCATCTCACCCCATGGGGCAGGCACAAGGGAGGGGACATGCTGTATCGTGGCAGCCTTGCAGGGAAATATGGGCAGAAATGCAATTAGCTAAAGGAGAATTCACCATTTTGCACTTATCTGGGTTGCTGCAGCCCTTTTCAGAGCAGTGAGTGACCCAGGAGAGTCAGCAAGGCTCAGCTAGCAGCACCAGTATCAGCCCTGTCTTACGAAAGTATGAGTTGGATCTTAATGATGACAGATGTCCTTGGGCCTGGGTTTGCCTCTCACACACCAGACAGCATCATCAGGTCTGTGAGGTCCCATGGTTGACCCAGCGGGTGTCAGCATGGGCATCCTACTGATGGGCACCTCTGCTTGCAAGACGCGGAGGGTTTACCCCTTGGAGGGCTCTTGCCTGCGAGACATCAAGCCAAGCTCCAGGTTTCTCTGCTGGTTCCTCTGCAGGCTGGGGGCTACTGGGGATTAAAAAAGAAAAAAAAAAGGGGGAAGAAAATACACCAAATCTCCTTTTTAAATAGTTGAATGCAAATGGCTTGAAGAACAATGGCAGATGAAATAGCATTCGAAGCGGGCTTTAAAGCACTTGGAACGTGGGTAGGATCAAAATCAGGTTAGTCTTTAGAGATACAGACGCTGCAGCTTGCCAGGGTGTTTTTAAGCATGCTTTGATGTGTAGTTCAAACACTAGATTTGTCCTGGCAGACAGAAGCACTCACAAATTCATACACAACCGCTCTCTCCTTCCCTCCTCCCCACTGTCCCCCATCTCATGAGATTATAATTTAGCTTCATTACAGAGGAGTTTTACTTTTATTTAAAAGCTGTCTAAATCCCCCTCCTGGGTCCGTGCATTATGCTGAAATGAGTTTATGAACGCTGATGAAACCTTGCAGGCTCCAATGACGAGCGCAGCAGCAGAAGAGCTTTGCCCCGCGGGTATGGTGGTGGCACCTCCTTGATTTCTTGGCTTTGTTTAGGGGCACTGTGGGTGTGCGTGGTTTTAAACCCGCACTGCAAGCTGGAAGAGAAATCCTGCTGGCTCCGGCAGCTGCGCAAGTGGGGCGAGATGGACGTCTGTCCCCTGGAAGATGGCAATTACGGTAATGAGCTTCCCAACATCACCAATGCGCTTACACAGAGCTCCAGTCACAGCCAAGGTGAGTCCGGGCAAGGAGTGGAAATCCAGCCGGTGGCCACAGGGGTTGGGTCTGGGTCAAAACTCACCCCAAAGTTGAGAGATCTCAATTCACCTGCTTGTGATGTCTCTGGGAGTCACAGGAATACAAAACATTTCTCTTTACAGCCTCTGATTTTAGATACACTTGGAAATGTTTGGCTCTTTGCTACATCTTGGGTGAAGTGGCCTGTATTTTGAACATCAAATTAGAGGCCATTTTAAAACAATTTGACCTTGGGGGAGTTTGGACCCTTATGGTCTCTCCAAGTTTGGGTATGGAGTTTTACAGAAAACCAGCGCTGCTTGAATCAGAGCAGAGCTGAGCTCAGAAGCTCTGGCTGTAATGTGAGAGTGAGGAGTTGGAGATGATGCAGAGCTCCTTTCCCAGCCCTTGAGCCTTGCTTATGGGCTTTGATTCAGGTGGTAGATAAGTCATTAGCCAGGAATGTTCAATGCAGTTCAAGTGCAGAGCACAAATGGAGCAATGTAGTTATGGCATTGTTCCTTCGTGCTAAAATATGTTCTCAACCCCTGACAAAGCATTTGATCCCTTTAAATTTAAGCACTTTTCCCCTTTCCTTTTGCCTGAAGTATAGAATCATAGAATCATTTAGGTTGGAAAAGACCTTCAAGATCATCGAGTCCAACCATTAACCAAGCCCACTAAACCATGTCCTGAAGTACCCCATCTACTCGCTTTAATACCTCCAGGGATGGTGACTCAACCACTTCCCTGGGCAGCCTATTCCAATGTCTGACAACCCTCTCAGTAAAAAAATTTTTCCTAATATCTAACCTAAATCTCCCTTGCCTCAACTTGAGGCCATTTCCTCTCATCCTATCTCCAGCCACCTGACAGAAGAGACCAGCACCCACCTCACTACAACCCCTGTTCAGGTAGTTGTAGAGAGCGATCAGGTCTCCCCTCAGCCTCCTTTTCTCCAGACTAAACAGCCCCAGCTCCCTCAGCCGCTCCTCATGAGACCTGTGCTCCAGGCCCCTCACCAACTTGGTTGCCCTTCTCTGAACACGCTCCAGCACCTCAATGTCTTTCCTGGAGTGAGGGGCCCAAAACTGAACACAGGACTCGAGGTGCGGCCTCACCAGTGCCGAGTACAGGGGAACAATCGCCTCCCTGCTCCTGCTGGCCACACTATTTCTGATGCAGGCCAGGATGCCATCGGCCTTCTTGGCCACCTGGGCACACTGCCGGCTCATATTCAGCCGGCTGCCAACCAGCACCCCCAGGTCCTTTTCTGCCGGGCAGCTTTCCAGCCACTCTTCCCCAAGCCTGTAGCGCTGCACGAGGTTGCCGTGACCGAAGTGCAGGACCCGGCACTTGGCCTTCTTGAACCTCATACAATCGGCCTCGGCCCAACGATCCAGCCTGTCCAGATCTCTCAGTAGAGCCTCCCTACCCTCAAGCAGATCGACCCTGCGTCCCAACTTGGTGTCGTCTGCGAACTTGCCGAGGGTGCACTCTATCCCCTCATCCAAATCATTAAGATTTGGATCTTAATGAATCATAAAGATATTAAACAGAACGGGGCCCAACACCGAGCCGTGGGGAACACCACTTGTGACGTGCCGTCAACTGGATTTCACCCCATTCACCACAACCCTCTGGGCTTGTCCATCCAGCCAGTTTTTCACCCAGCGAAGAGTACACTTGTCCAAGCCATGAGACGCCAGCTTCTCAAGGAGTATGCCATGAGAGACAGTGTCAAAGGCCTTGCTGAAGTCGACGTAGACAACACCCACAGCCTTTCCCTCATCCACTAGGCGGGTCACCTGGTCATAGAAGGAGATCAGGTTGGTCAAGCAGGACCTGCCTTTCGTAAACCCATGCTGGCTGGGCCTCATCCCCTATTTGTCCTGCACATGCCATGTGAGCGCTCCCAAGATGAACTGTTCCATAATCTTCCCCAGTACCGAGGTCAAGCTGACAGGCCCGTAGTTCCCCGGGTCCTCCCTCCGACCCTTCTTATAAATGGGCGTCACACTGGCAAGCCTCCAGTCCTCTGGGACCTCCCCTGTTGACCAGGATCGCTGATAGATGATAGAGGGTGGCTTGGCAAGGACCTCTGCCAGTTCCCTCAGTACTCTTGGATGGATCCCATCAGGTCCCATAGATCTGTGAGTGTCCAGATGGCGTAGTAGGTCACTAACTGTTTCCTCCTGGATTAAGGGAGGTATGTTCTGTTCTTCATCCTTACCTTCCAGCTCAAGGGGTGGAGTACCCTGAGGATAACTGGACTCGCTATTAAAGACTGAGGCAAAGGCGGCATTAAGTACCTCGGCCTTTTCCTCATCTGTGGTTGCTACGTTCCCTTCTGTATCCATTAAAGGATAGATATTCTCCTTGGGATTCTTTTTACTGTTAACATATTTGTAAAAACATTTTTTGTTGTCCCTTACAATAGTGGCCAGATTTAGTTCTAGCTGAGCTTTTGCCTTTCTAAGTTTTTCTCTGTATGACCTAACAAGATCGCTGTACTCCTCCCAAGTTGCCCGCCCTTTCCTCCAGAGATGATGAACTCTCCTTTTTTTCTTGACTCCTAGCAAAAGCTCCCCGTTCAGCCAGGCCAGTCGTTTTCCTTAGCGGTTCGACTTGCAGCACATGGGAATAGCCTGGTCCTGAGCCATTAAGATTTCCTTCTTAAAGAATGTCCATCCCTCCTGGACCCCTTTGCCCTTCAGGACTCTCTCCCAAGGGACTCTCTCAACCAGTGCCTCGAAGAGGCCAAAGTTTGCCCTCCGGAAGTCCATAGTGGTGGTTTTGCTGACCACCTTCCTTGCCTCACCAAGAATTGAGAATTCTAGCATTTCATGGTCGCTAAGCCCAAGACGGCCTCTGACCATTGCACCTCCCACCAGTCCTTCCCTGTTCATAAACAACAGATCTAGCAAGGCTCCTCCCCTGGTTGGCTCACCCACCAGCTGTGTCAGGAAGTTATCTTCGACACTCTCCAGGAACCTCCTCGATTGTTTACTCACTGCTCTGTTGTATTTCCAGCAGATGTCTGGAAAGTTAAAGTCCCCCACGAGGACAAGGGCACACGATTCTGAGACTACTGCCAGCCGCTTGTAGAACGATTCATTTAAGTAGATGTTAGTTGAAAGTTCCTGCTCTTACTGTGCCTCCATCTGCTGCGCTGGAATTGCTCTTTGGTGTATTACGTGTGGCCGAAGTGGGAAGAGGAGAGGGGGACGGCAGCCATGCCATGAAGGAAACTTCACTCCTCTGCGTGGGATTAGTCCCTCAGCAGCAGTTCAGGAGCGTGGCTGTCCTGCCAACCTGCCCCAGCCACGGCAGGACCGCAGGCCCCGGCCACTCGCCGCACCTCCCCGGGCGCATCCTCGGGGAGCAGCTGATTTTAAACCTGGCCTTGCTCCACGTCCTGCACCAGCCCCGGCAGTCCGCTCTGGTGTTCCCAGCTCCGCTGAGGATTTGCTCCGGCATTCAGGGCAGGTTGCCGGGGCTGAGCGGGTCACTTTTTTTAGACATGCGGGGAGTTTCCAAAGCGCATGCCGGGGACGTCCCCTTGTCCCCGCGCTCCTGCCTCTCTAAGCAGGGGACTGAAAGCAGCACGGATCCTGGACGTGTCCTGGGGTTAATGTTTGTGCATGTGCAAATACTGCTGCAGATTGTTGCCAGCCTCTTTTATTACTGAAGGGAGAACAGCTGATTCCTGAAATCCTTCCTAGTAAAGTGAGCAGGCTTGGTTCTGTACGTATGAACACCTGTTTTATTTCTCTCCGCCTCAGGGTGCCTGCAGCATTCAGGCTAATTGCTTGTTGCCATCGTTTCCGGAGCGTGTTTATCTAGCCTCCCTGGATCAGCTTTGAGCAGTGCCTTTTGTTTTCCCCCCTTGAATGCATTTAACTTCGCCAGTCTTGCAGGTTGCAGGACCTAATGTTCAGTGTTGCATCCCCTTTGGGGCTTCCCGTTTTGCAGCCTGCCAGCTGTGTTTGGCCCTCATGATCTGGTGTGGCTGGAGTGACAGCAGAATTGCTCCAGACAAGCTTTTTCCTCCCGACAAACCACTTGTCTGATCTGTCTGGATGGAGTGAAATGCTCGTCCAGCATTTTATAGCTTCAGAAATGTCAGTGAAGTTACAGAGTAGCTCTGAAGAGGAGCACAGACATCCGCTGCAGAGCAGCGGTGGGGTAGCAGATGATGCTGTCTCCTCCCTTCCAGCCCTCTCACACAGCCCGCAGAGGTTGCTGGAAGGCGATGGTTCCCGCCATCGCCTAGAGGTGGATGAGACATGCTCATGCGGTTCCCTTCGCAGCTTCAGGTGCTGCTGATCTAAGCAGCTATGGTTCAGTGAAGCCAGGGCTTTGCGTCGGAGCAGAAGAGGAGAGCTCGTAGTGCTTGCAGGGTAGCAATGCTGAGGAAGCCTAGCCCTGATCCCTGGCAGCTGCCTGCATGCTGGGCAACACAGAGGTGGGAATGCACTGCCACATTTCAAGGCATCAGCCTCGTATGTGACAGTGGATTATCATCAGAAAGCTAATGGTAGGGCAGTCCCTGCCTCTTTTGTCACCTCTCTGGTCAGGGCAGCTGTTCTAGCAAGTTACTTAGCAATGCCGTCTAAGGAGACAGGAGTCTCCATCAGAGATGGGATGGGCAGCAAAGGTATCTAAAAGCAATCCGCTGCAGCGCAGGAGCCAGAGCCGCTGTGCTCAGCTCGGAAATGACTGGAGTGGGACCAGGTGGGGCTTTGCTCTCATTGTAAAGACATTGCTCTGCCTGGGGAGGTCATGTCTGGGAGCAGGAATGGGCTGCCCCTGCCCCACCAAGGCACTGACGGTTTTTCCCTTTGCAGACTCGCTGGCCAGGCCCAGACGAACTGTGTTCACCCGGGCGATCGAGGGCTGTGATCTCCACTGGCAGGACAGCCACCTGCAGCGCATCATTAGCAGTGACTTCTACGTGTCTCACTCCTACCAGCGGGAGGGCGAGAGCCTCCTCTTCAACTCCCAGGGGCAGCCACTGTGGCTAGGTGAGCATCCAAACCAGCAGCTCCTTGCATGGCCTGGGTGGGTAGGGTTGCTAGTGGAGAAGAGCCACCCAAAGCATCAAAGAAGCTTTGCTACCCTGGGTCCTTGCAAACTTCTGCATCCTAGATTGAAAGTGCCTCCCTGGCCCTTAGCCTGGGGAGTAGGGCAAGCAGAAGAACTTGATGCCCTCCCACGCCCCAGCCACAGTTCTTATAGCAAGGCCCCCATCTTTACAGTCTGGGTTCCCCTTGGGCAGCTTGGATCAGGCTTTTTGTGTTCTCTTTCATCCTGCCAGTGTTTGGCTGTCCCCAGTGCAGGCTCTCACTGTTCCCAGTACAGCAGGACTGGACACTTAAAAGTCCCTTGAAAGTTGTCTGGGAAGCACAGCTGTATCCTGTGGATTTTTTCTTTTGTGCTCTCACCCTCTCTTTAGTCTTCCCTGAAAGGCAATTAGCAGACAGTACAATTAAGCATTGTATGAGCTTAAGGCATACTGGACCAGTCAAGCCCAGTACCCTCCGGTGTTGTAGACCTTTAGTCCACGTACCTCAACCCACACAACTTCTCTGCTGCAAAATCATGACCCTGGGCAGATCTGCAGACCCTTGACAAATACATGTCTGGGATGAGAAAGAGTGAGATGAAGGGCTTGGGGTGTGCCTGGTGTGGCTGTCAGCCCTCAGACTGACCCCAAAATGGGAGACGCAAGCCTCCCACACCTCCAGGTGGGTGGATGCCTCATCCCTCCAGCCCAAGAGGTGAATGTATGGACATGGAACAGGTCAAAACCCACCACTGCACTGTCATCCGTTCCAGGAGCCAGGGTCTGCCATCACCCAGCCAAATGGGAAGAGAATATTTAAAATCACCCAGAGGTGTGGTTTCTGGAGCAGCAGGCATAAGTTGCTATTAAGGCCAGGAGATAAATTAAAAAGGGTCCATGTGAAGGCTGCTGGTACACCTCTGCTAGTTTAGCTGGAGCAGGAGAGGACATTTCTACTCTGGGAAGAGTTTTGTGTAGCTGCAGGCAGCAGATCTCCTCCCCGTACAGCCATTGGCAGCGGTGCTGGGTTAATGCTTCCATGGACTCCATCTAGCAGGGACGTGGTGGCCACAGCTCCCCTGTCCCTAGCATAATCTGGGTTCTGGAGCCCTTTGGCCGAGCTGGTTGATGCATGTTATTTTTCTGATGTATTTGTTGTGATTTTTGGATTTTGCGCTTTCACTTTCTTGGCACCCCTTTAGGGACTCATTGCTGGGAGAGGAGTGCGATTTGTCAGCAACTTCCAGTGATGAATTCAGGGAGAAGCGGAATACTTCATCCATTTAGCAAAAGAACAGAGGGAGCAACAAGAAGCTTTTTTACAGATGTGTTTGTTCTGAACTTCTTCCTCGTGTATTCCTTGCGGGTGACCTTTGGGATGTAGAAACCCCATTTGTGGAGGTGGTTGTCTGCATTTCCAAAGCTTTCAGAGCCCTTCCAAGAATAGATATTATCCCTTTACCATAATTTTAGATCTTCTGTGTTTGCCTTTCCACACCCCCCCCCCCCAACTTTGGTGGGACATTTTGCAAGAAAATGGGATTTTCGCTGCTTGTTATGCGGCATGTTGTGTCATCTGCTCCTGCTAATTTCTCGCTCAGTCATAATCCTCTCCACAGTTGCTTGTGATTTCAGGTGAGCAATGAGCAGCAGGAGCAGATGAATTCCTAAGCAACTGCGAGTCTTGGGGGGGAGTTTCATGCAACTGTTCCTAATCATAAAACACAAGGTAGGAGAGCTGCAGAAGAGATAGGCTGTCTGCAGAGCTCACTCCACAGAGGCATTAAGGCAGCAGTTCAAAACATCACCCCAAATCTGCCAGGGTCCCAGCACAGTGCTGGATGCACAGCCTCACCCCATGTATCATCACCTGTGCCATGAGAGCAGGGAGAGGTGTTGGATGAGACGCCAAGAACTGTTTGGATGCACAGCAATGAGAGAAATCACCATAAGCCATGCAGATTTTAGAGAAACGAGCAGCAGGGTTGTTACAGCCTGTGTTTGGAGCCATCATATTGCAGCAATGGTGTGTTGGAAATGCTTCCATTAGATAAGGTTTGTGGAGGTGGGGATTTGGATATTGATGTGGCTGCCGTGGGTTGAACGTGGTAGGAATCCCATTAGTATTGCTGGTAGGCATCCCTGCTAGGAGCAGGGAGAAAGGGATGAATTCAAGATGGAGCAAGCAGGAGTTTAGCTGGGGTGTGGGGAAGGGAAAATGCCCTGAAGCTGTCAGGTTCTCTACCCCCATCAGTACCATCCCGTGAATTTCTGTGCTCCTCTGGCTCAGCCATGCCCCCGTGCTTGTCCTTGCCTTGCAGAACATGTCCCGACAGCCTGTGCTCGGGTGGATGCCCTGCGCTCCCACGGCTATCCCAGAGAAGCTCTCCGACTAACTGTTGCCATAATCAACACCCTGCGATTGCAGCAGCAAAGGCAGCTGGAAATCTATAAGCATCAGAAAAAAGGTATGAGTAAAGCTATGGGAGAAGCGTCCCGTGAGGTCTAGCTGGGGTGTCCCAGCTGGTTGAGAAAGTCTTCTCCATCTCGGAGAGTAGTGCTGCCCCATCCAGACCAGCAGAGGTTGACAGTGGGCAGCGCTGTATCAGAGAAACTGATGCATCTGATTGCTTGAGCCAAACTGCGTTGGTACCCACCTGCTAAGGACAGAGAGGTGCCCACATGCTGTCTTGGGACTACTGGAGTAGGGGTGTTCTTGTTCCCACTGTTGCCGTGTCTGGTTGCCTGCAAGGATTGCACAGGCGATGGTGGGTGATGCCTGCATTAGAGAGGAGCTGCTTGTCTGCATAGCTGCAGTAACTGGCTGTGTGTGCTACCTTCACGTTGCATTCTCTGAGTAAATTGTACTAGGAGACAAAACCAGTGTTTCTCCTTTTGCAATTGCAGTTGGCAGAAAGCTGGGGTCAGTTGCTGCAGTGCTGCTGGTGGTTGGTGACTCCTGGGCCTTGCTAGCTCAGCCAGCTTGAGATCATCAAAAGATGGAGCTTTTAGACTCACTGGGAGTCTTTGTCATCTCCAGAGAGATTTCTGCTTGTGTTTCCGAAATGTTCAGGCTACCATTGCAGATGAGTCCATAAGCTGCAGGTCTGTCTTTATAGACTCCATCTTGGGACTCTGCAGCCTCTTGTGTCCTCCTGCAACAGAGAACAAACCACTGCATCTTATGTGGCCTTGGGGACACCTTTTTTTGTTGGGTGTCTGCTCCCTCTGATGTCTGTGGCAGCCTGTGGGGTGGCTGCTCTGAGCTGTTCCTTGCCCTTGCAAGCTACCATGCCCGAGCTGGCCCTGGAGGTCCCCATGTCCCAGGCCTGTGGGGTAAGAAAAGGCCTTTGGTCTCTGAGACCTCTCTGGGTGCAGAATGTGTCTTTGAATTCCTCACTCGTAATGTCTTTCTGTTCCCTTTTTTTGCAGAGCTGCTGCAGCGAGGAGCAACAACCATCACCAACTTGGAGGGCTGGGTAGGCCACCCTCTGAACCCCATCGGCTGCCTCTTTCTCACCCTGACTGAAGCTTGTAGATTAGAAGAGGAAAATTGCCTTGAAATTTCAGGTACCGAGCGCTCCTCCTGGCTCCCTTCCCAGGGGCTGCGGCTGAACCAAGCCCAGCAGGCAGACCCTGGGTGCAGGGCTGGGGACTCCTGGGCTCCAAATCTCCCTCCTCTCCGCCTTTGCAGGAGCAGCCAGGGCAGAGCTGCAGTGTGGAGAGGGGGAGTTAGTGCCCTGAGTTTTCCCAGCCTTCAGGGTTTGCAGCCAGAGCAGAGCAGGAGAGTGGCTTAGCAGAGCTGGGCCAAGGCATGCTGGCCCACGGGAAGGCTCTGGTGTCAGCTGTGCACCCTGTTGAACAGGTCTCAGGTCTCCTGCTTCTCCTAGTGAGAGCAGGAAGGAGGGTGAAGCCCACATCTCCCATAGGAAGCTTTTATCCATCATCTCTGGGTGACTGGAGACAGGCAGCAAGGGAAGTGTGGGTCTTGCTTCTGAAGTTGAGAGTTTTTTCTCTCTGCTGTGGTTCTGCCACCTTGAAAGGCTCTTCTAACCTCGCTGCATCTCTCCCCCTCCTTCTAGACGCCGGGGACTCCAAACCCCCAGTGTATCAACATGTGCCCATCGCGACCGGCAGCCAAGACAGCGGCGAGTCCTACCTGTCCCTAGCCTTAGAGGTGGCCCTGATGGGGATGGGTCAGCAGAGAGTGATGCCTGAAGGTCTCTATGCCCAGGACAAGGTGTGCCGCAACGAGGAGCAGATCATCGCCAGGCTGCAGGACCTGGAGCTGGACCCGGTGCTGGTGCAGACCCTGCGGAAGCAGTGCATCTTGCTGCTGGAAGGTGGGGGCTTGGTCCATCCAGCTGGCTTCTGTGTCTTTGCTGAGTGTTGGTAACATCTCTGGGGTGCCCTTTCGAAGTATACGCCTGGCTGACCCCATCCTTGCTTTTTCCTCTGTGGGTGTTGTGCTGAGTCTGTAGGATGACTGCTCTGTCCCATCATCTGGCAAAGCAAGGGTTTGTTGACATCCCTGGAGTGAGACTGCGTCAGAGGCATTATGGAGAAGGGTGCTCAGTTTCTGAGGGTTTTTGACCTGAAAGGGTTTTTAGAAAAGGAAAGAGCAGCCCTTTGCCCTGGATCCAACTTGAGTAATGCACCAGGGAGCTGCTGAGCAGATCCTCAAAGCTTTGGGGTGGTGCAAACCCTGGCCACAGATCCTGCTGTGCTAATTACGGCTGACAGGCTCTGCTTCTGCTTAGGTGGTCCCTTCAGCGGCTTGGGAGAAGTCATCCACCGTGAGAGCGTCCCCATGCACACCTTTGCCAAATACCTGTTCTCTGCCCTGCTGCCCCACGATGCAGACCTGGCATACAAGCTGGCTTTGCGGGCCATGAGGTTGGTGCATGTTTTATTCTGTCTCTTCCCCCTGTTTTGCCTCTCTCCTGTGCTCCACCAGGAAGCCAGGATGCTTTGCAACCCTAGAGCAGGGGTGAGAGCAGAGGCAGGCTTGGAGCTTGCCATCCCTGGGATCTTGTGCAGCCTGTAGGGGCACCCAGGCACAGCAGCAGTGCAAAGAGACTCCTGCGCTCCTTTTGGGTGATTCCTGGTTTACAGGCCCCATCTGTAGGGATTTGCCTGGGTTCAACAAGGTCTGCTGGTCCAGCCCTCTGCCCAGCCCCTCGCTCCAGGCTGGACTGCCACCTGCCTGTCCTGGCGACAGGCGTTCTCTGCCGGAGCAGGTCCCAGACAGGCATGGTGCTGTCATCTGCCTTCTGTCTGCCAGGCCTCGGGCACCCTGCAGCCCTCTCTGCCTGCAGGAAGGGCTGTTATCCCGGCACAGATGGGCAGGTTTGCCACAGGCTCCAGGATGTCGCAGAGTTGGGCGCAGAGCACAGTCGCACTCTGTTCTCCATTAAAGCCCAGCTCTGGACTGGGGGCAGGGCTGATGCCGAGAGCTGACCCATCTCCCTCCTTGGTGCGTAACACACCTCAGACATCAGCCCGTATACTGCAGTTTTTTGGCGGGAGCTGGATGGGTCTTGAAAAGGCTGGAATTTCCCAAATGAGTCAATGCTTGAAGAGCTGTCAACCCCAGAGCATCCCAGTGCCCTCTCCCTCTGACACCATCTTCCTTGCAGCATTTCCTTGGTGAAATGGGCCATCTTTCTCCAGTGCCGAGGGAAATTTTGAAATCGCCCTGTCCTGGGAAGAGCTGCTCAGAAGGACAGCCAGACCTAAAAGAGCAGCCAAGGGCCTCTGCAGTGCATTCCGAGCAGGAATGGGACTGAGTGCCCTGGGGATGCATGTTGCTCCCTCGCCATCTCTTACTGCCCGTCCCCTGCTCCCAGCTGGGAGCCCCTGTGTTGGGGTGTCTCTGACCTAGGCTGGGAAGGTTGGGCTTCTGCTTCCCTGTGGGTACCCCAAGCCTGCAAGCGAGGAGAGCAGAGACAGTTGGATGCTCTCCATGTCCGGGGGCACAATTTCTCTCCTGCACACCTCAGCTGGCCATCAAGTTGGTGCGGATATCACTAACTCAGGGGTTTAAGAGCCAACATGGTTTTGTCACCATGACTGGCAACGTGAGGCTCCTCCTCCCCTTCCTTAGGCTTCCTTCTCCGCCAAGTTTTCCAGGCTTTTAGGTATCCCCACAAAAGCAGGTACCCCAAACTGGCTGCGGAGGGCCCTGGGGATATATGCCGCTGCTTCTGATCATAACTGGGCATTTTAAGAAGAACCAGATGATAAAACCAGGAGTTCTGCTGGGTGCTCTGACATGAAAGGAGCGGGGAGGGAGGGGGAATTTTGTCTTTTTTTTTTTTTTTTTTTTCTGAGGCTTGTGCTTTTCCTTACAAGTTTATAAATCACTTCACGGATCATTCTCCTCCTTTCAAGTAGGTCTGAGATTGATCCCTGTGCCCGTGTGTTGAGCACGCAGCCTCGGGAGCCCCCACACGTGCATGGCAGCAGGAAGCTTTCAAAGGTGGTGCTGCGGGCAGCTGCCTGCAGGCAGCCCCTGCCTCGCCTCGCCAGCGCCTTGGGGAGAGGAGGTGAAGCCGGAGCTGGGCTGGGGTCTGATGTTTCCTCCTCCCATTTGTCCTTCAGGTTGCCCGTCCTGGAGACCACAGCACCGTCTGGTGATGTGACTCACCCCCACCACCTCGTCTCGGTGGTCCCCAGCAGATACCCACGCTGGTTCACCCTGGGGCACCTGGAGTCGCAGCAGTGCGAGCTGGCCTCCACCATGCTCACGGCAGCCAAAGGTTGGTGGGGAGGACCAGGGGTGATGGGACAATGCTGCACAAGAGCATTGAAGGGATTATCCCGGAGAAAAGAGGGGGCTCCTGCTTCTGCTCCCTCGAGCACTGGCAGAGACCGACTGGGTGCCCCACTGACAGCGTGCCATGGGTAGGGCACGGTGAGCTGGCCTCGGAGCAGCCCACCGGAGTCCGGGATCTTCGGGGCTCTTGTCCCAAAGGGCCTCAAGGCTCGTGGTCCGGCAGGAGGTGCAGGCAACCCTGCAGGGATGCCAACCACAGTGCTGCGGACCCTGGCTAGGGCCCCTGGGTGATGCTGGACCATACCTGCCCTGCAGCATGATCAGCTGCCAGGGCAGCTAGCCCTGCCAGACATGTCGTGGGTTCATGCCATGGTTTAGTTTGAAGCTGCTTATCCTTTTACCTCTGCTTTGTCTCTGCCTGCCCTGTGGTAATGATCTTGCACAGGCTGTAGAGGGAGAAGACTTCCCTGTGCACCAAACCACATGTGGCTTTCAGCAGGGCTGGAGACGGGGATGGCTGGGATGGGGTCCCAGCCGCGGGGGGCTCATAAAACACCTCCTTGCTGGTCTCCTGGGCCTCCTCAGTTCCTACCCAGGCACAACGATGAAGGCGAGCACGGCCCTTTCATTAAACATCACTCTGTCCAGAAACCAACCCCACCGGGACAGTGAGTGCCTTGTGCCCTGCGACGGCTGGTGAGCTGAGCAATTAGTGCTGCCCGCTGCTGTCCTGCACGGTCTGCAACAGCCTCCAGTCCCCAGTGCTGCCAGCCTGACAGGCAAGGTGCCGCTTCCCTGGTGAGGTGGAACGTAAAGGAGCCATCAGAAAGCTCCAGCCTTGCTACCTCGGCAGCCTCTGCTCTCCTTCCAGCCCTCCTCTTGGCTGCTTTTCTGGGGCTAATGGTGTCCTGCCCCTGCCTAGCAGTGCCCTGATGGAGAGCTGGTACCTTAGTTTCTTCTTGTTAGGTAGCTTATCAGTTTCTTCTCCCTTCCAGCCCTTAATAGGAATGAGGTTTTTATGCCAGGGGTTTAGGGCTGTTGGATTACATATGTTTTTCCCACTGTCCCTTTCCCCGGGTGTTCCCTGCCGCAGCATGTCCTGATGTGATCCTGCGTCCTCGCAGCCTCTCTCGCCCACGCCCCCGTGAGCCATTTTAGGGAGGCTTGGATTTTGGTGGCGATGCAAGCGGCTGCTGTGGGTGGCAGGCAATATCTTTAGCTATTAGTCATCCAAGATGTCTCTGTGGGCCCAGGTGCAGTGCTAGGTTTTTCATACTGCTGTGCGTTACTTGGTTTTCTTTGCATGAGGTTCATCTGCTCAGTTTATGACTATGGGAGTAGAAACGGGAACCTGGAACAAAGCAGAGGGACCTGATGTGGCACGTTGGCATCTCTGGCCTACATTCACGCCAAAGGTCCCTCTCCCCACCCTGTGTCCCACAGGGGCTGACAGAGGGATTTCCCAAGCCAGATCAGATGCAGGATCATGATACTAATATGCCTTGATGGGTCCCTCTTCCAATATCCTGCCCCATCTCCTAATGCCACGTATCCTTCTAGCATCCTTGGCCTCCTGTGGCAGGAGACCCACAGCATCACTGGGTTTTGTGCCAGGAACCCCTTTCCTTGGGGGTGTCTCGGCCGTGAGAGCTGTGTGCCTGACCTGGGACATCGGGGACCAAGCTGCAGTGAGTCTGGGTGACCCTGGCCCAGCCTTTGCTAGCCTTGCAGAGGGAAGGGACTTACTGGGCAAGACAGTATGTGTGCAGCAAACAGCTTTTCTTCTTCTTTTTAATCTTCCTAAATGAAGACTGACCTTTCTGCAGCCACTCAGCACTGGGCATCTCCCCAAACCCCTCCTTTGTTGGGAAGAGTCTGCTTTACAGCTGTCAAACTTGAGCCCAGGATAGAACATCCAGGTGCCTGGAGATGTCTGCTAATGTTCCAGGACGTGTCTGGGATTGCTCAGGGTTGTTTGTCCTCTCTGTGAGAGGATGATATTGAGCGAGGATGGGTGCTGTAGGATGTGTCACCCCCTGGGGAGGACGCCCCATTTTGCTGTTGGACTGCAGGGCCTGGTCCAGCCTCCCTGTGCGTCCCTCCATGTGCATGTCCAGAGGGGCTCACCATGTTGAAGTGGCTGTTCACCACCCGGTACAGGCAGGAGATGGGGCTTGAGGGCAAGGTGGGGGGAAGCTGAGCCATCTGACCGTTCTTGCCTGCACCCAGGGGACATGCTGCGCCTACGCACGGTGCTGGAGGCTATCCAGAAGAACATCCACTCCTCCTCCTTGATTTTCAAGCTGGCCCAGGATGCGTTCAAGATCGCCACGCCAGCTGACAGCAACTCGGACACGACACTGCTCAACGTGGCGCTGGAGCTGGGGCTCCAGGTATGGGATGGCGCTGGGGGTGCCAGCGGCCCTTCTGCCCCACGCGCTGCGGCAGCAGCACTGGTGACGGTCTTCCACCAAGCAGGTGGTCTCCTGGGGAAGGAGTAAACTCATCCCTGCGCGGCCCTGAGCAGGGGAGCTCAGCCCTGGGAGGTCCCTGTGCCCGCTGCGGTTTGGGTGGAGGTGAGGCAGCACCGGGGAGCCGATAGCCAGCTGGGCCAGAGGGATTTTTGGGAAGCACCACTGTGTTGGGTGGCCTCGTTGGAGCCCTGTGGGGCAGCCGGTCACCCTGAGTTTGCCTCACAGGTGATGCGCATGACCCTGTCCACCCTCAACTGGCGGCGGCGGGAGATGGTGAGGTGGCTGGTGACGTGTGCTACCGAAGTGGGTGAGTGGCTCGCCGCACCGGGGAGGTCTGGCCCGCATGCGGTAGGAGCGGGGTGGGCACGGAGATCTTAGGGTCATTCATAGCCCTGGGCAATTGAGCTCTCCTGGGTCTCCCACTTCTGTCTGCGTAACTGGATGCACTTCAGAGCACTGGCTGGCAGGGCTGGGGTCACGGCGGTAGTCGGGTTTGGGACTGGGACAGGTCCCCTGTACCTGGGCCAGGCCGGCAGTGTTTGCTGTGCCCTGCAGCATGGCAGTGTGCCTGTCCCCCTCTGCCCTGTCCCTGGTGGGGCAGAGGCAGCAGCTCAGCACTGCCGTGGGCTGGCTTTGCCCTGGCTCCAGGCACCCGGGGATTCGGAGCAGCCCCGTGATCCGGGCCAGGCTCCAGGGCTGTGCCATGACCCTGGTGTTTTCTTGCAGGGGTGAGGGCCCTGGTGAGCATCCTGCAGAGCTGGTACTCACTGTTCACTCCCACGGAAGCCACCAGCATTGTGGCGGCCACAGTGATGTCCCACAACACCATCCTGCGCCTGAGCCTGGACTACCCGCAGCGGGAGGAGCTGGCCAGCTGCGCCCGCACCCTGGCCCTGCAGTGCGCCATGAAGGACCCGCAGAACTGCGCCCTGTCCGCCCTGACCCTCTGCGAGAAGGACCACATCGCCTTCGAGACCGCCTACCAGATCGTCATCGACGCTGCTTCCACTGGCATGACCTACACCCAGCTCTTCACCATCGCCCGCTACATGGAGCACCGGGGCTACCCACTCCGGGCCTTCAAACTGGCCTCGTTGGCCATGACGCATCTCAACCTGGCCTACAACCAGGACACGCACCCGGCCATCAATGACGTGCTCTGGGCCTGCGCCTTGAGCCACTCTCTGGGCAAAAACGAGCTGGCGGCCATCATCCCACTGGTGGTGAAGAGCGTGCACTGTGCCACGGTGCTCTCGGACATCCTTCGCCGCTGCACCATGACGGCCCCAGGGCTGGCCGGCATTCCCGGCCGCAGGAACTCGGGGAAGCTGATGTCCACCGACAAAGCCCCCCTGCGGCAGCTGCTGGACGCGACGATAAGCGCCTACATCAACACCACCCACTCCCGGCTCACCCACATCAGCCCGCGGCACTACGGGGAGTTCATCGAGTTCCTCAGCAAGGCCAGGGAGACCTTCCTCCTGGCCCAGGACGGGCACATACAGTTCGCCCAGTTCATTGACAATCTCAAACAAATCTACAAAGGCAAGAAAAAACTGATGCTGCTGGTGCGGGAACGGTTTGGGTGAGCCCTGGCCCCCGCCACGCTCACTGGCAGGGTCTGGCCGCAGCACGGGGACTCGGGAGAGAAGAAGGAAGGAAAGTGGAGATCACCTTCCCCCCATCGGCAGAGGCTGCTCTGTTCTGGTCTTCTGTTTCTTTTTTTTTGTTTTCTTTCTTTCTTTTTTTTTTTTTTATTTTTGTTTTTTTTTTTTTTTTTTTTTTCTTTCTTGGATTTAACCATTTCACACACTGAGAGGATCCAGAGATTCCTTGGGCACAAACCAAAAGGCAACCATGGGGAAAAAGGATGGTTCGCTCAGCCCCCTGCCCTCCCTTGCCAATACCAAAAGCTAACCTGGAAATCTAATACCTCTTTCCTGAAGGAAGCGGTCGCTGGAGGGATCTGAAGGTTGCAAAGTGCAAAAATCTTTAAAATTACGTGGGGAATTTAAAAAAAAAAAAAAAAAAAAAAGAAGAAGAAAGAGCGAGCAAAGAAACGTGCGACACTAGAACCTCATGCGTCACCAAAAGCGATGGCTTTGCAGAGAGCTTCTCCCGCCCGCCCGAGACATGCAAACTCCTCTATTTGTGAAGATACTTCAATAAAAACAAGTTAAAGTAACTGTTCTCAGGGATTGCTTACTAAAAGTAACACAAAAAAAAAAAGCATTTATGATACTGTAAATACTATAGTATATGTGTCAATTATTAAATTGTAAAGTTATAATTATTTATAATTCTGTCTTTTATTTGGGGGATACTTGAAATTGTGGGCTGGGGCGATTATTTTTATTATTGCTATTATAATTATTATTATTATTATTATAACTATTATTTAAAAAAACCACACAAAACAAAACCACATACAAAAAGAGGAGGAGGCACGCGAACATTTCTCAGGTTCCCACGGCATCGTCGGCAGCGAGAAGGGTGTGGGGGGAGGCGAACGTCCGCTCGACTCGCAGCCCTGGGACGGACAGACGGATGGAAGGAGGAGTGGCAGCTCAGCGCTTGAGGACAGCAAAGGAAGGGACTCGGGGCGACGCTCGCTCGGACACACGCGGATGCTGGCGATGGAGGACACGAGCCCATCGTCTCGTACGCAGCCGTCTCCCGGCAGGCGCAGGGGTGCGAGGCGCCTGGGCGGGCGTGCGGGCACCAGGGCTGCCCGGCTTCTGGGGAGGGAGGGGGGGCAGGTGCAGCCGTGCCGCCTCCCTGCACCGTTCTGCTTCCCGGCTCTGTGGTGCGGCCAACGCTCAGCCCTTCCCGGCTTCGCCCCGCGGCAGGGGCAGACTCTCCAGCCCTGGGCCAGCAGCTCTTCGGTTTTGGTTCATTTCTTTGCCAGCGGGTCGGGAGGGCTGGGGGGGGGCCAGGGCCGGTGGCTGGACGGTGACTTGTAGTTAGAGAACGTGGGCTAGTTATCTGCTGTCTGGTTTGACTTTTCATTTTTTGGCAAGTGACTTGTGTCCGCGCTCCGGCCAGGAAACCAATTGTACTCGGTCTGTTGCCACCGAAATAGTGGTCTTCAACCAGTCTGTTTCTCTCTTTTTTTCCTTCCCTTTTTTTTTTTTTGGTTTGTTTTTTTTTTTTTTGCGTGTGTGTATGTGTGTGTGCGACCTCTTCATCTGATGTTTAATAATAAAAGGGATGAACGTTACTACCTGTATCTCTACTGCCTTTCTCTGAAGTTGGAGGGGTCACCACGCTCGCTGAGCAGCCTGCTGTGGTGGGCAATGCAAGCAGAGCAGAGCCCCAGGGAGGAGGTGGCATCGCAGCCCCCTATGGTCCCAGCTCCTGTGCCCCAAGGAGGGGGACGGAGCGGTGGCAAGGCACCCTGGCTGCTTCAGAGTGCAATTCCCTGCCACGCTCAGTGTCAGCAGGTTGGTGGCACTACCCTGTCCGTGCTGGCTAGAGCACTGTTGGCACCCATGTCTTGATCCATCCTACAGCCAGCCTGGACCACAGTGAGTGTGCTCCAGTGTGGGATGGCACAGACTCATAACCCAGCGTTCCTGGGTACTGGCAGAATCCTGGGCTGCTTTCTGCGGGGTTTGCTGAGCCCAGGCAGACTTGGCCCCGAGGATCAGAGGAGGTGGGGAAGTATGTGTGTGGAAAAGATCTCCAGGACCAGTGGGATGGTCCCAAAGAGGCTCTGGGAGCTGGTGGAGGGTGATGGCAGTGCTAGGGCCCTGGTGTCTCTGTCACCAACCCAACCAGTGTGGCAGGGTGCTAGTGTCTGGAGGGTTCCTGCCACGTGGCCAGCTGTCCCCCAGGTGAGTCCTGCTAGGTTTCCCACCCACTCAGGGATGCCCTGGGTTGATGTCGTGATGCCTATTCCCACCTGAGCATGACTGGCACGGCTCACACTGAGCCTGTGGCAGTGGTGGGCTGTGAGCCCCCAGCTCCCAGGCTGTGACCCTGCCAGCCTCAGGCAGCCCATCTCCCCTAGCAGGCCTGAGCACATCTGTAGTGCCAGGAGATGCTTATTGTGCTCCGGGCTCACATCCTCTCTCGCAAGCCCTTGGCACAACACTGTGCAGCCTGGCAGGGAGAAGCATACCCCCCCCCCACTTTGCTGGCATCCCCATTTCTCCATCATTCTGACCTGCAGGATGGGACTGAGGGGGTCCCCCTCACCTCATATGCCCCACTGCCAGGCTGCCATCAGTGCCCATCTCCTCCAGGGCCATCCAGTTCCCCCGTCATCCCCCCCAGCTAGAGCCACACGGCTGGTGTGGAGAAGGTGCTGGTTTAATGCTGCAGCCCAGCCTGGAGCGAGCCCTGTGACAACACGCTACTTGGGGTGACTGTACCCAAACCAAAGTCCTGTCCCCAAGCCCCCAGGCTCAGCTGTGCTTGTTAATGTGGCGGGAATGAGCATGCACAGCCTCCACGAAGGCACCCACGTGCTCAGGGTTCATGTCAGGGTAGAGGCCGTGGCCCAGGTTGGCGATGTAGCGTTGGGTCCCAAAACCCTCCAGCATCTTCTTCACCAGCTCACCAATCTTCTCCTGTAGGCATGGTGGGAAACCATGTGTCAGCCCCATCCAGCCCAGGGTACTCCACCCCCACCAGTCCCCAGCCAGCCTGGGGGACTGCTAGGACATAAGCCAGCACTGCAAGTGGGGAAACTGAGGCAGATGGCCTTTAACACAGGCTGGAACTAGCCCCCATTGCTGGCAATGGCCACGGCTCACCTTGGGTGCGTAGAGAGCGCAGGGATCCAGGTTCCCTTGCAGGGTGACGTCTTTCCCTGTCTGTGCACTGCAGCAGGGAGGAAGCAGGTGAGTTGTTGCACGTGGTGCAGAGGCTGGGGTAGCCACGTTGCTGCAGCCCCCGCTGCAGGGTACACAGGACCCCTCACTGCAGCTCCTGGTTGCTGTGAGCTCCACGTAGCGTGGGGGCCCAACTATCCCCACCTCTGGAGCAGAAATCTCCAGGCCTGGGATGGCTCAGGGCAGAGGAAGAGGTCAGTGTACCCAGCCCAGGGTGCTGCCCAGGCACCTGAGCACTCTGCCAGACTCTTACCGAGCTTCCTGGGGCCGGATGGTCCAGTCAAGACCAACCACCTCATAACCGGCACGGGCCAGGTCGCGCAGCGCATAGTGCGCATCCTTCGCAAAGATGATCTGGGGAGGGAGGAGATGGGCAGTAACTCTGCTATGGGTCAGGCCCCTCTCCACAGGCTAGAGTGGGGGAGGCAGGTACCAGGGGTTGCACCCCTCTCCAGCAGCCCCCAGATGCCAGGGCCAATCCAGGCAGCCTCGACTCACCATGGGCACCAGGGGCAGCGCCTCCTCCTTCAGCTTGCTCTTGACAGCCTGGGAGATGTCTCGGATGTAAGGCAGGGCGAAGTCCTGAAACTGCTCCGGGCCCAGGTGCCCCGCATGGGACTCAAACAGCTGGAGCGCCTGCCAGGGACACAGGGCTGGAGAGCCGCACCTCAGTCCCTCCTCCTCCTCCCAGAAGCTGGACCCTCTCTGCTCCCTGTCCCCAGTCCCTGCCTTCCTGCCTGGCCCTGTCCCCATGCCCCAGGACACACCTGCGCTCCAGCAGCCACTTGCCCCACCAGGTAGTCAGTGACGACATCGGCCAGCAGCCGCAACAGTCTGTGGCTTGCCTCGGGGTGACGGTAGAGCCAGCTCTTGGCCTTGGCCATTGTAGTGGAGCCGCCACCTTCAATCATGTAGGACATGAGCGTCCACTGTGAGAAGGAGAGGAGGGGAGTGAGGAGGGTGATGGAGACAGAAGACAATGCTAGGGGCCGGTCACAGTGCTGAAGGTAGGACCTCTGAGCAGCCCAGAGTGTGGGGCACAGCTGCTCCTGCATTTAACGTCCCCCACCTATGCACCGCTATAGCACCCACAGCTCTGGGGGTGTCATGGCCAGTGTCACCCCAGAAGAGAGAGCAGAGAAGCCCAGCTGGGAGGCCCACATGGAGGAGCCACATCACTTACAGGCGCGCCAGAAAAGCCGATGAGGGGCACCCTCCCCTCCAGGCTATGTCGTGTCAGTGTGATGGCCTGGAAGACGTAACCCAGCTCTGCGGCCACATCCACCTTCTGTCGCAGTTTCAGCAGATCCTCC